>NC_089705.1:0-330634 GCF_031753505.1 Anomalospiza imberbis
GTTTTGGAGAAATCCTGAATAGTTTCCAAATTTGGACATCTTGTTGCTGGTTTGGGCCAGTGCAAGTGGCCGCAAAGAGATGCTGTTTTCCATAGGTAAAACAAGTCATTTCCCCAGGCTCTGCGGATCTACTTAGAGGTGGTGTTGGGGCTTTTAAGGTCACATAGGTCCCTCGTTGCTAACATTTGTAGATTTGGAGAAATATTGCAAAGTTTGCCAATTTTGAGATCCATACGCCACTGTGGGCCTGTGCAAGTGGCCGCAAAGAGAGGCCATTTTCCACGGGAAAAAGAAATTTTTTCCCCAGGCTTTGCAGATCTACTTAGGGGGAGTGTTTTGGGCTTTAAGGTCACAAAGGATCCTAGTTGCTGACATCTGGGTTTTGGAGAAATCCTGAATAGTTTCCAAATTTGGACATCTTGTTGCTGGTTTGGGCCTGTGCAAGTGGCCGCAAAGAGAGGCTATTCTCCAGAGGTAAAAGAAGTCATTTCCCCAGGCTCTGCAGATCTACTTAGAGGTGGTGTTTTGGCCTCTAAGATCACACAGATTCCTAGTTGCTGACATCTGTAGCTTTGGAGAAATCCTGCAAAGTTTGCAAATTTGGGGTCAGGATGCCACCGTGGACCAGTGGAACTGGCGGCAAAGAGAGGCCATTTTCCATGGGAAAAAGAAATTTTTTCCCCAGGATTTGCAGATCTACTTAGGGGGAGTGTTTTGGGCTTTAAGGTCACAAAGGATCCTAGTTGCTGACATCTGGGTTTTGGAGAAATCCTGAATAGTTTCCAAATTTGGACATCTTGTTGCTGGTTTGGGCCAGTGCGAGTGGCCGCAAAGAGAGGCTATTCTCCAGAGGTAAAAGAAGTCATTTCCCCAGGCTCTGCGGATCTACTTAGAGGTGCTGTTTGGGGCTTTTAAGGTCACATAGGTTCCTAGTTGCCGACATATGTGGATTTTGAGAAATCCTGCAAAGCTTGCAAATTTTGGCATCAGGATGCCACCGTGGACAAGCGTGAGCGGCCATGAAGAGAGGCCGTTTTCCATGGGACAAAGAAGTCATTTCCCCAGGCTCTGCAGATCTACTTAGAGGTGGTGTTTTGGCCTCTAAGATCACACAGATTCCTAGTTGCTGACATCTGTAGATTTGGAGAAATCCTGCAAAGTTTGCAAATTTGGGGTCAGGATGCCACTGTGGACCAGTGGAACTGGCCGCAAAGAGAGGCCATTTTCCATGGGAAAAAAAAAATTTTTTCCCCAGGCCTTGCAGATCTACTTAGGGGTGGTGTTTTGGGCTTTAAGGTCACAAAGGATCCTAGTTGCTGACATCTGGGTTTTGGAGAAATCCTGAATAGTTTCCAAATTTGGACATCTTGTTGCTGGTTTGGGCCAGTGCAAGTGGCCGCAAAGAGATGCTGTTTTCCATAGGTAAAACAAGTCATTTCCCCAGGCTCAGCGGATCTACTTAGAGGTGGTGTTGGGGCTTTTAAGGTCACATAGGTCCCTCGTTGCTAACATTTGTAGACATGAAGAAATCCTGCAAAGTTTGCCAATTTTGAGATCCATACGCCACTGTGGGCCTGTGAAAGTGGCCGCAAAGAGAGGCCATTTTCCACGGGAAAAAGAAATTTTTTCCCCAGGCTTTGCAGATCTACTTAGGGGTGGTGTTTTGGGCTTTAAGGTCACAAAGGATCCTAGTTGCTGACATCTGCGTTTTGGAGAAATCCTGAATAGTTTCCAAATTTGGACATCTTGTTGCTGGTTTGGGCCAGTGCGAGTGGCTGCAAAGAGAGGATGTTTTCCATAGGTAAAACAAGTCATTTCCCCAGGCTCAGCGGATCTACTTAGAGGTGGTGTTGGGGCTTTTAAGGTCAGATAGGTCCCTCGTTGCTAACATTTGTAGATTTGGAGAAATCTTGCAAAGTTTGCCAATTTTGAGATCCATACGCCACTGTGGGCCTGTGCAAGTGGCCGCAAAGAGAGGCTATTCTCCAGAGGTAAAAGAAGTCATTTCCCCAGGCTCTAAGTATCTACTTAGAGGTGGTGTTTGGGGCTTTTAAGGTCACATCGGTTCCTCGATGCTGACATATGTGGATTTTGAGAAATCCTGCAAAGCTTGCAAATTTTGGCATCAGGATGCCACCGTGGACAAGCGTGAGCGGCCATGAAGAGAGGCCGTTTTCCATGGGACAAAGAAGTCATTTCCCCAGGCTCTGCAGATCTACTTAGAGGTGGTGTTTTGGCCTCTAAGATCACACAGATTCCTAGTTGCTGACATCTGTAGATTTGGAGAAATCCTGCAAAGTTTGCAAATTTGGGGTCAGGATGCCACCGTGGACCAGTGGAACTGCCGGCAAAGAGAGGCCATTTTCCATGGGAAAAAGAAATTATTTCCCCAGGCTTTGCAGATCTACTTAGGGGGAGTGTTTTGGGCTTTAAGGTCACAAAGGATCCTAGTTGCTGACATCTGGGTTTTGGAGAAATCCTGAATAGTTTCCAAATTTGGACATCTTGTTGCTGGTTTGGGCCAGTGCGAGTGGCTGCAAAGAGATGCTGTTTTCCATAGGTAAAACAAGTCATTTCCCCAGGCTCTGCGGATCTACTTAGAGGTGGTGTTGGGGCTTTTAAGGTCACATAGGTCCCTCGTTGCTAACATTTGTAGATTTGGAGAAATCTTGCAAAGTTTGCCAATTTTGAGATCCATACGCCACTGTGGGCCTGTGCAAGTGGCCACAAAGAGAGGCTATTCTCCAGAGGTAAAAGAAGTCATTTCCCCAGGCTCTAAGTATCTACTTAGAGGTGGTGTTTGGGGCTTTTAAGGTCACATAGGTTCCTAGATGCTGACATATGTGGATTTTGAGAAATCCTGCAAAGCTTGCAAATTTTGGCGTCAGGATGCCACCGTGGACAAGCGTGAGCGGCCATGAAGAGAGGCCGTTTTCCATGGGACAAAGAAGTCATTTCCCCAGGCTCTGCAGATCTACTTAGAGGTGGTGTTTTGGCCTCTAAGATCACACAGATTCCTAGTTGCTGACATCTGCAGCTTTGGAGAAATCCTGCAAAGTTTGCAAATTTGGGGTCAGGATGCCACTGTGGACCAGTGGAACTGGCCGCAAAGAGAGGCCATTTTCCATGGGAAAAAGAAATTTTTTCCCCAGGCTTTGCAGATCTACTTAGGGGTGGTGTTTTGGGCTTTAAGGTCACAAAGGATCCTAGTTCCTGACATCTGGGTTTTGGAGAAATCCTGAATAGTTTCCAAATTTGGACATCTTGTTGCTGGTTTGGGCCAGTGCGAGTGGCCGCAAAGAGAGGCTATTCTGCATACGTAAAACAAGTCATTTCCCCAGGCTCTGCAGATCTACTTAGAGGTGCTGTTTGGGGCTTTTAAGGTCACATAGGTTCCTAGATGCTGACATATGTGGATTTTGAGAAATCCTGCAAAGCTTGCAAATTTTGGCGTCAGGATGCCACCGTGGACAAGCGTGAGCGGCCATGAAGAGAGGCCGTTTTCCATGGGACAAAGAAGTCATTTCCCCAGGCTCTGCAGATCTACTTAGAGGTGGTGTTTTGGCCTCTAAGATCACACAGATTCCTAGTTGCTGACATCTGTAGATTTGGAGAAATCCTGCAAAGTTTGCAAATTTGGGGTCAGGATGCCACCGTGGACCAGTGGAACTGGCGGCAAAGAGAGGCCATTTTCCATGGGAAAAAGAAATTATTTCCCCAGGCTTTGCAGATCTACTTAGGGGGAGTGTTTTGGGCTTTAAGGTCACAAAGGATCCTAGTTGCTGACATCTGGGTTTTGGAGAAATCCTGAATAGTTTCCAAATTTGGACATCTTGTTGCTGGTTTGGGCCAGTGCGAGTGGCCGCAAAGAGAGGCTATTCTCCAGAGGTAAAAGAAGTCATTTTTCCAGGCTCTGCAGATCTACTTAAAGGTGGTGTTTTGGCCTCTAAGATCACACAGATTCCTAGTTGCTGACATCTGTAGATTTGGAGAAATCCTGCAAAGTTTGCAAATTTGGGGTCAGGATGCCACCGTGGACCAGTGGAACTGGCCGCAAAGAGAGGCCATTTTCCATGGGAAAAAGAAATTTTTTCCCCAGGCTTTGCAGATCTACTTAGGGGTGGTGTTTTGGGCTTTAAGGTCACAAAGGATCCTAGTTGCTGACATCTGGGTTTTGGAGAAATCCTGAATAGTTTCCAAATTTGGACATCTTGTTGCTGGTTTGGGCCAGTGCAAGTGGCCGCAAAGAGATGCTGTTTTCCATAGGTAAAACAAGTCATTTCCCCAGGCTCAGCGGATCTACTTAGAGGTGGTGTTGGGGCTTTTAAGGTCACATAGGTCCCTCGTTGCTAACATTTGTAGATTTGGAGAAATCTTGCAAAGTTTGCCAATTTTGAGATCCATACGCCACTGTGGGCCTGTGCAAGTGGCCGCAAAGAGAGGCCATTTTCCATGGGAAAAAGAAATAATTTCCCCAGGCTTTGCAGATCTACTTAGGGGTGGTGTTTTGGGCTTTAAGGTCACAAAGGATCCTAGTTGCTGACATCTGGGTTTTGGAGAAATCCTGAATAGTTTCCAAATTTGGACATCTTGTTGCTGGTTTGGGCCAGTGCGAGTGGCCGCAAAGAGATGCTGTTTTCCATAGGTAAAACAAGTCATTTCCCCAGGCTCAGCGGATCTACTTAGAGGTGCTGTTTGGGGCTTTTAAGGTCACATAGGTTCCTAGATGCTGACATATGTGGATTTTGAGAAATCCTGCAAAGCTTGCAAATTTTGGCGTCAGGATGCCACCATGGACAAGCGTGAGCGGCCATGAAGAGAGGCCGTTTTCCATGGGACAAAAAAGTCATTTCCCCAGGCTCAGCGGATCTACTTAGAGGTGGTGTTGGGGCTTTTAAGGTCACATAGGTCCCTCGTTGCTAACATTTGTAGACATGGAGAAATCTTGCAAAGTTTGCCAATTTTGAGATCCATACGCCACTGTGGGCCTGTGCAAGTGGCCGCAAAGAGAGGCCATTTTCCATGGGAAAAAGAAATTTTTTCCCCAGGCTTTGCAGATCTACTTAGGGGTGGTGTTTTGGGCTTTAAGGTCAGAAAGGATCCTAGTTGCTGACATCTGGGTTTTGGAGAAATCCTGAATAGTTTCCAAATTTGGATATCTTGTTGCTGGTTTGGGCCAGTGTGAGTGGCCGCAAAGAGATGCTGTTTTCCATAGGTAAAACAAGTCATTTCCCCAGGCTCTGCGGATCTACTTAGAGGTGGTGTTGGGGCTTTTAAGGTCACATAGGTCCCTCGTTGCTAACATTTGTAGATTTGGAGAAATCTTGCAAAGTTTGCCAATTTTGAGATCCATACGCCACTGTGGGCCTGTGCAAGTGGCCGCAAAGAGAGGCCATTTTCCATGGGAAAAAGAAATTTTTTCCCCAGGCTTTGCAGATCTACTTAGGGGTGGTGTTTTGGGCTTTAAGGTCAGAAAGGATCCTAGTTGCTGACATCTGGGTTTTGGAGAAATCCTGAATAGTTTCCAAATTTGGACATCTTGTTGCTGGTTTGGGCCAGTGCGAGTGGCCGCAAAGAGAGGCTATTCTCCAGAGGTAAAAGAAGTCATTTCCCCAGGCTCTAAGTATCTACTTAGAGGTGCTGTTTGGGGCTTTTAAGGTCACATAGGTTCCTAGATGCTGACATATGTGGATTTTGAGAAATCCTGCAAAGCTTGCAAATTTTGGCGTCAGGATGCCACCGTGGACAAGCGTGAGCGGCCATGAAGAGAGGCCGTTTTCCATGGGACAAAGAAGTCATTTCCCCAGGCTCTGCAGATCTACTAAGAGGTGGTGTTTTGGCCTCTAAGTTCACACAGATTCCTAGTTGCTGACATCTGTAGATTTGGAGAAATCCTGCAAAGTTTGCAAATTTTGGGTCAGGATGACACTGTGGACCAGTGGAACTGGCGGCAAAGAGAGGCCATTTTCCATGGGAAAAAGAAATTTTTTCCCCAGGCTTTGCAGATCTACTTAGGGGTGGTGTTTTGGGCTTTAAGGTCACAAAGGATCCTAGTTCCTGACATCTGGGTTTTGGAGAAATCCTGAATAGTTTCCAAATTTGGACATCTTGTTGCTGGTTTGGGCCAGTGCGAGTGGCCGCAAAGAGAGGCTATTCTCCATACGTAAAACAAGTCATTTCCCCAGGCTCTGCAGATCTACTTAGAGGTGCTGTTTGGGGCTTTTAAGGTCACACAGATTCCTAGTTGCTGACATCTGTAGATTTGGAGAAATCCTGCAAAGTTTGCAAATTTGGGGTCAGGATGCCACCGTGGACCAGTGGAACTGGCCGCAAAGAGAGGCCATTTTCCATGGGAAAAAGAAATTTTTTCCCCAGGCTTTGCAGATCTACTTAGGGGTGGTGTTTTGGGCTTTAAGGTCACAAAGGATCCTAGTTGCTGACATCTGGGTTTTGGAGAAATCCTGAATAGTTTCCAAATTTGGACATCTTGTTGCTGGTTTGGGCCAGTGCAAGTGGCCGCAAAGAGATGCTGTTTTCCATAGGTAAAACAAGTCATTTCCCCAGGCTCAGCGGATCTACTTAGACGTGGTGTTGGGGCTTTTAAGGTCACATAGGTCCCTCGTTGCTAACATTTGTAGATTTGGAGAAATCTTGCAAAGTTTGCCAATTTTGAGATCCATACGCCACTGTGGGCCTGTGCAAGTGGCCGCAAAGAGAGGCTATTCTCCAGAGGTAAAAGAAGTCATTTCCCCAGGATCTAAGTATCTACTTAGAGGTGGTGTTTGGGGCTTTTAAGGTCACATAGGTTCCTAGATGCTGACATATGTGGATTTTGAGAAATCCTGCAAAGCTTGCAAATTTTGGCGTCAGGATGCCACCATGGACAAGCGTGAGGGCCATGAAGAGAGGCCGTTTTCCATGGGACAAAAAAGTCATTTCCCCAGGCTCTGCAGATCTACTAAGAGGTGGTGTTTTGGCCTCTAAGTTCACACAGATTCCTAGTTGCTGACATCTGTAGATTTGGAGAAATCCTGCAAAGTTTGCAAATTTTGGGTCAGGATGACACTGTGGACCAGTGGAACTGGCGGCAAAGAGAGGCCATTTTCCATGGGAAAAAGAAATTTTTTCCCCAGGCTTTGCAGATCTACTTAGGGGTGGTGTTTTGGGCTTTAAGGTCACAAAGGATCCTAGTTCCTGACATCTGGGTTTTGGAGAAATCCTGAATAGTTTCCAAATTTGGACATCTTGTTGCTGGTTTGGGCCAGTGCGAGTGGCCGCAAAGAGAGGCTATTCTCCATACGTAAAACAAGTCATTTCCCCAGGCTCTGCAGATCTACTTAGAGGTGCTGTTTGGGGCTTTTAAGGTCACATAGGTTCCTAGATGCTGACATATGTGGATTTTGAGAAATCCTGCAAAGCTTGCAAATTTTGGCGTCAGGATGCCACCGTGGACAAGCGTGAGCGGCCATGAAGAGAGGCCGTTTTCCATGGGACAAAGAAGTCATTTCCCCAGGCTCTGCAGATCTACTTAGAGGTGGTGTTTTGGCCTCTAAGATCACACAGATTCCTAGTTGCTGACATCTGTAGATTTGGAGAAATCCTGCAAAGTTTGCAAATTTGGGGTCAGGATGCCACCGTGGACCAGTGGAACTGGCGGCAAAGAGAGGCCATTTTCCATGGGAAAAAGAAATTATTTCCCCAGGCTTTGCAGATCTACTTAGGGGGAGTGTTTTGGGCTTTAAGGTCACAAAGGATCCTAGTTGCTGACATCTGGGTTTTGGAGAAATCCTGAATAGTTTCCAAATTTGGACATCTTGTTGCTGGTTTGGGCCAGTGCGAGTGGCCGCAAAGAGAGGCTATTCTCCAGAGGTAAAAGAAGTCATTTTTCCAGGCTCTGCAGATCTACTTAAAGGTGGTGTTTTGGCCTCTAAGATCACACAGATTCCTAGTTGGTGACATCTGTAGATTTGGAGAAATCCTGCAAAGTTTGCAAATTTGGGGTCAGGATGCCACCGTGGACCAGTGGAACTGGCCGCAAAGAGAGGCCATTTTCCATGGGAAAAAGAAATTTTTTCCCCAGGCTTTGCAGATCTACTTAGGGGTGGTGTTTTGGGCTTTAAGGTCACAAAGGATCCTAGTTGCTGACATCTGGGTTTTGGAGAAATCCTGAATAGTTTCCAAATTTGGACATCTTGTTGCTGGTTTGGGCCAGTGCAAGTGGCCGCAAAGAGATGCTGTTTTCCATAGGTAAAACAAGTCATTTCCCCAGGCTCAGCGGATCTACTTAGAGGTGGTGTTGGGGCTTTTAAGGTCACATAGGTCCCTCGTTGCTAACATTTGTAGATTTGGAGAAATCTTGCAAAGTTTGCCAATTTTGAGATCCATACGCCACTGTGGGCCTGTGCAAGTGGCCGCAAAGAGAGGCCATTTTCCATGGGAAAAAGAAATTTTTTCCCCAGGCTTTGCAGATCTACTTAGGGGTGGTGTTTTGGGCTTTAAGGTCAGAAAGGATCCTAGTTGCTGACATCTGGGTTTTGGAGAAATCCTGAATAGTTTCCAAATTTGGACATCTTGTTGCTGGTTTGGGCCAGTGCGAGTGGCCGCAAAGAGAGGCTATTCTCCAGACGTAAAAGAAGTCATTTCCCCAGACTCTAAGTATCTACTTAGAGGTGCTGTTTGGGGCTTTTAAGGTCACATAGGTTCCTCGATGCTGACATATGTGGATTTTGAGAAATCCTGCAAAGCTTGCAAATTTTGGCGTCAGGATGCCACCGTGGACAAGCGTGAGCGGCCATGAAGAGAGGCCGTTTTCCATGGGACAAAGAAGTCATTTCCCCAGGCTCTGCAGATCTACTTAGAGGTGGTGTTTTGGCCTCTAAGATCACACAGATTCCTAGTTGCTGACATCTGTAGATTTGGAGAAATCCTGCAAAGTTTGCAAATTTGGGGTCAGGATGCCACCGTGGACCAGTGGAACTGGCGGCAAAGAGAGGCCATTTTCCATGGGAAAAAGAAATAATTTCCCCAGGCTTTGCGGATCTACTTAGGGGGGAGTGTTTTGGGCTTTAAGGTCAGAAAGGATCCTAGTTGCTGACATCTGGGTTTTGGAGAAATCCTGAATAGTTTCCAAATTTGGACATCTTGTTGCTGGTTTGGGCCTGTGCAAGTGGCCGCAAAGAGAGGCTATTCTCCAGAGGTAAAAGAAGTCATTTCCCTAGGCTCTGCAGATCTACTTAGAGGTGGTGTTTTGGCCTCTAAGATCACACAGATTCCTAGTTGCTGACATCTGTAGATTTGGAGAAATCCTGCAAAGTTTGCAAATTTGGGGTCAGGATGCCACCGTGGACCAGTGGAACTGGCCGCAAAGAGAGGCCATTTTCCATGGGAAAAAGAAATTTTTTCCCCAGGCTTTGCAGATCTACTTAGGGGTGGTGTTTTGGGCTTTAAGGTCACAAAGGATCCTAGTTGCTGACATCTGGGTTTTGGAGAAATCCTGAATAGTTTCCAAATTTGGACATCTTGTTGCTGGTTTGGGCCAGTGCAAGTGGCCGCAAAGAGATGCTGTTTTCCATAGGTAAAACAAGTCATTTCCCCAGGCTCAGTGGATCTACTTAGACGTGGTGTTGGGGCTTTTAAGGTCACATAGGTCCCTCGTTGCTAACATTTGTAGATTTGGAGAAATCTTGCAAAGTTTGCCAATTTTGAGATCCATACGCCACTGTGGGCCTGTGCAAGTGGCCGCAAAGAGAGGCCATTTTCCATCGGAAAAAGAAATTTTTTCCCCAGGCTTTGCAGATCTACTTAGGGGTGGTGTTTTGGGCTTTAAGGTCACAAAGGATCCTAGTTCCTGACATCTGGGTTTTGGAGAAATCCTGAATAGTTTCCAAATTTGGACATCTTGTTGCTGGTTTGGGCCAGTGCGAGTGGCCGCAAAGAGAGGCTATTCTGCATACGTAAAACAAGTCATTTCCCCAGGCTCTGCAGATCTACTTAGAGGTGCTGTTTGGGGCTTTTAAGGTCACATAGGTTCCTAGATGCTGACATATGTGGATTTTGAGAAATCCTGCAAAGCTTGCAAATTTTGGCGTCAGGATGCCACCGTGGACAAGCGTGAGCGGCCATGAAGAGAGGCCGTTTTCCATGGGACAAAGAAGTCATTTCCCCAGGCTCTGCAGATCTACTTAGAGGTGGTGTTTTGGCCTCTAAGATCACACAGATTCCTAGTTGCTGACATCTGTAGATTTGGAGAAATCCTGCAAAGTTTGCAAATTTGGGGTCAGGATGCCACCGTGGACCAGTGGAACTGGGGGCAAAGAGAGGCCATTTTCCATGGGAAAAAGAAATTATTTCCCCAGGCTTTGCAGATCTACTTAGGGGGAGTGTTTTGGGCTTTAAGGTCACAAAGGATCCTAGTGGCTGACATCTGGGTTTTGGAGAAATCCTGAATAGTTTCCAAATTTGGACATCTTGTTGCTGGTTTGGGCCAGTGCAAGTGGCCGCAAAGAGATGCTGTTTTCCATAGGTAAAACAAGTCATTTCCCCAGGCTCTAAGTATCTACTTAGAGGTGGTGTTGGGGCTTTTAAGGTCTCATAGGTCCCTCGTTACTAACATTTGTAGATTTGGAGAAATCTTGCAAAGTTTGCCAATTTTGAGATCCATACGCCACTGTGGGCCTGTGCAAGTGGCCGCAAAGAGAGGCCATTTTCCATGGGAAAAAGAAATAATTTCCCCAGGCTTTGCAGATCTACTTAGGGGGAGTGTTGGGGCTTTAAGGTCACAAAGGATCCTAGTTGCTGACATCTGGGTTTTGGAGAAATCCTGAATAGTTTCCAAATTTGGACATCTTGTTGCTGGTTTGGGCCAGTGCGAGTGGCCACAAAGAGAGGCTATTCTCCAGAGGTAAAAGAAGTCATTTCCCCGGGCTCTGCAGATCTACTTAGAGGTGGTGTTTGGGGCTTTTAAGGTCACATAGGTTCCTCGATGCTGACATATGTGGATTTTGAGAAATCCTGCAAAGCTTGCAAATTTTGGCATCAGGATGCCACTGTGGACCAGTGGAACTGGTGGCAAAGAGAGGCCATTTTCCATGGGAAAAAGAAAGAATTTCCCCAGGCTTTGCGGATCTACTTAGGGGGAGTGTTTTGGGCTTTAAGGTCACAAAGGATCCTAGTTGCTGACATCTGGGTTTTGGAGAAATCCTGAATAGTTTCCAAATTTGGACATCTTGTTGCTGGTTTGGGCCAGTGCGAGTGGCTGCAAAGAGAGGCTGTTTTCCATAGGTAAAAGAAGTCATTTCCCCAGGCTCTGCGGATCTACTTAGAGGTGGTGTTGGGGCTTTTAAGGTCACATAGGTCCCTCGTTGCTAACATTTGTAGACATGGAGAAATCTTGCAAAGTTTGCAAATTTTGAGATCCGTACGCCACTGTGGGCCAGTGCAAGTGGCCGCAAAGAGAGGCCATTTTCCATGGGAAAAAGAAATTTTTTCCCCAGGCTTTGCAGATCTACTTAGGGGTGGTGTTTTGGGCTTTAAGGTCACAAAGGATCCTAGTTGCTGACATCTGGGTTTTGGAGAAATCCTGAATAGTTTCCAAATTTGGACATCTTGTTGCTGGTTTGGGCCAGTGCGAGTGGCCGCAAAGAGAGGCTATTCTCCAGAGGTAAAAGAAGTCATTTCCCCAGGCTCTAAGTATCTAGTTAGAGGTGCTGTTTGGGGCTTTTAAGGTCACATAGGTTCCTCGATGCTGACATATGTGGATTTTGAGAAATCCTGCAAAGCTTGCAAATTTTGGCGTCAGGATGCTACCGTGGACAAGCGTGAGCGGCCATGAAGAGAGGCCGTTTTCCATGGGACAACGAAGTCATTTCCCCAGGCTCTCAGTATCTACTTAGAGGTGGTGTTTGGGGCTTTTAAGGTCACATCGGTTCCTAGTTTCTAACATCTGTAGATTTGGAGAAATCCTGTCAAGTTTGGAAATTTGGGGTCAGGATGCCCTGTTGACCAGTGGAACTGGTGGCAAAGATAGGCCATTTTCCATGGGAAAAAGAAATTTTTTCCCCAGGCTTTGCGGATCTACTTAGGGGAGTGTTTTGGGCTTTAAGGTCACAAAGGATCCTAGTTGCTGACATCTGGGTTTTGGAGAAATCCTGAATAGTTTCCAAATTTGGACATCTTGTTGCTGGTTTGGGCCAGTGCGAGTGGCTGCAAAGAGAGGCTGTTTTCCATAGGTAAAACAAGTCATTTCCCCAGGCTCTGCGGATCTACTTAGAGGTGGTGTTGGGGCTTTTAAGGTCACATAGGTCCCTCGTTGCTAACATTTGTGGACATGGAGAAATCTTGCAAAGTTTGCCAATTTTGAGATCCATACGCCACTGTGGGCCTGTGCAAGTGGCCGCAAAGAGAGGCCATTTTCCATGGGAAAAAGAAATTTTTTCCCCCGGCTTTGTGGATCTACTTAGGGGTGGTGTTTTGGGCTTTAAGGTCACAAAGGATCCTAGTTGCTGACATCTGGGTTTTGGAGAAATCCTGAATAGTTTCCAAATTTGGACATCTTGTTGCTGGTTTGGGCCAGGGCAAGTGTCCGCAAAGAGAGGCTATTCTCCAGAGGTAAAAGAAGTCATTTCCCCAGGCTCTAAGTATCTACTTAGAGGTGGTGTTTTGGCCTCTAAGATCACACAGATTCCTAGTTGCTGACATCTGTAGATTTGGAGAAATCCTGCAAAGTTTGCAAATTTGGGCGTCAGGATGCCACCATGGAAAAGCATGAGCGGCCATGAAGAGAGGCCGTTTTCCATGGGACAAAGAAGTCATTTCCCCAGGCTCTGCAGATCTACTTAGAGGTGGTGTTTTGGCCTCTAAGATCACACAGATTCCTAGTTGCTGACATCTGTAGATTTGGAGAAATCCTGCAAAGTTTGCAAATTTGGTGTCAGGATGCCACAGTGGACCAGTGGAACTGGCAGCAAAGAGAGGCCATTTTCCATGGGAAAAAGAAATTTTTTCCCCAGGCTTTGCAGATCTACTTAGGGGTGGGGTATTGGGCTTTAAGGTCACAAAGGATCCTAGTTGCTGACATCTGGGTTTTGGAGAAATCCTGAATAGTTTCCAAATTTGGACATCTTGTTGCTGGTTTGGGCCAGTGCGAGTGGCCGCAAAGAGAGGCTATTCTCCAGAGGTAAAAGAAGTCATTTCCCCAGGCTCTAAGTATCTAGTTAGAGGTGGTGTTTGGGGCTTTTAAGGTCACATAGGTTCCTCGATGCTGACATATGTGGATTTTGAGAAATCCTGCAAAGCTTGCAAATTTTGGCGTCAGGATGCTACCGTGGACAAGCGTGAGCGGCCATGAAGAGAGGCCGTTTTCCATGGGACAACGAAGTCATTTCCCCAGGCTCTGCAGATCTACTTAGAGGTGGTGTTTGGGGCTTTTAAGGTCACATCGGTTCCTAGTTTCTAACATCTGTAGATTTGGAGAAATCCTGTCAAGTTTGGAAATTTGGGGTCAGGATGCCCTGTTGACCAGTGGAACTGGTGGCAAAGATAGGCCATTTTCCATGGGAAAAAGAAATTTTTTCCCCAGGCTTTGCGGATCTACTTAGGGGAGTGTTTTGGGCTTTAAGGTCACAAAGGATCCTAGTTGCTGACATCTGGGTTTTGGAGAAATCCTGAATAGTTTCCAAATTTGGACATCTTGTTGCTGGTTTGGGCCAGTGCGAGTGGCTGCAAAGAGAGGCTGTTTTCCATAGGTAAAACAAGTCATTTCCCCAGGCTCTGCGGATCTACTTAGAGGTGGTGTTGGGGCTTTTAAGGTCACATAGGTCCCTCGTTGCTAACATTTGTGGACATGGAGAAATCTTGCAAAGTTTGCCAATTTTGAGATCCATACGCCACTGTGGGCCTGTGCAAGTGGCCGCAAAGAGAGGCCATTTTCCATGGGAAAAAGAAATAATTTCCCCAGGCTTTGCAGATCTACTTAGGGGGAGTGTTGGGGCTTTAAGGTCACAAAGGATCCTAGTTGCTGACATCTGGGTTTTGGAGAAATCCTGAATAGTTTCCAAATTTGGACATCTTGTTGCTGGTTTGGGCCAGTGCGAGTGGCCACAAAGAGAGGCTATTCTCCAGAGGTAAAAGAAGTCATTTCCCCGGGCTCTGCAGATCTACTTAGAGGTGGTGTTTGGGGCTTTTAAGGTCACATAGGTTCCTCGATGCTGACATATGTGGATTTTGAGAAATCCTGCAAAGCTTGCAAATTTTGGCATCAGGATGCCACTGTGGACCAGTGGAACTGGTGGCAAAGAGAGGCCATTTTCCATGGGAAAAAGAAAGAATTTCCCCAGGCTTTGCGGATCTACTTAGGGGGAGTGTTTTGGGCTTTAAGGTCACAAAGGATCCTAGTTGCTGACATCTGGGTTTTGGAGAAATCCTGAATAGTTTCCAAATTTGGACATCTTGTTGCTGGTTTGGGCCAGTGCGAGTGGCTGCAAAGAGCGGCTGTTTTCCATAGGTAAAACAAGTCATTTCCCCAGGCTCTGCGGATCTACTTAGAGGTGGTGTTGGGGCTTTTAAGGTCACATAGGTCCCTCGTTGCTAACATTTGTAGACATGGAGAAATCTTGCAAAGTTTGCAAATTTTGAGATCCGTACGCCACTGTGGGCCAGTGCAAGTGGCCGCAAAGAGAGGCCATTTTCCATGGGAAAAAGAAATTTTTTCCCCAGGCTTTGCAGATCTACTTAGGGGTGGTGTTTTGGGCTTTAAGGTCACAAAGGATCCTAGTTGCTGACATCTGGGTTTTGGAGAAATCCTGAATAGTTTCCAAATTTGGACATCTTGTTGCTGGTTTGGGCCAGTGCGAGTGGCCGCAAAGAGAGGCTATTCTCCAGAGGTAAAAGAAGTCATTTCCCCAGGCTCTAAGTATCTAGTTAGAGGTGCTGTTTGGGGCTTTTAAGGTCACATAGGTTCCTCGATGCTGACATATGTGGATTTTGAGAAATCCTGCAAAGCTTGCAAATTTTGGCGTCAGGATGCTACCGTGGACAAGCGTGAGCGGCCATGAAGAGAGGCCGTTTTCCATGGGACAACGAAGTCATTTCCCCAGGCTCTCAGTATCTACTTAGAGGTGGTGTTTGGGGCTTTTAAGGTCACATCGGTTCCTAGTTTCTAACATCTGTAGATTTGGAGAAATCCTGTCAAGTTTGGAAATTTGGGGTCAGGATGCCCTGTTGACCAGTGGAACTGGTGGCAAAGATAGGCCATTTTCCATGGGAAAAAGAAATTTTTTCCCCAGGCTTTGCGGATCTACTTAGGGGAGTGTTTTGGGCTTTAAGGTCACAAAGGATCCTAGTTGCTGACATCTGGGTTTTGGAGAAATCCTGAATAGTTTCCAAATTTGGACATCTTGTTGCTGGTTTGGGCCAGTGCGAGTGGCTGCAAAGAGAGGCTGTTTTCCATAGGTAAAACAAGTCATTTCCCCAGGCTCTGCGGATCTACTTAGAGGTGGTGTTGGGGCTTTTAAGGTCACATAGGTCCCTCGTTGCTAACATTTGTGGACATGGAGAAATCTTGCAAAGTTTGCCAATTTTGAGATCCATACGCCACTGTGGGCCTGTGCAAGTGGCCGCAAAGAGAGGCCATTTTCCATGGGAAAAAGAAATTTTTTCCCCCGGCTTTGTGGATCTACTTAGGGGTGGTGTTTTGGGCTTTAAGGTCACAAAGGATCCTAGTTGCTGACATCTGGGTTTTGGAGAAATCCTGAATAGTTTCCAAATTTGGACATCTTGTTGCTGGTTTGGGCCAGGGCAAGTGTCCGCAAAGAGAGGCTATTCTCCAGAGGTAAAAGAAGTCATTTCCCCAGGCTCTAAGTATCTACTTAGAGGTGGTGTTTTGGCCTCTAAGATCACACAGATTCCTAGTTGCTGACATCTGTAGATTTGGAGAAATCCTGCAAAGTTTGCAAATTTGGGCGTCAGGATGCCACCATGGAAAAGCATGAGCGGCCATGAAGAGAGGCCGTTTTCCATGGGACAAAGAAGTCATTTCCCCAGGCTCTGCAGATCTACTTAGAGGTGGTGTTTTGGCCTCTAAGATCACACAGATTCCTAGTTGCTGACATCTGTAGATTTGGAGAAATCCTGCAAAGTTTGCAAATTTGGTGTCAGGATGCCACAGTGGACCAGTGGAACTGGCAGCAAAGAGAGGCCATTTTCCATGGGAAAAAGAAATTTTTTCCCCAGGCTTTGCAGATCTACTTAGGGGTGGGGTATTGGGCTTTAAGGTCACAAAGGATCCTAGTTGCTGACATCTGGGTTTTGGAGAAATCCTGAATAGTTTCCAAATTTGGACATCTTGTTGCTGGTTTGGGCCAGTGCGAGTGGCCGCAAAGAGAGGCTATTCTCCAGAGGTAAAAGAAGTCATTTCCCCAGGCTCTAAGTATCTAGTTAGAGGTGGTGTTTGGGGCTTTTAAGGTCACATAGGTTCCTCGATGCTGACATATGTGGATTTTGAGAAATCCTGCAAAGCTTGCAAATTTTGGCGTCAGGATGCTACCGTGGACAAGCGTGAGCGGCCATGAAGAGAGGCCGTTTTCCATGGGACAACGAAGTCATTTCCCCAGGCTCTCAGTATCTACTTAGAGGTGGTGTTTGGGGCTTTTAAGGTCACATCGGTTCCTAGTTTCTAACATCTGTAGATTTGGAGAAATCCTGTCAAGTTTGGAAATTTGGGGTCAGGATGCCCTGTTGACCAGTGGAACTGGTGGCAAAGATAGGCCATTTTCCATGGGAAAAAGAAATTTTTTCCCCAGGCTTTGCGGATCTACTTAGGGGAGTGTTTTGGGCTTTAAGGTCACAAAGGATCCTAGTTGCTGACATCTGGGTTTTGGAGAAATCCTGAATAGTTTCCAAATTTGGACATCTTGTTGCTGGTTTGGGCCAGTGCGAGTGGCTGCAAAGAGAGGCTGTTTTCCATAGGTAAAACAAGTCATTTCCCCAGGCTCTGCGGATCTACTTAGAGGTGGTGTTGGGGCTTTTAAGGTCACATAGGTCCCTCGTTGCTAACATTTGTGGACATGGAGAAATCTTGCAAAGTTTGCCAATTTTGAGATCCATACGCCACTGTGGGCCTGTGCAAGTGGCCGCAAAGAGAGGCCATTTTCCATGGGAAAAAGAAATAATTTCCCCAGGCTTTGCAGATCTACTTAGGGGGAGTGTTGGGGCTTTAAGGTCACAAAGGATCCTAGTTGCTGACATCTGGGTTTTGGAGAAATCCTGAATAGTTTCCAAATTTGGACATCTTGTTGCTGGTTTGGGCCAGTGCGAGTGGCCACAAAGAGAGGCTATTCTCCAGAGGTAAAAGAAGTCATTTCCCCGGGCTCTGCAGATCTACTTAGAGGTGGTGTTTGGGGCTTTTAAGGTCACATAGGTTCCTCGATGCTGACATATGTGGATTTTGAGAAATCCTGCAAAGCTTGCAAATTTTGGCATCAGGATGCCACTGTGGACCAGTGGAACTGGTGGCAAAGAGAGGCCATTTTCCATGGGAAAAAGAAAGAATTTCCCCAGGCTTTGCGGATCTACTTAGGGGGAGTGTTTTGGGCTTTAAGGTCACAAAGGATCCTAGTTGCTGACATCTGGGTTTTGGAGAAATCCTGAATAGTTTCCAAATTTGGACATCTTGTTGCTGGTTTGGGCCAGTGCGAGTGGCTGCAAAGAGCGGCTGTTTTCCATAGGTAAAACAAGTCATTTCCCCAGGCTCTGCGGATCTACTTAGAGGTGGTGTTGGGGCTTTTAAGGTCACATAGGTCCCTCGTTGCTAACATTTGTAGACATGGAGAAATCTTGCAAAGTTTGCAAATTTTGAGATCCGTACGCCACTGTGGGCCAGTGCAAGTGGCCGCAAAGAGAGGCCATTTTCCATGGGAAAAAGAAATTTTTTCCCCAGGCTTTGCAGATCTACTTAGGGGTGGTGTTTTGGGCTTTAAGGTCACAAAGGATCCTAGTTGCTGACATCTGGGTTTTGGAGAAATCCTGAATAGTTTCCAAATTTGGACATCTTGTTGCTGGTTTGGGCCAGTGCGAGTGGCTGCAAAGAGAGGCTATTCTCCAGAGGTAAAAGAAGTCATTTCCCCAGGCTCTAAGTATCTAGTTAGAGGTGCTGTTTGGGGCTTTTAAGGTCACATAGGTTCCTCGATGCTGACATATGTGGATTTTGAGAAATCCTGCAAAGCTTGCAAATTTTGGCGTCAGGATGCTACCGTGGACAAGCGTGAGCGGCCATGAAGAGAGGCCGTTTTCCATGGGACAACGAAGTCATTTCCCCAGGCTCTCAGTATCTACTTAGAGGTGGTGTTTGGGGCTTTTAAGGTCACATCGGTTCCTAGTTTCTAACATCTGTAGATTTGGAGAAATCCTGTCAAGTTTGGAAATTTGGGGTCAGGATGCCCTGTTGACCAGTGGAACTGGTGGCAAAGATAGGCCATTTTCCATGGGAAAAAGAAATTTTTTCCCCAGGCTTTGCGGATCTACTTAGGGGAGTGTTTTGGGCTTTAAGGTCACAAAGGATCCTAGTTGCTGACATCTGGGTTTTGGAGAAATCCTGAATAGTTTCCAAATTTGGACATCTTGTTGCTGGTTTGGGCCAGTGCGAGTGGCTGCAAAGAGAGGCTGTTTTCCATAGGTAAAACAAGTCATTTCCCCAGGCTCTGCGGATCTACTTAGAGGTGGTGTTGGGGCTTTTAAGGTCACATAGGTCCCTCGTTGCTAACATTTGTGGACATGGAGAAATCTTGCAAAGTTTGCCAATTTTGAGATCCATACGCCACTGTGGGCCTGTGCAAGTGGCCGCAAAGAGAGGCCATTTTCCATGGGAAAAAAAAATTTTTCCCCCGGCTTTGTGGATCTACTTAGGGGTGGTGTTTTGGGCTTTAAGGTCACAAAGGATCCTAGTTGCTGACATCTGGGTTTTGGAGAAATCCTGAATAGTTTCCAAATTTGGACATCTTGTTGCTGGTTTGGGCCAGGGCAAGTGTCCGCAAAGAGAGGCTATTCTCCAGAGGTAAAAGAAGTCATTTCCCCAGGCTCTAAGTATCTACTTAGAGGTGGTGTTTTGGCCTCTAAGATCACACAGATTCCTAGTTGCTGACATCTGTAGATTTGGAGAAATCCTGCAAAGTTTGCAAATTTGGGCGTCAGGATGCCACCATGGAAAAGCATGAGCGGCCATGAAGAGAGGCCGTTTTCCATGGGACAAAGAAGTCATTTCCCCAGGCTCTGCAGATCTACTTAGAGGTGGTGTTTTGGCCTCTAAGATCACACAGATTCCTAGTTGCTGACATCTGTAGATTTGGAGAAATCCTGCAAAGTTTGCAAATTTGGTGTCAGGATGCCACAGTGGACCAGTGGAACTGGCAGCAAAGAGAGGCCATTTTCCATGGGAAAAAGAAGTCTTTTCCCCAGGCTTTGCAGATCTACTTAGGGGTGGGGTATTGGGCTTTAAGGTCACAAAGGATCCTAGTTGCTGACATCTGGGTTTTGGAGAAATCCTGAATAGTTTCCAAATTTGGACATCTTGTTGCTGGTTTGGGCCAGTGCGAGTGGCCGCAAAGAGAGGCTATTCTCCAGAGGTAAAAGAAGTCATTTCCCCAGGCTCTAAGTATCTAGTTAGAGGTGGTGTTTGGGGCTTTTAAGGTCACATAGGTTCCTCGATGCTGACATATGTGGATTTTGAGAAATCCTGCAAAGCTTGCAAATTTTGGCGTCAGGATGCTACCGTGGACAAGCGTGAGCGGCCATGAAGAGAGGCCGTTTTCCATGGGACAACGAAGTCATTTCCCCAGGCTCTCAGTATCTACTTAGAGGTGGTGTTTGGGGCTTTTAAGGTCACATCGGTTCCTAGTTTCTAACATCTGTAGATTTGGAGAAATCCTGTCAAGTTTGGAAATTTGGGGTCAGGATGCCCTGTTGACCAGTGGAACTGGTGGCAAAGATAGGCCATTTTCCATGGGAAAAAGAAATTTTTTCCCCAGGCTTTGCGGATCTACTTAGGGGAGTGTTTTGGGCTTTAAGGTCACAAAGGATCCTAGTTGCTGACATCTGGGTTTTGGAGAAATCCTGAATAGTTTCCAAATTTGGACATCTTGTTGCTGGTTTGGGCCAGTGCGAGTGGCTGCAAAGAGAGGCTGTTTTCCATAGGTAAAACAAGTCATTTCCCCAGGCTCTGCGGATCTACTTAGAGGTGGTGTTGGGGCTTTTAAGGTCACATAGGTCCCTCGTTGCTAACATTTGTGGACATGGAGAAATCTTGCAAAGTTTGCCAATTTTGAGATCCATACGCCACTGTGGGCCTGTGCAAGTGGCCGCAAAGAGAGGCCATTTTCCATGGGAAAAAGAAATAATTTCCCCAGGCTTTGCAGATCTACTTAGGGGGAGTGTTGGGGCTTTAAGGTCACAAAGGATCCTAGTTGCTGACATCTGGGTTTTGGAGAAATCCTGAATAGTTTCCAAATTTGGACATCTTGTTGCTGGTTTGGGCCAGTGCGAGTGGCCACAAAGAGAGGCTATTCTCCAGAGGTAAAAGAAGTCATTTCCCCGGGCTCTGCAGATCTACTTAGAGGTGGTGTTTGGGGCTTTTAAGGTCACATAGGTTCCTCGATGCTGACATATGTGGATTTTGAGAAATCCTGCAAAGCTTGCAAATTTTGGCATCAGGATGCCACTGTGGACCAGTGGAACTGGTGGCAAAGAGAGGCCATTTTCCATGGGAAAAAGAAAGAATTTCCCCAGGCTTTGCGGATCTACTTAGGGGGAGTGTTTTGGGCTTTAAGGTCACAAAGGATCCTAGTTGCTGACATCTGGGTTTTGGAGAAATCCTGAATAGTTTCCAAATTTGGACATCTTGTTGCTGGTTTGGGCCAGTGCGAGTGGCTGCAAAGAGCGGCTGTTTTCCATAGGTAAAACAAGTCATTTCCCCAGGCTCTGCGGATCTACTTAGAGGTGGTGTTGGGGCTTTTAAGGTCACATAGGTCCCTCGTTGCTAACATTTGTAGACATGGAGAAATCTTGCAAAGTTTGCAAATTTTGAGATCCGTACGCCACTGTGGGCCAGTGCAAGTGGCCGCAAAGAGAGGCCATTTTCCATGGGAAAAAGAAATTTTTTCCCCAGGCTTTGCAGATCTACTTAGGGGTGGTGTTTTGGGCTTTAAGGTCACAAAGGATCCTAGTTGCTGACATCTGGGTTTTGGAGAAATCCTGAATAGTTTCCAAATTTGGACATCTTGTTGCTGGTTTGGGCCAGTGCGAGTGGCCGCAAAGAGAGGCTATTCTCCAGAGGTAAAAGAAGTCATTTCCCCAGGCTCTAAGTATCTAGTTAGAGGTGCTGTTTGGGGCTTTTAAGGTCACATAGGTTCCTCGATGCTGACATATGTGGATTTTGAGAAATCCTGCAAAGCTTGCAAATTTTGGCGTCAGGATGCTACCGTGGACAAGCGTGAGCGGCCATGAAGAGAGGCCGTTTTCCATGGGACAAAGAAGTCATTTCCCCAGGCTCTCAGTATCTACTTAGAGGTGGTGTTTGGGGCTTTTAAGGTCACATCGGTTCCTAGTTTCTAACATCTGTAGATTTGGAGAAATCCTGTCAAGTTTGGAAATTTGGGGTCAGGATGCCCTGTTGACCAGTGGAACTGGTGGCAAAGATAGGCCATTTTCCATGGGAAAAAGAAATTTTTTCCCCAGGCTTTGCGGATCTACTTAGGGGAGTGTTTTGGGCTTTAAGGTCACAAAGGATCCTAGTTGCTGACATCTGGGTTTTGGAGAAATCCTGAATAGTTTCCAAATTTGGACATCTTGTTGCTGGTTTGGGCCAGTGCGAGTGGCTGCAAAGAGAGGCTGTTTTCCATAGGTAAAACAAGTCATTTCCCCAGGCTCTGCGGATCTACTTAGAGGTGGTGTTGGGGCTTTTAAGGTCACATAGGTCCCTCGTTGCTAACATTTGTGGACATGGAGAAATCTTGCAAAGTTTGCCAATTTTGAGATCCATACGCCACTGTGGGCCTGTGCAAGTGGCCGCAAAGAGAGGCCATTTTCCATGGGAAAAAGAAAATTTTTCCCCCGGCTTTGTGGATCTACTTAGGGGTGGTGTTTTGGGCTTTAAGGTCACAAAGGATCCTAGTTGCTGACATCTGGGTTTTGGAGAAATCCTGAATAGTTTCCAAATTTGGACATCTTGTTGCTGGTTTGGGCCAGGGCAAGTGTCCGCAAAGAGAGGCTATTCTCCAGAGGTAAAAGAAGTCATTTCCCCAGGCTCTAAGTATCTACTTAGAGGTGGTGTTTTGGCCTCTAAGATCACACAGATTCCTAGTTGCTGACATCTGTAGATTTGGAGAAATCCTGCAAAGTTTGCAAATTTGGGCGTCAGGATGCCACCATGGAAAAGCATGAGCGGCCATGAAGAGAGGCCGTTTTCCATGGGACAAAGAAGTCATTTCCCCAGGCTCTGCAGATCTACTTAGAGGTGGTGTTTTGGCCTCTAAGATCACACAGATTCCTAGTTGCTGACATCTGTAGATTTGGAGAAATCCTGCAAAGTTTGCAAATTTGGTGTCAGGATGCCACAGTGGACCAGTGGAACTGGCAGCAAAGAGAGGCCATTTTCCATGGGAAAAAGAAGTCTTTTCCCCAGGCTTTGCAGATCTACTTAGGGGTGGGGTATTGGGCTTTAAGGTCACAAAGGATCCTAGTTGCTGACATCTGGGTTTTGGAGAAATCCTGAATAGTTTCCAAATTTGGACATCTTGTTGCTGGTTTGGGCCAGTGCGAGTGGCCGCAAAGAGAGGCTATTCTCCAGAGGTAAAAGAAGTCATTTCCCCAGGCTCTAAGTATCTAGTTAGAGGTGGTGTTTGGGGCTTTTAAGGTCACATAGGTTCCTCGATGCTGACATATGTGGATTTTGAGAAATCCTGCAAAGCTTGCAAATTTTGGCGTCAGGATGCTACCGTGGACAAGCGTGAGCGGCCATGAAGAGAGGCCGTTTTCCATGGGACAACGAAGTCATTTCCCCAGGCTCTCAGTATCTACTTAGAGGTGGTGTTTGGGGCTTTTAAGGTCACATCGGTTCCTAGTTTCTAACATCTGTAGATTTGGAGAAATCCTGTCAAGTTTGGAAATTTGGGGTCAGGATGCCCTGTTGACCAGTGGAACTGGTGGCAAAGATAGGCCATTTTCCATGGGAAAAAGAAATTTTTTCCCCAGGCTTTGCGGATCTACTTAGGGGAGTGTTTTGGGCTTTAAGGTCACAAAGGATCCTAGTTGCTGACATCTGGGTTTTGGAGAAATCCTGAATAGTTTCCAAATTTGGACATCTTGTTGCTGGTTTGGGCCAGTGCGAGTGGCTGCAAAGAGAGGCTGTTTTCCATAGGTAAAACAAGTCATTTCCCCAGGCTCTGCGGATCTACTTAGAGGTGGTGTTGGGGCTTTTAAGGTCACATAGGTCCCTCGTTGCTAACATTTGTGGACATGGAGAAATCTTGCAAAGTTTGCCAATTTTGAGATCCATACGCCACTGTGGGCCTGTGCAAGTGGCCGCAAAGAGAGGCCATTTTCCATGGGAAAAAGAAATAATTTCCCCAGGCTTTGCAGATCTACTTAGGGGGAGTGTTGGGGCTTTAAGGTCACAAAGGATCCTAGTTGCTGACATCTGGGTTTTGGAGAAATCCTGAATAGTTTCCAAATTTGGACATCTTGTTGCTGGTTTGGGCCAGTGCGAGTGGCCACAAAGAGAGGCTATTCTCCAGAGGTAAAAGAAGTCATTTCCCCAGGCTCCAAGTATCTACTTAGAGGTGGTGTTTGGGGCTTTTAAGGTCACATCGGTTCCTCGATGCTGACATATGTGGATTTTGAGAAATCCTGCAAAGCTTGCAAATTTTGGCATCAGGATGCCACTGTGGACCAGTGGAACTGGTGGCAAAGATAGGCCATTTTCCATGGGAAAAAGAAAGAATTTCCCCAGGCTTTGCGGATCTACTTAGGGGGAGTGTTTTGGGCTTTAAGGTCACAAAGGATCCTAGTTGCTGACATCTGGGTTTTGGAGAAATCCTGAATAGTTTCCAAATTTGGACATCTTGTTGCTGGTTTGGGCCAGTGCGAGTGGCTGCAAAGAGAGGCTGTTTTCCATAGGTAAAACAAGTCATTTCCCCAGGCTCTGCGGATCTACTTAGAGGTGGTGTTGGGGCTTTTAAGGTCACATAGGTCCCTCGTTGCTAACATTTGTAGACATGGAGAAATCTTGCAAAGTTTGCAAATTTTGAGATCCGTACGCCACTGTGGGCCAGTGCAAGTGGCCGCAAAGAGAGGCCATTTTCCATGGGAAAAAGAAATTTTTTCCCCAGGCTTTGCAGATCTACTTAGGGGTGGTGTTTTGGGCTTTAAGGTCACAAAGGATCCTAGTTGCTGACGTCTGGGTTTTGGAGAAATCCTGAATAGTTTCCAAATTTGGACATCTTGTTGCTGGTTTGGGCCAGTGCGAGTGGCCGCAAAGAGAGGCTATTCTCCAGAGGTAAAAGAAGTCATTTCCCCAGGCTCTAAGTATCTACTTAGAGGTGGTGTTTTGGCCTCTAAGATCACACAGATTCCTAGTTGCTGACATCTGTAGATTTGGAGAAATCCTGCAAAGTTTGCAAATTTGGGCGTCAGGATGCCACCATGGAAAAGCGTGAGCGGCCATGAAGAGAGGCCGTTTTCCATGGGACAAAGAAGTCATTTCCCCAGGCTCTGCAGATCTACTTAGAGGTGGTGTTTTGGCCTCTAAGATCACACAGATTCCTAGTTGCTGACATCTGTAGATTTGGAGAAATCCTGCAAAGTTTGCAAATTTGGTGTCAGGATGCCACAGTGGACCAGTGGAACTGGCAGCAAAGAGAGGCCATTTTCCATGGGAAAAAGAAATTTTTTCCCCAGGCTTTGCAGATCTACTTAGGGGTGGGGTAATGGGCTTTAAGGTCACAAAGGATCCTAGTTGCTGACATCTGGGTTTTGGAGAAATCCTGAATAGTTTCCAAATTTGGACATCTTGTTGCTGGTTTGGGCCAGTGCGAGTGGCTGCAAAGAGATGCTATTCTCCAGAGGTAAAAGAAGTCATTTCCCCAGGCTCTCAGTATCTACTTAGAGGTGGTGTTTGGGGCTTTTAAGGTCACATAGGTTCCTAGTTGCTGACATCTGTAGATTTGGAGAAATCCTGCAAAGTTTGGAAATTTGGGGTCAGGATGCTACTGTGGACCCGTGGAACTGGTGGCAGAGATAGGCCATTTTCCATGGGACAAAGAAGTCATTTCCCCAGGCTTTGCGGATCTACTTAGGGGGACTGTTTTGGGCTTTAAGGTCACAAAGGATCCTAGTTGCTGACATCTGGGTTTTGGAGAAATCCTGAATAGTTTCGAAATTTGGACATCTTGTTGCTGGTTTGGGCCAGTGCGAGTGGCTGCAAAGAGAGGCTGTTTTCCATAGGTAAAACAAGTCATTTCCCCAGGCTCTGCAGATCTACTTAGAGGTGGTGTTGGGGCTTTTAAGGTCACATAGTTCCCTCGTTGCTAACATTTGTAGACATGGAGAAATCTTGCAAAGTTTGCAAATTTTGAGATCCGTACGCCACTGTGGACCAGTGGAACTGGGGGCAAAGAGAGGCCATTTTCCATGGGAAAAAGACATTTTTTCCCCAGGCTTCGCAGATCTACTTAGGGGTGGTGTTTTGGGCTTTAAGGTCACAAAGGATCCTAGTTGCGGACATCTGGGTTTTGGAGAAATCCTGAATAGTTTCCAAATTTGGACATCTTGTTGCTGGTTTGGGCCAGTGCGAGTGGCCGCAAAGAGAGGCTATTCTCCAGAGGTAAAAGAAGTCATTTCCCCAGGCTCTAAGTATCTACTTAGAGGTGCTGTTTGGGGCTTTTAAGGTCACATAGGTTCCTAGATGCTGACATATGTGGATTTTGAGAAATCCTGCAAAGCTTGCAAATTTTGGCGTCAGGATGCCACCGTGGACAAGCGTGAGCGGCCATGAAGAGAGGCCGTTTTCCATGGGACAAAGAAGTCATTTCCCCAGGCTCTGCAGATCTACTTAGAGGTGGTGTTTTGGCCTCTAAGATCACACAGATTCCTAGTTGCTGACATCTGTAGATTTGGAGAAATCCTGCAAAGTTTGCAAATTTGGGGTCAGGATGCCACTGTGGGCCAGTGCAAGTGGCCGCAAAGTGAGGCCATTTTCCATGGGAAAAAGAAGTCATTTCCCCAGGCTCTAAGTATCTACTTAGAGGTGGTGTTTTGGGCTTTAAGGTCACAAAGGATCCTAGTTGCTGACATCTGGGTTTTGGAGAAATCCTGAATAGTTTCCAAATTTGGACATCTTGTTGCTGGTTTGGGCCAGTGCGAGTGGCCGCAAAGAGAGGCTATTCTCCAGAGGTAAAAGAAGTCATTTCCCCAGGCTCTAAGTATCTAGTTAGAGGTGGTGTTTGGGGCTTTTAAGGTCACATAGGTTCCTCGATGCTGACATATGTGGATTTTGAGAAATCCTGCAAAGCTTGCAAATTTTGGCGTCAGGATGCTACCGTGGACAAGCGTGAGCGGCCATGAAGAGAGGCCGTTTTCCATGGGACAACGAAGTCATTTCCCCAGGCTCTCAGTATCTACTTAGAGGTGGTGTTTGGGGCTTTTAAGGTCACATCGGTTCCTAGTTTCTAACATCTGTAGATTTGGAGAAATCCTGTCAAGTTTGGAAATTTGGGGTCAGGATGCCCTGTTGACCAGTGGAACTGGTGGCAAAGATAGGCCATTTTCCATGGGAAAAAGAAATTTTTTCCCCAGGCTTTGCGGATCTACTTAGGGGAGTGTTTTGGGCTTTAAGGTCACAAAGGATCCTAGTTGCTGACATCTGGGTTTTGGAGAAATCCTGAATAGTTTCCAAATTTGGACATCTTGTTGCTGGTTTGGGCCAGTGCGAGTGGCTGCAAAGAGAGGCTGTTTTCCATAGGTAAAACAAGTCATTTCCCCAGGCTCTGCGGATCTACTTAGAGGTGGTGTTGGGGCTTTTAAGGTCACATAGGTCCCTCGTTGCTAACATTTGTGGACATGGAGAAATCTTGCAAAGTTTGCCAATTTTGAGATCCATACGCCACTGTGGGCCTGTGCAAGTGGCCGCAAAGAGAGGCCATTTTCCATGGGAAAAAGAAATAATTTCCCCAGGCTTTGCAGATCTACTTAGGGGGAGTGTTGGGGCTTTAAGGTCACAAAGGATCCTAGTTGCTGACATCTGGGTTTTGGAGAAATCCTGAATAGTTTCCAAATTTGGACATCTTGTTGCTGGTTTGGGCCAGTGCGAGTGGCCACAAAGAGAGGCTATTCTCCAGAGGTAAAAGAAGTCATTTCCCCAGGCTCCAAGTATCTACTTAGAGGTGGTGTTTGGGGCTTTTAAGGTCACATCGGTTCCTCGATGCTGACATATGTGGATTTTGAGAAATCCTGCAAAGCTTGCAAATTTTGGCATCAGGATGCCACTGTGGACCAGTGGAACTGGTGGCAAAGATAGGCCATTTTCCATGGGAAAAAGAAAGAATTTCCCCAGGCTTTGCGGATCTACTTAGGGGGAGTGTTTTGGGCTTTAAGGTCACAAAGGATCCTAGTTGCTGACATCTGGGTTTTGGAGAAATCCTGAATAGTTTCGAAATTTGGACATCTTGTTGCTGGTTTGGGCCAGTGCGAGTGGCTGCAAAGAGAGGCTGTTTTCCATAGGTAAAACAAGTCATTTCCCCAGGCTCTGCGGATCTACTTAGAGGTGGTGTTGGGGCTTTTAAGGTCACATAGGTCCCTCGTTGCTAACATTTGTAGACATGGAGAAATCTTGCAAAGTTTGCAAATTTTGAGATCCGTACGCCACTGTGGGCCAGTGCAAGTGGCCGCAAAGAGAGGCCATTTTCCATGGGAAAAAGAAATTTTTTCCCCAGGCTTTGCAGATCTACTTAGGGGTGGTGTTTTGGGCTTTAAGGTCACAAAGGATCCTAGTTGCTGACGTCTGGGTTTTGGAGAAATCCTGAATAGTTTCCAAATTTGGACATCTTGTTGCTGGTTTGGGCCAGTGCGAGTGGCCGCAAAGAGAGGCTATTCTCCAGAGGTAAAAGAAGTCATTTCCCCAGGCTCTAAGTATCTACTTAGAGGTGGTGTTTGGGGCTTTTAAGGTCACATAGGTTCCTAGATGCTGACATATGTGGATTTTGAGAAATCCTGCAAAGCTTGCAAATTTTGGCGTCAGGATGCCACCGTGGACAAGCGTGAGCGGCCATGAAGAGAGGCCGTTTTCCATGGGACAACGAAGTCATTTCCCCAGGCTCTCAGTATCTACTTAGAGGTGGTGTTTGGGGCTTTTAAGGTCACATCGGTTCCTAGTTTCTAACATCTGTAGATTTGGAGAAATCCTGTCAAGTTTGGAAATTTGGGGTCAGGATGCCCTGTTGACCAGTGGAACTGGTGGCAAAGATAGGCCATTTTCCATGGGAAAAAGAAATTTTTTCCCCAGGCTTTGCGGATCTACTTAGGGGAGTGTTTTGGGCTTTAAGGTCACAAAGGATCCTAGTTGCTGACATCTGGGTTTTGGAGAAATCCTGAATAGTTTCCAAATTTGGACATCTTGTTGCTGGTTTGGGCCAGTGCGAGTGGCTGCAAAGAGAGGCTGTTTTCCATAGGTAAAACAAGTCATTTCCCCAGGCTCTGCGGATCTACTTAGAGGTGGTGTTGGGGCTTTTAAGGTCACATAGGTCCCTCGTTGCTAACATTTGTAGACATGGAGAAATCTTGCAAAGTTTGCCATTTTTGTGATCCGTACGCCACTGTGGGCCTGTGGAAGTGGCCGCAAAGAGAGGCCATTTTCCATGGGAAAAAGAAATTTTTTCCCCCGGCTTTGTGGATCTACTTAGGGGTGGTGTTTTGGGCTTTAAGGTCACAAAGGATCCTAGTTGCTGACATCTGGGTTTTGGAGAAATCCTGAATAGTTTCCAAATTTGGACATCTTGTTGCTGGTTTGGGCCAGGGCAAGTGTCCGCAAAGAGAGGCTATTCTCCAGAGGTAAAAGAAGTCATTTCCCCAGGCTCTAAGTATCTACTTAGAGGTGCTGTTTTGGCCTCTAAGATCACACAGATTCCTAGTTGCTGACATCTGTAGATTTGGAGAAATCCTGCAAAGTTTGCAAATTTGGGCGTCAGGATGCCACCATGGAAAAGCGTGAGCGGCCATGAAGAGAGGCCGTTTTCCATGGGACAAAGAAGTCATTTCCCCAGGCTCTGCAGATCTACTTAGAGGTGGTGTTTTGGCCTCTAAGATCACACAGATTCCTAGTTGCTGACATCTGTAGATTTGGAGAAATCCTGCAAAGTTTGCAAATTTGGTGTCAGGATGCCACAGTGGACCAGTGGAACTGGCAGCAAAGAGAGGCCATTTTCCATGGGAAAAAGAAATTTTTTCCCCAGGCTTTGCAGATCTACTTAGGGGTGGGGTAATGGGCTTTAAGGTCACAAAGGATCCTAGTTGCTGACATCTGGGTTTTGGAGAAATCCTGAATAGTTTCCAAATTTGGACATCTTGTTGCTGGTTTGGGCCAGTGCGAGTGGCCGCAAAGAGATGCTATTCTCCAGAGGTAAAAGAAGTCATTTCCCCAGGCTCTCAGTATCTACTTAGAGGTGGTGTTTGGGGCTTTTAAGGTCACATAGGTTCCTAGTTGCTGACATCTGTAGATTTGGAGAAATCCTGCAAAGTTTGGAAATTTGGGGTCAGGATGCCACTGTGGACCCGTGGAACTGGTGGCAGAGATAGGCCATTTTCCATGGGACAAAGAAGTCATTTCCCCAGGCTTTGCGGATCTACTTAGGGGGACTGTTTTGGGCTTTAAGGTCACAAAGGATCCTAGTTGCTGACATCTGGGTTTTGGAGAAATCCTGAATAGTTTCGAAATTTGGACATCTTGTTGCTGGTTTGGGCCAGTGCGAGTGGCTGCAAAGAGAGGCTGTTTTCCATAGGTAAAACAAGTCATTTCCCCAGGCTCTGCAGATCTACTTAGAGGTGGTGTTGGGGCTTTTAAGGTCACATAGTTCCCTCGTTGCTAACATTTGTAGACATGGAGAAATCTTGCAAAGTTTGCAAATTTTGAGATCCGTACGCCACTGTGGACCAGTGGAACTGGGGGCAAAGAGAGGCCATTTTCCATGGGAAAAAGACATTTTTTCCCCAGGCTTCGCAGATCTACTTAGGGGTGGTGTTTTGGGCTTTAAGGTCACAAAGGATCCTAGTTGCGGACATCTGGGTTTTGGAGAAATCCTGAATAGTTTCCAAATTTGGACATCTTGTTGCTGGTTTGGGCCAGTGCGAGTGGCCGCAAAGAGAGGCTATTCTCCAGAGGTAAAAGAAGTCATTTCCCCAGGCTCTAAGTATCTACTTAGAGGTGCTGTTTGGGGCTTTTAAGGTCACATAGGTTCCTAGATGCTGACATATGTGGATTTTGAGAAATCCTGCAAAGCTTGCAAATTTTGGCGTCAGGATGCCACCGTGGACAAGCGTGAGCGGCCATGAAGAGAGGCCGTTTTCCATGGGACAAAGAAGTCATTTCCCCAGGCTCTGCAGATCTACTTAGAGGTGGTGTTTTGGCCTCTAAGATCACACAGATTCCTAGTTGCTGACATCTGTAGATTTGGAGAAATCCTGCAAAGTTTGCAAATTTGGGGTCAGGATGCCACTGTGGGCCAGTGCAAGTGGCCGCAAAGAGAGGCCATTTTCCATGGGAAAAAGAAGTCATTTCCCCAGGCTCTAAGTATCTACTTAGAGGTGGTGTTTTGGGCTTTAAGGTCACAAAGGATCCTAGTTGCTGACATCTGGGTTTTGGAGAAATCCTGAATAGTTTCCAAATTTGGACATCTTGTTGCTGGTTTGGGCCAGTGCGAGTGGCCGCAAAGAGAGGCTATTCTCCAGAGGTAAAAGAAGTCATTTCCCCAGGCTCTAAGTATCTACTTAGAGGTGGTGTTTGGGGCTTTTAAGGTCACATAGGTTCCTCGATGCTGACATATGTGGATTTTGAGAAATCCTGCAAAGCTTGCAAATTTTGGCGTCAGGATGCCACCGTGGACAAGCGTGAGCGGCCGTAAAGAGAGGCCATTTTCCATGGGAAAAAGAAGTCATTTCCCTAGGCTCTGTGGATCTAGTTACCGGTGGTTTTGGGGCTTTAAGGTCTCACAGTCTCCTAGTTGCTGATGTCTGGAGTTTTGGAGAAATCCTGTAACGTTTGCAATTTTTGAGGTCCGTACGCCACTGTGGATAAGTGCGAATGGCCGTAAAGTGAGGCAATTTTCCATGGGAAAATGATGTCATTTCCCCAGGCTCTGTGGATCTAGTTACAGGTGGTGTTTGGGGCTTTAAGGTCACACAGGTTCCTTGTTGCTGATGTCTGTATTTTTTGAGAAATCGTATATTTCCTATAATCCCCAATATTTTGCAAATATTGAGATCTGGCTGCCCGTTTGAGCCAGTGCGAATGGCAGTAAATTGAGGCCATTTTCTGTGGGAAAAATGAAGTCATTTCCCCAGGCTCTAAGTATCTACTTAGAGGTTGTTTTGGGGCTTTAAAGTCACACAGCTTCCTCATTGCTGATGTCTGTATTTTTTGGAGAAATCCTGCAAAGTTTACAGATTGGAGGTCAGGCTGCCAGTGTGGGCCAGGATGAGTGGCCGCAAAGAGAGGCCAATTCCTAATGGAAAAGAAGTCATTTCCCCAGGCTCTGGGTATCTACTTAGAGGTGGTGTTTGGGGCTTTAAGGTCACACAGGTTCCTCCTTGCTGATGGCAGTATTTTTGGAGAAATCCTGCAAAGTTTGCCGATTGGAGGTCAGGATGCCACTGTGGGCCCATGCGAATGGCCACAAATAGAGAGGCCATTTTCCACGGGAAAAAGAAGTCACTTCTCCAGGCTCTGGGGATCTACTAAGAGGTGGTGTTTGGGGCTGTAAGGGAATGCTTGGTCCTCTGTTCCTTAACATTTACTTTTGGAGAAATCCTGCAAAGTTTGCAAATGTTGAGGCCAGAACATCACTGAGTGCCAGTGCGAGTGGCCACCAAGAGAGGCCATTGTCCATGGGAAAAAGAAGTCATTTTTCCAGGCTCTGCGGATCTACTAAGAGGTGGTGTTTGGGGCTCTAATGGAATGCTTGATACTCTCTTCTGTAAGCTTTAATTTTGGAGAAATCTTGCAAAGTTTGCAAATCTTGAGTTCGATGCGCCACTGTGGGCCAGTGCAAGTGGCCGCAAAGAGAGGCCATTGTCCATGGGAAAAAGAAGTCTTTTCCCCAGGCTCTAAGCATCTACTTAGAGGTGGTGCTTTGGGATTGAAGGTCACATAGGTTCCTAGTTGGTGATGTCGGTAGTTTGGGAGAAATCCTAAAAAGTTTGCAAATTTTTGGGTAAGGATGCCCTCGTGGACCAGTGGAACTGGCGTGAAATAGAGGCCATTTTCCATGGGAAAAGGAAGTCATTTCCCCAGGCTCTGCGGAACTACTTAGAGGTGGTGTTTGGGGGTCTAAGATCACACAGGTTTGTAGTTGCTGATGTCTGGAGTTTTGGAGAAATCCTGCAAAGTTTCCAAATTTGGAGGTCTGTGCGCCAGTGTGGGCCAGTGCAAGTAGCCGCAAAGAGAGGCAAATTTCAAATGGAAAAAGAATTAATTTCCTCAGGGTCTAAGCATCTACTTAGAGGTGGTGTTTGTGGCTTTGAGGGAACACAGGCTCCTAGTTGCTGACTTCTGTAGATTTGGGGAAATCCTGCAAAGTTTGCCGATTGGAGGTCAGGATGCCACTGTGAACCTGTGCGAATGGCCACAAATAGAGGCCATTTTCCATGGGAAAAATAAGTCATTTTTCCAGGCTCTGCGGATCTACTAAGAGATGGTGTTTGGGGCTCTAATGGAATGCTTGACACTCTCTTCTGTAAGCTTTAATTTTGGAGAAATCTTGCAAAGTTTGCAATTCTTGACTTCTATACACCACTGTGGGCCAGTGCAAGTGGCCGCAAAGAGATGCCATTGTCCATGGGAAAAAGAAGTCTTTTCCCCAGGCTCTAAGTATCTACTTAGAGGTGGTGTTTGGGCTTTAAGGTCACCCAGGATTCCTCGTTGGTGATGTCGGTAGTTTAGGAGAAATCCTGCAAAATTTGGAAATGTTGGGGTCAGGATGCCCTCGTGGACCAGTACGAGTGGCCATAAATAGAGGCCCTTTTCCATGGGAAAAATATGTTATTTCCCCAGTTTCTGCAGATCTACTTAGAGCTGGTGTTTGGGGCTCTAAGGGAATGCCTTTTCCTGCTTTCTGTAAGCTTCAGGTTTTGAGAAATCCTGCAAATTTTGCAAATTTTCAGTTTTGTCCGCCGTTGTGGGTCAGTGCAATTTGCCGCTAAGAGAGGCCATTTTCCATGGGACAAAGAAGTCATTTCCCCAGGCTCTGCAGATCTACTTAGAGGTTGTGTTTCGGCCTCGAAGATCACACAGGTTCCCAGTTGCTGACATCTGCAGTTTTGGAGAGATACTGCAAAGTTTGGAAATTTGGGGTCAGGATGCCACTGTGGACAAGTGCGAGGGGCCGTAAAGAGAGGTCATTTTCCATGGGATATAGAAGTCATTTCCACAGGCTCTGCACATCTACTTAGAGGTGGTGATTGGGGCGTTAAACTGACACAGGTTCCTTGTTGCTGACATCTCTAGTTTTGCTGAGATACTGCAAAGTTTGCAAATTTTGGGGTCAGGAAGCCACAGTGGACAAGTGCGAGGGGCCATAAAGAGAGGTCGTTTTCCATTGGAAAAAGAAGTCATTTCCCAAGGCTCTGCGTATCTACTTAGAGGTGGTTTTGGGGATTTAAAGTCACACAGCTTCCTCGTTGCTGATGTCTGGAGTTTTGGAGAAATCCTGCAAAGATTACAGATTGGAGGTCAGGATGCCAGTGTGGGCCAGGACGAGTGGCCGCAAAGAGAGGCCAATTCCTAATGGAAAAGAAGTCATTTCTCCAGGCTCTAAGTATCTACTTAGAGGTGGTGTTTGGGGCTTTAAGGTCACACAGGTTCCTCCTTGTTGGTGGTGTTTGGGGCTGTAAGGGAATGCTTGGTCCTCTGTTCCTTAACATTTACTTTTGGAGAAATCCTGCAAAGTTTGCAAATGTTGAGGCCAGAACATCACTGAGTGCCAGTGCGAGTGGCCACCAAGAGAGGCCATTGTCCATGGGAAAAAGAAGTCATTTTTCCAGGCTCTGCAGATGTACTAAGAGGTGGTGTTTGCGGCTCTAATGGAATGCTTGACATTCTCTTCTGTAAGCTTTAATTTTGGAGAAATCTTGCAAAGTTTGCAATTCTTGAGTTCGATGCACCACTGTGGGCCAGTGCAATTGGCCGCAAAGAGAGGCCATTTTCCACGGGATATAGAAGTCATTTTCCAAGGCCCAGGGTATTTACTTAGAGTGGTGTTTTGGCCTCAAAGATCACACAGGTTCCTAGTTGCTGACATCTGTAGATTTGGAGAAATCCTGCAAAGTTTGCAAATTTGGGGTCAGGATGCCACCGTGGACCAGTGGAACTGGCAGCAAATAGAGGCCCTTTTCCATGGGAAAAATAAGTCATTTCCCCAGGCTCTGGGGCTCTTCTTAGAGGTGTTGTTTGGGGCTTTAAATCACATTGTTTCCTAGTCGCTGACATCTGTATTTTTGGACAAATCCTGTAAAGTTTACAAATTATGAGGTCAGGTTGCCTGTTTGGGCCAATGTAAGGGGACAGAAATTGAGGCCATTTTCTAGGGGATAAAGAAGTAATTTCCCTCGGCTCTGAGGATCTACTAAGAGGTGGTGTGTGTGGGTCTAAGATCACACAGGTTTCTTGTTGCAGACACCTGTAGTTTTGGAGATATCCTGCAAAGTTTGCAAATTTGGAGGTCTGGTTGCCTGTGTGGGACAGTGCAATTGGCTGCAAATAGCGGCCATTTTCCTTGGGAAAAACAAGTCATTTCCCCAGGCTCTAGGTATCTGCTTAGCGTTTGCATTTGGGTCTGTGAGGGAATGCTTTGTCCTCTGTTCTTTAAGCTTTACTTTTAGAGAAATCCTGCAATGTTTGGAAAATTTGAGGTCAGGATCCCACTGTGTGCCAGTGCAAGTGGCCACAAATTGTGGCCATTTTCCATGGGATAAAGACGTCATTTTCCCAGGCTCTCTGTATCTACTCAGAGGTGCCATTTGAGGCTCTAAGATCACACAGGTTTCTAGCTACTGACCACTCTATTTGTGGAGAAGTCCCACAAAATTTTCAAATTTCAGGACTCATTTATTGTGAGGTCAAGCATGTGGGTATGTATTCCGTCAGTCAGGGTACGCACCATAATATCACCCATATAATGCAGGATGATGGCGTCTCCTGCAACTGTACGAAGAGGGGACAACAAGGAAGAGACATACACTTGACAAATCACTTCATCCCTTGTCAGAGGACTCCTCAGTGATATCTCCTCCGTGGGACTTCTCGGTTGATGGTTAGAACTGAGAAGGCAAACCATGGGGCATCATCAGGATGCAGGGGAATTTGATAGAAACAATCTTTTACGTCAACGATGGCCAAATTCCAATTTTGAGGGAGCATCGTGGGGGACAGCACCCCTGGTAGAAGAGAGCCCATATCTTCAATAACGTTGTTAATTGCTCGGAGGTTGTGGAGGAGCTGCCATTTGTCTTTCTTGGAGTTTTTTTATAACAAAGACTGGAGAGTTCCAAGGTGATATTGTTTCTACAATATGTCCTCTCCTGAGCTGCTCGTCCACAAGCTCCTCAAGCACCTTTAATTTTTATTTGTTGAGCGGCCACTGCTCTACCCAAACTGGAGTATCTGTTTTCCAATTCAGTTTTTGGGTAGGGCACTCTTCAGTGGCCACTGCCCAAAAAACCTGGGAGGTCTTCGGGATGTCAATTTTGGACCCCCACTGGGCCATGAGGTCTCTCCCCGACAAGGGTTACGCATACTCTAAAACGAATGGGCGTATTGACACCAATTGCCCATCCGGCCCCTCGATTTGAATGATGTTCTTGGATTGCTTAGCCAATTAAATGCCTCACATACCCTGGTCGCGACCTTCCACGTTTTGCAACTCCAATGTGACGGCCACTTCCGAGAGGGAATGATCGTCAAATCCATCCCTGTGTCCAAAAGTCCGTCCATGAATTTGTGTTCCCCACCCTTATGCATCCCACACATGATGTGGGGTTTTTCTGTCCCCAGTACTCGAGCCCAAAAAACAGTGGGATGGATCTTCTGCCTGAGCCTGTCAGCCTGTTCTTGGTCCCAAGGTGGTTCCAGTATTGGTATGGCTTGGGCCATGATCTGACCTTTTGGGAGGAATGTGGGTGGGCGGACACAGTGCAGCCCGAGATAAAACTGCCCCAAGTCTGATGTTAAGAGATCCAGAACACTATTGATCTCTTGGGGTGTGTGCTTAGTGTCTCTGATGATGACATACTTACAATGGATCCAGTTACAAGTACTTGGTGAATCCGTGCAGACTGTGATGAAATGAAAGTCTGAGTCGTGTATGTGCAGCAGCTCTGTCAGTCACAATCTGAAAGGTACATGACAAGAAGTGGTAGTTAGAATGGGTCTAGTATCAGAGTAAAACTGCATGTGTTTTGCCTCATTCGGTAATTTCAAGTCTCGCACAGGTAGGCTTTCTTTGATGGGTGTCTGTTCTTTGTTTCCCCCCCCCCCCCCCCCCCACTGTGTTAGAGCCCACCTCACTTGTATCTTTGCACAGGGAGGGACTGCGCTCATTCCCTAGTTTTTTTGCTGAGTCCCAGCAGGGACCTCCTGCCCCTTTTTAAAATCTAAAAATTGTTGTTTTAGAGGGCAATTTGGCATCCAGTGTCCAATTTTGCCACATAGATGACACGGTCTGTCATCAGTCATCGGTCTTTTAGGAGGCTTTGGGGTGCACAGTTGGTGGTCTCCTGGAGGTGGTGCTGGAGTGCTGGCAGTGGCAACCCTTCGAGGCTGGTGAGTCCTTGTTTCTTATTCCTCTGGAGCGGTAGTGACTTTCCTAGCACTGACTTCTAGCATGTTCTGCAGCACAGGAGGAGGATCCAGGGGCAGGCTGAGGATGGCAGCTTTGCATCTCGGATTAGCATTTGCCATTGCCATTTCTGTACCAATCTCCTGCCGGGTGTCTTCACTTTGTACCTGCAACTCAATCGCCCTGCGGAGCCTCTCAAAAAATTTTAGAAATGCTTCAGATGGTAACTGAGTGATTTTTACCTAACTATCAATTGGGGCCTCTGGCCACAAGGTAAGAAACACTTTATGCTCCGCTTTTGCACTCTCCCTTAGCACTTCCCTTGGGATGACCTGTGCTTGCTTGGCCCCATCTGCCCATTCCTACTCTCCACACACATGATCAATACAGATGGTAGCCTTCCACCTGGCTGACATACTTTACAAGGTTTGTAAGACTTTCTTTAGAACAGCTCCGAACTCTAGAACAGACTTTTTGTCCTCTCCGCCCTCCACAGCCTAATTCCACAATAATTGCCCTATTTCCTGCCATTCTGTCTCGCTAAAGAGGAGTGAGGGCTTCTGTAATTTGCCTTTATCTCTTGCCCTTAGGGCTAATTGCTCTAAGTGAGTGTCCTTTAGTTTTTCACCTCTCTTGGAGAGGACATAAATCAGAAGTCACAAAGCTGCATCCCAATCCGCGTCCATTCTGACTGCCTTTCTCTATCTCGGCTTGCGGCTTACCTTCCAACCTTTGCGGGGCACTCCAAATCCCTCACACGACCCAGCTGTGACCCCGCTCCAGTCACCTTGCTCTGATTTGTCTACGTCGGCCATGGTGGGTATAGCACCTCTGCTGTGCGGGCACCGTGTAAACTTCAGAGGCTTCCAGCGATCTCCACTTGCAAAAAAAAAAAAAAGAAACAGAAAAAAAAAAAAAAAAGGCAATAACAAAAACAACTTGGAGACCTTTCACAGGAGGCTTCAGTGCTCCGGCATGCCTATCTCAGTCGCTTTTAAAAGCGATTTGGGATCAGAGACCACCCCCCCCCCCGCCGCTCCCTCCTGCAAGCGTTTTGGGGGCCGTTCCCCGTCGCTATTACAGAAGCGACAGTAATAATTAATTGAACGACTTTTTGGAACTCATCGGAGGCTCCTGTCCCTGTTCATGGGCGCCAAGTGAAGCAGGGACCAAAAATAAAAAGGTGAGCTGGACAGGAACAAATGTAGATCCAAACCAATATGGTTAATCCGACATTCTCCATTCATTGTTTACAGACAGTAGTTTTTATACACTTCTAGATAGTTTACAATCGTGAACACACTCTCATTGGCAAGCAAACATTGTTTGTTCCTGTCTTAAGGTGGCTAAGACCTATACTAATTCACACCTAGACAGCTCAGTAAATTGTGTTATACCTTAACATAATTTCTGACTGCACCACAAACTTATTCTTAACTGTGCCACAGGCTCCAAGGCCTCACCGAGGCCCACATCTGAGGCCTAGGCTGGGGTAGCTCAACCTTCACTTTAAACATATAAATCACACACATCCAGATCGTGTCCCATTTCTCTCAGAAATTGCTCTACAATTAAACTTATGGTAACTAAAATTAATAAAACTATAATGGGGTGACATAAAGTGTTCATGATCTCAGTTGCAGTTGGTGACTATCTAAATAGTGCATCTCACTAGTTATGATTTGTGTCTTGTTTTACTCTTTGCAGGACTCTGTTTGTTTTGGTTATGTCATGATGGATAGTTACTAGAGTTCTCTGCCTATTCTTTTGATTTTCTTCTATAATTTTGATTAGATCTTGATGTTTCATTAATTGTTTTACCTGGGTTAAATTCATTCTAATAGGTGTGGGTGGTAACTCATTGTATGTTGTGTAGTTTGATTTTATTAACTGGTGGGATACGACTGGTGCTGAATATACAAAGTCATACCCAGAAACCTTGATAAAGTTTCAAATACAGAAATTTGAATGATTCTTAATAGATAAGGGGACCTTGTTCTTACCAATTTCTATGACATCACACACAATCCTTAGACACACACAGCTATCACCTATATACACTAGTACAGTTTGTTGGTTGGTGTTCGGGTGGATCTCAAAGTGGTAAATGCCTTGGTCAGTATCAACGCATACGTCTTGAGCACTAATTAAATTACTCTCACAGATGAATTCTTGTTGTTCTGAGCAATGCAAGGCTCTAAGTTAACGGTTTGTTATTTCTCTTGGATTTTCCAGGCTCATACCCAATGTTCTGAGGGGTATAATACTGACTTTTCATGACTTATATATTTGGTTATTGCACCGGAAGGTTTCCCCATAGATCCGGTGTACTGAGTAAAGGCCTGGGACCAAGGCCATTCAGCATTGCTCTGACTAGGAATACTTTCTAATTGTTGGATTACAGCTATGATTGTAAACAACACTTCAGCAAAAATTCCCACCCACTATGATACATTCATTTTGTCCGAGTAAGTTTCAGTTTCAGTTCACTATTACCCGGTGTTATTTTCTAAGTGGCTTCTGGAGTTTTCTTAACACGGTTGTGGTGGATCCACGCGTTTTGTTCTTTAATCTTGATTGCAGTGAAGGTAGTAAGGAGCACTTTTTACAGTCCCTCCCATTGTGGTCCCAGGGCCTTCTCTGTAAGAGACTTAGCATATACATAGTGTCCAGGTTGTACATCGTGTACTGGTGCATCGAGCCCTGTACCTCGAGTTCCGGCTACATATTTTTCGATTGCTCTAAGTTGTTTATTTAGAGCGATAATATAGGAGGTTAGTGACACATCCTGGGCAGACATTCCCTTCTGCACCCCATATGGTCTTCTATAAAGCAATTCAAAGGGACTCATTTTCTCTACCTGACCACTTGATTGTGGGTTATATGGGGTGTGAAGTTCCCAGTCTATGCCCAAGCATTGGCTGATTTGTTGCACTAATTTTGCAATAAAATGTGGTTCTCTATCTGAGGAGATTGTGGCCGGGACTCCAAAGCGTGGTATGATTTCTTGTACTAATACCTTAGTTACCTCCTGAGCTTTAGAAGTCCTGGTGGGGAATGCTTCTGGCCATCCTGAAAAGGTATCTGTTAGTACCAGTAAAAACTTATACCCCCTTTTTCTTGGCAATTCCGTGAAATTGATCTGCCATTGCTGTCTAGGCCTATGGCCCTTTCCAATCTGGCCAAGTTTTGGTTTGGGAATATTCTTGGGGTTGGTCTGGAGGCAAAGGTCACAGTGTCAAGTCACTTGAGTAATAGCGGCTCGTAAATGTCTAGCTATGATCTTTTCATTTAGATATTTATATAGGGCATCAATTCTCCAATGTGTTTTCCGGTGCTCTTCCCTTATTAGGGACCATAAGAAATAGGAGGGTATAACTAATTTTCCTTCTATGGTGGCCCATCTCTCTTGGTTATAATCTCCTTTTTGTTCCTGGATCAATTTTTTGTCTAATTTGTTGTATTTTGGCTTACTTTCGAGGGAAATCTGCCTATCTGGAATCAGGGCCACTTCAGTTATTACATCAATTTTTGTTGCTTCTTTTGCTTCTCTATCTGCCAGCTCGTTCCCTTCTTCCAATTCTGAGGTTATCTTCTGATGTGCCCTAATGTGCATGATTGCTACTTTTTTGGCATCTGGACTGCTTCTAGAAGGTGCAGTATCTTGGATGCATGTTTAATGTTTTTCCCTTGAGAGTTCAGCAGTCCCCTCTCTTTCTAGGTGGCTCTATGAGCATGCACTACTCCAAATGCATACTTTGAGTCTGTATATATGTTTATCTCTTTCCTTTTTGCTAATTCTAAGGCCCGAGTTAGAGCAACTATTTTGGCCTTTTGTGCAGAGGTATTTGTTGGCAGGGGTCCAGATTCTATTACTTCCTTGCAGGTAGTAATTGCGTACCCGGTGTGTTGTTTTCCACTGATGATATAACTGCTTCCATCAGTAAACCAGATGTCTGTATTCTCGAGAGGGGTGTCCTTTAGGTCAGGGCGGCTGGAATATGTGGCCTCAATGATCTCCAGGCAGTCATGTTCCACTGGTTCCTCTTGGTTTCTACTGAGGAAGGAGACTGGATTGACAAAGTTAGTCACCACTATCTCTACATCATCTTGCTCTACCATAATAGCTTGGTATCTCAGGAACTGTTGTGGGGAAAGCCAATGCCCGCTTTTCACCTCTAGCACCGCAGACACTGTGTGAGACACTAGCACAGTCATTTTCTGGCCCAGGGTGAATTTACGTGCCTCTTGGATGTTCAGTACAACTGCTGCTACGGCTCTGAGGCATCCAGGCCACCCTTTAGTGGCTGCATCCAATTGCTTAGAGAAGTAAGCAACTGCTCTCCGGTATGGGCTGAGGTCCTGTGCTAATATTCCTAAGGCAATTCCTTGCTTCTCATGGGAGAGCAAAAGGAAAGGCTTACTCACGTCTGGCAATCCCAGAGCCGGTGCTGACATGAGGGCTTTTTTCAGGTGGTTGAAAGCCTGCGTAGCTTCCTTTGTCTATTGGATGCCCCTGCTTTCAGTTGCAATCAGTTAATATAAAGGTTTAACAAACAGTCTATAGTTATAGATCCATAATCTGCACCACCCCATCATCCCCAGGAAAGTTCGTAGTTCTTTTACAGTCTGAGGTTTAGGGGTTTGGCATATTGCCTCTTTCCGGCTTTGGCTCAGGGTACATTGTCTAGCACTGACTTCGTAACCCAGATAAGTTACCTTCTGTTTTACTACTTGGGCCTTTTTCTTTGATACCTGGTACCCTTGGAGTCCCAGAAAGTTCAAGAGGCTTACCGTCCAGGCCACACATGCTTCCCTTGTCCATGTGGCTATCAGGATGTCATCTACGTACTGTAGCAGCTTCACTTCCTCCGGAGGGGCTTCTCAGGTCTCTAACTCCTTTGCAAGTTGTTCTCCAAACAGAGTGGGTGAGTTTTTGAATCTTTGTGGGAGTATAGTCTATGTAAGTTGGGTTCTTCACCCGCTTTTAGGACTTTCCCATTCAAATGTAAAAATTTTCTGGCTGGCTTCGTGGATAGGAAGGCAAAAGAAGGCATCTTTTAAAACTAAAATGGGAATCCAAGTTAGTTTGGGTGTTAAGCAAGTTAATAACGTGTAGGGATTGGCCACTACAGGATACAGATCCTCAGTTACTTTGTTCAAGGCTTGCAGATCTTGTACTAACCAGTATGACCCATCAGGTTTGTGGACTGGTAGGATAGGGGTATTAAAATCAGATTGACATTCTTTTAATAATCCTAGATGCAAAAAGTTCTCAATTACTGGGCTAATTCTTTCTCTATCCTCCCTCCTCAAGGGATACTGTTTAACTCTGACAGGTTGCTTTCCTTCTTTTAGTTTGATCTGTATAGGGGGAGCGTTTTTTGCTCTCCCTGGTACATCGGAGGCCCATACCCTAGGGAATACTTGATCTATTACTACTTTATCAATTTCAATTTCCCTTGTGACTTCGCTAGTGGTTAATATCAAACACAATATTTCTACATACTTTTGATCATTTACCTCTAGAGTAATTTCCTATTTTTAAATGTAATAGTTGCTTGTAATTGCCCCAGCAAATCTCTGCCCAAAAGTGGCTCAGGGGAGTTTGGCATATATGGAAATTTGTGGATCCCCCACTGCTTTCCCAATTTGTATTTTAGCAGCCTAAAGAAAAATGCCTTTTCAGTTTGGCCAGTCGCACCCGTAACTATAGCATAATTATCTCCTATGGGCATCAAGGCTGTATTTAGTTAGTGCTGTGTGATAAACTTTATCTGTCCTGCTGCACCTCTGTCTTATGCTACAGGCCGAGCAGCACTGTTTATGTTCTCCCATTTTGCTTCTGTTTTCTTTTTTTAAGAGCCAGAACGAGGGGGCCAGAGGGGCCCTGATGCCACAGTCCTTTTGCCAATTAGGGTTATTCCAGAGGGAGAAGAACATATCTCAATAAGAAACCTCCTCCCATTTCTCTTCTCTCTGTAGAAATAACATTAGCTGTAACAAAGTATTATATTCCAATGTACTTGTAGGAGGCCATCTGGCCCCCTCCTCTAGGTGATATAAGGAGCAATATTTGATTAAACTTTTTTTTTATTTTCTATACACCTTTTGCTTGTTATTTCTTTTTAGTGAGCTAAGACGCACCCTAATGGGCCAGCCTTGGGTACTTCCTTACTCTGTTTTGCTCCCATTATGTCTTTTAGAGCAAATTTTAACACTGAGTGTTCAAATATAAGTCACAGATAAAAGGAAAAGAAAACCCCTTTTTTAATTATTAATTAATTATTCATATATTCAAATTAAAATATTAATAAAATTTATATTTATTCAGATAACCGAATTAAAATATTAACAGCCAAATTAATAGACAATAATACTTTTAATATTGAAATATTATTGTATTAATTAATTAACCATCAGTTGCTGTTACTTTGTTGTTTGCCCAGTCCCACATAAATTTACTAACTCTTTAGGGTTCAATCAAACTACTGGGGAGGAAAGAAAAAGGAAAAAAAATTTCCTTAATTCTTCTTTTTAACACTAAGGCTGTGCCACTCCTTTATACTTTCCCAATCTTCTTCAACTACGTCCCAGGTTTCAGGGACAAGGTGGCTTTTCCCACAAATTAAATTCACTATTTCACACCTTGCTTGTTCAACCCCTGGGTTATAGTATCTCGGTAATTCAGGGGTACACGCACGACACGTGGATCTCCGCTTATATGAAATACAATACTACTTCTGACACTTTAAACATTGGAGGAGAACCCAAGCTGTGTGCCAGTCTGGCTTTTAGCAAAAGGTTGCCAATCCGCACACGAAACAGGGGATTACCCCTTCTAGACCCCACCTCAAGGGGTTTCTAAGCACCCGTTCAACTGGGGGCTCTTCCCAGTCAAAGGCTAGATAGCAACTTGTTGAACTTTGGTATATCCCTCCTAAGAACACTCTGTCTCTCCCTCTGTCTTCACGTTCTATGACTACCCAGTCCCCTGATGGATGAAGAGACTGACTTGGTTCAAGCTGAAACCACCTGTGGAGAGCCTGTCTTAAAGGCTGGGCTCTCTCGGCCAGGGCTTCAAGTTCTGCAGTCACTGTGTTAGTGTCAGGATCTACACACAATCAGAATTGATTGTATATGAAGGTGTTTTATTGAAGCGCGTGGAAGCCCGAGGGTGAGACCCCAGATCTGGGCTTCAACGATACACCCAAATCGGTAGCTTATAACCCCTTCTACTCCCACCCCCCCCCCCCACAACATTGATTATTAAACTTATATTGTTCCATTCTAGTTCCCATTCCCACACAGGTACATTTTTGCTTGATCTACTGAAGACTATGCTTGATTTGCTGAAGACCATGCTTGATTTGGTTAGGACAATCACTGTAACAGAGCTATCATTCACTCCCAAGGCCTGGCTGTCCTGCAGGTCCAGGCCTGTTCCTTCTACCTGCCTGCTCTAGCCACCACCAACCCCCCCCCGATACAGTTTAGAAATCATTCCTATGATTTCAATTCTAAGCTACTAAATTTAACCCTTACTTTATCATTTCCCCCCTTTGAAAGAATTTTTCACTATAATATGTGTAAAATGCTTTCACTAGATTCAGTCCATTCGGCTTCCGACAGTCTATTCACTTTCTTACTTTATACTTGATCTTCTTCGAGTCCATGGTTGTCGTAGACATTTATGGGTGCTGTTACGAACCGGGGGACCGGAAGGTGATGGGCGTGGATCTTTGTCTCATGTCAGTGCCTTTATTATCTTCCGGTTCCAAGATGTCTTCTTCTGTATTTCTCTCTTCAGGATGCTGTAAATCAACCAAACTACTAAAACTATGATTAGTATCATAATTAAATTCTCAATGATAGACTTAATCCATGAGCTCACATTCCATCCTAATCCTTTGAAGATTTTGTCTAACCAACTTGTAGTTAGTTCTTTCCCTTCTTCTTGTGCCTCATGCTCTACTTGTTTTAACTGACTAATATTATGTTCTACATCAGCCATAACATTTGGGATGTGGATGCAACAGTGATCAACCCGCCCTTTTAGGAGTCCGCACACTCCATGTTCTTTCAGAAGTATCATATCTAAGGCTAATCAATTTTGTAAAGTCATTTTTGTGGTGGCTTGTAATTGAAAATTTAATTCTTTGAAGCCTTTCTGTGTAACTCTAGCTAGCCTGTTTACCTGGCCTGTGAGTCTGTACAGCATCTCTCTATTCCGGTAATTTGCTACTGGACCAAACAAGGACTCTATGGCCCACCCAATTTTGACTCCGCTAGAGGGTTCTTGCCAAGTGTCATCTTGATCCTTATTGTCTGGGGCATCTCGTTTTATTCTTATCTCTAGGAGCTCATGGCTCCCATTAAATGGGGACCTCTTCCAGATTGGACATAAGGTGGGAATACCCAGAGTAATTTCTTTCACTTTCCCATCTACAGACAAATGTGTTGTCCATGTGCCATCACTTGTTGCCCATACAAATTGCCCTGGACTCCAAATTGTACTTCTACTACATCCCACTACAAGCCTGGAATCTATTCTGCCTTGTTTGTGTTTAATTTTCCTACATGCACAACCAAATCGTAAGGCTACTGCCAATGGTGACCATTGCTTTATTTCTAAATCATCAGAGGTGCAATTATAAATTCTATTGCATGCCCACCAATCTACCTTATTTGCTTGTTTTCTACCACTAGTATCAGTATTCATCACTGTTGGGTCTGTGTCATTCTCAGGGCCTTCCCATTTAATGCACCAAGGAGTGCTGGCCATATATATTGAAATTTTTGAAGTATACTCACAGACCATGCACTGTCCCAGGGTTCCAATCCTTTCCAGTCTTTCTCTTCACACTTCCATATCACTGTGGTTTCAGTGACATTCTCTCTAACTTTCTTCCAGTGTGGCAAATAGCATTCCCACTTTGTAAGATTTTGATCTTCTACCCACCACTCTATGATTTGTCCTAACTTTCCTTGATTGGCAATACAGTCTTGCTTCCTCATATGCCTCATCCATTCATATGCTGTGATTTTCCAGCTCTCTTTGACTACTTGCCTTGACTCCGGTACTTGTTTACATTTGACTGTTTTGTTCCCCTTTATATCAGGTAATGCTGATGTTATAATTCCCCAGCTTATTGGATCGCCTGCTGCCTTTGGCATCGGCAGACAGGCTGTTATTCTACTGGTATTTTGCATTGTGGCAAAATCTTTGACCAACCCAATCATCACATTTTCAGTCTGAATTGCCCTAGAGACTTCTATTACCTGTGTCTGTGGTTGTACCTCTCTCTTCATCCTTGAATGAAGAGTGGTTGGCTGACCCTTTTGCATTCCACATCCCAGAGCAATGGTAACTTTTACTGGTGACATCAATATCCACAAGAGTATTAGTGAGCACAAGAGAGGCATGAGCATGTTACCGAGGCCATTTGAGACAGTTAAATATGTCTTATCCACAATTTCGATGGTTCTACAGCTTGCGCAACCCACGGTCCTGCTTTCTTAACTCGAGTGTAGTGGACCCAGGAGTCTATTCCAGCCACCTTGACTGCTGTAAATATTGTCAAGAGCACCTGATGTGGCCCACACCATTTCTCTTTCAGTGGTTCCTCGTTCCAGGTCTTGATGTACACGGCATCTCCTGGATTAATGTCGTGAACTGGATTCTTGAGAGTCAGGGGCCTATTCCACACGAGAGTGCTCCGGAGCCGTGCTAGAGTTTTCCCAAGAGATAAAACATAATTATACACTTCTTGTTTTCCAGTAATATGTACATTTGGGTTGGGATCAGGAGATTCGTATGGTTTCCCATACAATATCTCATATGGGCTGACTAACATCCCACTCCGGGGCTTTGTTCGCACCCTTAACAGTGCTATGGGTAAAGCCTGTGGCCACTGCAGCTTGGCCTCCTGGCATATTTTACTAATTTGCCTTTTCAAGGTTTGATTCATCCTTTCTACCTGACCACTAGACTGGGGTCTCCATGGTGTGTGGAGGTTCCAGGTTATTCCCAGTAACTTACTGACTTCCTTTACCACCGTGGCTACAAAATGTGGACCCCTATCTGATGAAATCCCTATAGGCACCCCAAATCTGGGGATGATTTCTTGTAATAGCCATTTAACTGTTTCCTTGGCTTGATTTGAGCGACAGGGAAGGGCTTCTGGCCATCCTGAAAATGTGTCAACCCCTACTAACAGATATTTGTATCCCCAAGTTCTTGGTAATTCTACAAAATCCACCTGCCAATAATCTCCTGGTTCTATCCTTACCCAGATTCTTCCTAACTGAGTTTGCTGTCTAGCTACGGGGTTGTTTCTCAAGCAAATCTCACATTTTGTCATCGCAGACTTAGCCATGGTTAACATCCGTACTGAGACTAGATATTGTTTTAGCAATTTAACCAATGCCTCTGCACCCCAATGACATTCGTTATGTTTAACTTGTAGGATCTCTCTCATTATTACAGGAGGCACCACTATTTGCCCTTGTGCGGTTACATACCACCCTTCTGAATTCTTTTGTGCATTCAGTGGACATCCCAATTTGTCGTCCTCTGTTGAATATTTGGGTTTCGGAGGCAAATTGAATTGGGACACATGGTGCTTTAAAGGTATCAATGTCAGTGCTGTTTGTACTCCTTGAGCAGCTAGTCAGGCTGCCCAGTCTGCCTTCCGATTTCCCTCATAGATTTTGGAGGTTCCTGATTGGTGTGCTTTACAGTGCATAATTGCTACTTGTTCAGGTCCTTGCACTGCTTTTATTAATTGCAGGACTGCATCTTGGTGTTTAATGTGTGTACCTTGAGAAGACAGTAGTCCTCTTTGTTTCCACAGTGCCCCGTGTACATGCACTACTCCAAAGGCATATTTCGAGTCAGTCCATATATTTACCTTTTTCTCTTCACTCAGTTCTAATGCTCTGATCAGGGCAACCAGTTCTGCTCGTTGAGCAGATGTGTTTGCTGGTAAGGCTTTTGCTTCTACTACTGCATCTATTGTTGTTAATGCATATCTGGTGTATCTGGTCCCGTTCTCCATGAAACTGCTTCCGTCTGTAAACAATTCCCAGTCTGGCTCTTCTAGTGGGACGTCTTTCAGATCTGCTCTGGCTGAATAAGTGTGTTCTATTACTTCTACACAGTCATGCTCCAGTGGGCTTTCTTCGACTGTTGTTCCTAGAAACAAAGCTGGATTCGAAAGGTTAGTTGTTTTTAATGTTACATCATCTTGTTCTGTTAGGATTACCTGGAATTTCATCATTTGACTTGGGGATAGCCAGTGGCCCCCCTTTTGTTCTAGGACAGTGGTTACCATATGTGGCATATAGACATCTATGTGTCTGCCCATCGTGAGTTTCCTGGCTTCTTGTATCAGCATCACAGTGGCTGCGACTGCACGCAGACATGAGGGCCATCCAGCACTGACGTTGTCACGTTGTTTGGAAAAGTAACCTACCGGCCTTTTCCAGCTTCCCAGATGTTGGGTCAGCACTCCCAGTGCCAGGTGTTGCCTCTCATGGACAAATAGCTGAAAATCTTTGGACAAGTCAGGCAGTCCCAGCACCAGGGCAGTTGTCAATGCTTCCTTTAGTTTGAGGAAGGCTTCCTTCTGTTGTTTGCCCCAGGTGAACGGCTGTGTCTTCTAGGCCTCATACAGGGGTTTTGCAATAAGTCCATAGTCCATGATCCACAGGCGGCACCATCCTGTCATCCCAAGGAAGATTCACAGCTCATGTAGGTTTTGGGGTTCTGGAATAGCACAAATAGCTTGCATACGGTTAGTACCCAGTTTTCTTTGCCCTTGTGAGATTTCACATCCCAGGTAAATCACAGTCTGCTGGGCAATTTGTGCCTTTTCTTTGGATACTTTATATCCTCCCATTCCCAGGTGATTTAAGATTTCAATTCTTACCTTTATACAGGTGTCCTTCTCCTCTGTAGCTAGCAATATATCATCAACATACTGTAGCAGCAGGTACTGTTCTCGTGGTACTTGCCCGTTCTTGGTCCAATTCTCCAGCTCCTTCGCTAGTTGACTCCCAAATAGGGTGGGGCTGTTCTTGAACCCCATTGGTAGCCGGGACCAGGTGAGTTGGGTCTTCCTTCTGTTTTCGGGATGTTCCCACTCAAAGGCAAATAGTTTCCTACTTTCTTTGTCAAGGGGTATGCAGAAAAAGGCATCCTTTAAATCAATCACAGTAAACCATTTATATATCTCTTTTACGGATGCTAACAATGTATAAGGATTAGCAACCACTGGGTGAATATCTTTGGTTATTTCATTTATTGCCCTCAAGTCCTGCATTAGCCTGTAATCCCCATTTGGTTTCTTTAGTGGGAATATGGGTGTATTGTATTCTGATTCACATTCTTCTAGAACTTGGTATTTCAAAAATTTATCTATAATCTTTACTATTCCTTGGCGTGCTTCAGGTTTTATGTGATATTGCTTAATTTGCACAGCCTTTGCTCCTTCTTTTATTTCCACATGTACTGGTTGTGCTCGCTTTGACCTTCCCGGAATATCTGTCTCCCAGACTGAAGGAATTACTGCATCCTCTACCTCTTTAGGAACACTAGAAACCGGTTTCTCCTAAAGCATTAAAATTTTCCCAGTATTTGATTCAGGTATCCACATAACTAATTGCCCGTTTTCAAAGGCAATTACCGCATCAAGCTTTGCTAATAAATCTCGTCCTAAAAGTGGCATTGGGCAATCAGGCATATACAGAAATTCATGTGGTAAGACTTTGTTCCCAAATGCTAGATCAAGGGGTTGCATGAATGGCTGACTTTCCTACTTCCCGATGACTCCGACAACTGTCGCAATTTTATCTCCAATTGGCCCTTCTAAATCATTAAATACAGAGTACGTAGCCCCTGTGTCTACTAAAAATTTAACATCTTTTTCCCCAGGTTGAATTACCACTACTGGCTCTTCATTTGCTTTTGTTCCCTGAGCCATCATCAATCTTTTTACCTCACTGTCTTGACTGGGTTGGTTGCTCTGGTAAAACCGGTTTGGACACTCATTCTTCCAGTGTCCTTCTTGCTTACAATAGGCACATTGGTTTAACCCTAACCTAGAAACCCCCCCACGTCCTCAGTTACCCCTACCTAAACCACGAGCACCCCTGCTGCGGCCTCTAATATCTGGATTCCCTTTTCCTTGTATTACTGCCAAGAGATTTTGCTGCTGCCACTTACTCGCTTCCAGTTCCCTGTTATTATAGACCTTCCAAGCAACATCCAATAATTTATCTAAATTTCTTAATTCTTCTCCCTCTAGCTTCTGTAACTGTCTCCTTATGTCTTCCTGTGACTGGCCAAGGAAAATAAAGGCAAGCTGAATTTTTGCTAGTTCTGTGTCTACTTGGAGATCTGTATATTTTCTTGCTGCTTCTTTGAGCCTTTCTAAAAATGCTGTGGGGGACTCCCGCTTTTCTTGTCTTACCTGATATAACTTAGACCAATTTATACTTTTAGGCATTGCCTTCTGAACACCTATAACAATCCACTCCTGGTACTGTTTTAGCCTTAGCATACCTATCCCGGATGGGTCGTTAGGGTCCCACCCAGGGTCCTCAGGGGGTAAATGGTTATCCAAGAGCCCTGTCACCAAACCATTCCATATGTCTTCCCTAACCCTTTCTCTCACTGCTCGGAGTACCATATCCTTTTCTGTATCATCTAACAAAGTAATGCAAAGGATCTCCTAGTGACAGCTTTTACACTAAAGGGCAGTGTTATCGTACAACAAACACTTAACTCTTAGCCCAGCCGAGTTCGCTGACTACTTTTGCAAATCCTTTACCAACCAGCGATGTTGTAAGAGGTGCTTGCAAGTCCCAACTTGTACCACACTGCCACTAGCTGCACTATCAGCTAGTGGTGTTCAAAGCAGCTCCTCAAACTGCGGTTTGTGCCCGTGTGCCCACTGCACTATCAGCTAGGCTGCGCCTAGAGCGCTTTTGCAAGCCACGACTTAAGCCCCGCGCCGCGCTCTCCCTTCTCGCCAGAGACAGCCTGTGCTGTGCATGCGCATTGCCTGCTCTATCAGGCGAATGTGCCCGTCTGCTCCATCAGACAGTGCTGGCTGGGAGCTGCCCCGTTCTGCACTCTGCCCGCTCCATCAGGCAATGTGGGATGGGAGCTGCTCCGCACTGCGCTCTGCCCGCTCTATCAGGCAGTGCTGGCTGGGAGCTGCCCCGTGCTGCGCTCTGCCCGCTCTATCAGGCAGTGTGGCTTGGGAGCTGCTCTGCGCCTGCGCTCTCCAGCACCGCTGAGCCGCATCTACGTATCAGTTATTGGGGTTCTCAGTATTGGGGTTCCCAATATTCCCATGGAGACCTGCCTGGACTTGTCCTGCTGCTGAGTCCAAAAGGCGGCAGCTGGGGTGGTTTTACCCCAGCAACACCGTTCTGCTCACCCAGAGGCTGCAGGCAGCTGCAAGCTTGCCAGAAGCCCCAGCGGACAGTATTCCTCAGTGGAGAGACTTTAGGCGATGGTGAAGGAAGGAGTCACTTCTGCCAGAGGGTTCGATCCAGAGTGTTTATTCCAGCTACAAAGTTCTGAATCCCGTCACAGCTCCAACAGAAGCGCCCGCCACGTGGCTGGAGTGTCCTTTAACCCGGGGGTAGGGGGAGGGGCAGGGACAGGTAGCCACCAACCAGGTGAGGGGGAGGGGTCCCAGGGCGAGAAGAGACACCTGAGTTGACCAATGGCCACAGGGGGCAGGGAGTATCTTTTGAATCTACCAATCATTTGACACCTTGTCTCACAGCCAGGGCTCCTGGGACTGGGGGCGGGGGGACAGGAGAGAGGACTTTACCTTTGGGAGGGAGGAGACACACCGCAACAATAGTAACGCTGCACTGTGCTTCACCGTTTCACTCACACATACACACATGCACACAAGCATACACGTCTGGACGTAACAGACACACCACACTGAAACTGGGACACACCACACTGAAATCACAACACACTACACTGAAATCACAACACACTACACTGAAATCACAACACACTACACTGAAATCACAACACACCACACTGAAATCGCGATTTCTCCCTCCCTGAGCTGCACTATCAGCTGGGGGGGGTTCTCCCGCCGCCAGTCTCTCTCCCGGTGGCGTTCTGCTTGCAAGCTCCTAGGTAACCCTGCACGCAAAGACGTCTCAACGCATTTTACTAGGTCCTGACCTTAAAAAAAGAAATTAATACATACCACTTCTGTCCACAGTCGCAGGGCCGTGGTCTGCTCCCCGCAGTGTACAGCCAAGGCGCAGAGTCTCTCTGGGGAAGAGCCCTGCGGCGCCTGAGGGTGTCTGCCCCCAACTGGACCCGTGGGTGAGCAGAGCACTCTCATTAGAGTCGCCAACTGAAGCGATACGCGGAATAAATAAATAGACACCACAACTCGATGTAGATATGAAGTGGGTATGTATGTCAGCGCCCGGCACAAGCGAGATAGTTCTCCAAAAAACTTGTGCCCCGAGCCTCAGTCTGGCCCACATCTTTATTTACAAAGGTGTTCCATATGCAATACATTACACAATTTTTCCATGCACATTCAACCCCTGGCCCCACCTGTCCTTGCCTCTCATGCTAAATAGGTCCACGCCCTTCTGGGCACGCGTGGTTTACTGTGGTGGTCGCGCAGTGGTCTCTGGTGGTCTCCTGAGGCTGAAGATTGGACTGAACTTTTGAACTTTTCTCATTTCCACATGCGTTTTTGGTCTTTTGGTGCCTGAGTACGTCTGTTGGTCCTTATAAGCTTGGAGACAGAGGGGCCCCTTTATCTGGGTTCTTTGCATCTCCTGGTCTTCTCTGGCATTGTCCTTTATGTAAGAAGCTTCAGAGATTTGCATTTTCCTATGCCCTTTGTACCATGGCAGAGGTTTCTCAAGTAAAAGGTTAAAATTAATTTATTTTGTTAATTCAAGTGAACTCCAAAAATCTCTATTTCACACCCACCCTCAATGCCCCCCTAACGGCACCTCCGAGACCCCCCACGGTGGCACCCCACTCCACACGCTGCAGCCCTGCGCAGGCTGTACCACACGTGGTGCTGCCATTACCCCCCCACTGCTGCCTCCCTCTAGCCAAGCCCAGCCAGCTGACTCCCACTCTGTCCAGTCCCCCACACCCCTGTATAATGTCGTTCCAACACACCCAAAAAAGCATAGACCACCTCCTGATGGCTTCCAATCCTCATCAGAGGACAGTGAGTCTGAATCTGACATAGAAGAAATCGATCCATGAGCTTTAATTAAAATGGAAGCGACTCGGGCAGGGGATTGGGAACTAGCTCAGAGAATTACCGCCTTCCCAGTAAATTATATAAAGGGGAAAAGAGGGAGGGCCACTACTAGAACAACGTGGGAACCTAACACAAATAAAGAACTGATACAACTATGAAATATAGCCAAAGAACATGGTAGAAGTTCACATATTTTGAGAAATTCCCTTGAAGCGCTTTTTTCATCACATGTCCTTGTCCCTCATGACCTTAAAAACATTGCCAACTGCCTTCTTTCCCTGGCAGAATATATGCTATGGGAAAGACAATGGAAAAGGCAATTAAAAACATTATCAGACACCTATACTCAAGACACAAATAAGCCAGATTTTACAGTCCAACAGCTGGCTGGAGAAGGGGATTTACAGAAACCCACTGACCAAGCTGAAACCTTACCTAAGGCAGCACTACAAGACTTGGCTATTGCAGCAAAAACCTCCTTGCTTCTTACCCCAGATGATTCTATCCCTACCCAACACTTCTCTAGTATTAAACAAGGAGTAGATGAAAGCTTTATCAAGTTTGTAGACAGAATTAAAGATGCTCTGGAAAAACAGATAGAGAGCACAGAAGCAAGAAAAGAACTGTTGTGCAAGCTTGCCTTGTCAAATGCAAACAAACAATGTAAAACAATTCTGAGGGCATTACCCTTGGATACAGAACCCACCATAGAGCAAATGGTGTCATCTGTCCACTGAAAACACAGTGGCCCAAGCAGTTGCTAAGGGTATTTCAGAAGCAGTTTCTGGTGCATATGCAGTAGTAACTTCCAAAGACCGGGCCCGCTGCTATCACTGGGGGGAAATTGGACATTTTATAAAGGACTATCCAGACAGGTCATCTACCCGAAATCCCCGTAACACCTACCAAAGACCCCAGAACCAGCAGCGATACCAACAGCGTTCAGGAAACTTCCAGCGTAGCGCGGCCAGGCCCCGTGCAAAGACATCAAATCAAAAGCCATCCAGATCCAGTCACGCGTCATCCCAGCAGATTCCAGGCCACATGGAGAGGATGCAACCCATGGAGCGATACAGATGGGAACACGGGGCTAGTCGGTAACTGCTTTATTCATTGACTTTAATAATAAGGATGTTTATCGTGTTCCCACAGGCAAGCATGGGCCAAAAGGTGGTCCTTTTAACATTTTAATTATAGGGGACACTCTTCATGGCCCAGAGGAAATCTTTGCTGTTCCAGAGGTACAAACAATGCACCCAGGACAAGAAATCTCTGTCCAGTTGTACTGCCCGGACTTACCATTTTTTCTTTCAAAGGGAACTCGTATCACACAAGCCTTTCTACTCCCAAAGAATCATAGGGAACAGCTTCCTCTCAATCCTACAGTAATCTGGGCACAAGTTGTGGGACCAAGTAAGCCTTCCATCGAGTGCAGCCTATCCTACAGAGGAGAAAAGATCCACCTACCATTCTGGACACTGGTGCAGACGTGACCATCATCGCTCGCTCGGAATGGCCAGTACACTGGGAACTAAAACCTGTAGCAGGAATGATTTCAGGGATTGGTGAAGCCACAGTGTCCATGCGAAGCAAGCACAACATCCTCATCGAAGGGCCTGAAGGCAAGCAGGCAACCCTCGTGGTAAGAGCCCCCATCACCCTTTGGGGCAGGGACGTTCTATCTCAATGGGGAGCTTCCCTACGTATTCCCAGTCAGGATTTCTGACTGGGGCCACTGAGGAGTGCGCACTACCCCTCAGCTCACCTGGAAATGCCAAGACCCAATCTGGATCGACCAGTGGACCCTCTCAAAAGTAAAACTGCGTGCACTACAAGCCCTTGTGGAAGAACAGCTCGCCAAAGGTCACATCATTGAGACCACCAGCCCTTGGAATTCTCCAGTCTTCATACTGCAAAAACCTGGGACAGACAGGTGGAGGCTCCTCCACGACCTTCACAAAATCAATGAGGTCATCGAGGACATGGCCCCCCTCCAGCCTGGACTGCCTTCACCATCGATGCTGCCTCAAGACTGGACTCTTGCCATCACAGACATTAAGGACTGCTTCTTCAGCATTCCGCTGCACCCCCAGGATGCTCCACGGTTTGCTTCTCCGTTCCCTCTCTTAACAGAGAGGCTCCACTCAAAAGATACCATTGGTTGTATCTCCCCTAAGGACTAAAAGTCTCACCTACTATATGTCAGTGGTACATCACTCACATCCTGTCTCCTGTTCGGAACCTATTTCCAGAGGCAATCATCTACCACTATATGGATGATAACCTGGTCTGTGCATCAGAAAAAAACTTACTTAGAAAAAGCAGTTAAAGGGGCAATCAAAACCATGGAAAAAGCAGGGTTCGAGATCCGTGAGGACAAAATACAATACACCAACCCATGGACTTATCTTGGATTCCTGATCCGAGAAAGGACAATTGTACCCCAGCAACTTGCCATCCGAGATGACCCAAAAACCCTGAGAGACTTACACAGTCTGTGCGGATCCATCAACTGGGTACGCCCCCTGCTAGGAATTACAACAGAGGACCTCGCTCCCCTGTTCAAACTTCTACGTGGCAACGAGGACCTAGACTCTTCACACACTCTCACAACAGAAGCCTGAGACACCATCACCAAGGTCCAAGAAGCCCTGTCTTCATGCCAAGCCCATCACTTCGAGCCCAAGCTGCCTTTCCAGTTCGTCATCCTCGGAAAAGCACCTCGGTTCTATGGACTGATTTTCCAATGGGATCTTCAACTCCGAGACCCTTTATTGACACTGGAATGGATCTTTACAAATAACCAACCTTCAAAGACAATTACCACCTTCAAGGAAATAATGGGACATTTAATTTAAAAAGCCAGAACGCGTCTCCACTCCCTTGCTGGGTGTGAGTTCACATGCATATATTTGCCACTGACCTCTAGGGATCTGGAACATTTGCTCCAGACCAATGAAAACCTCCAATTTGCCCTAGACAGCTATACAGGCCAAATTTCCATTCATATCCCAAAGCATAAACTTTTTAATGCAGTCTTTAATCTGACCCCGAAATTAGTCCAAAGTAAAACACCTCTCAAAGCTCTAACAATTTTTACAGACGGCTCAGGGTCATCCCACAAATCTGTAATGACTTGGAAGGAACCTAAGACTCAAAATTGGGAATCTGATATCCAAATAGTGGAGGGATCTCCACAGATTGCAGAGTTAGCAGCTGTTTTCAGAGCCTTTGAGAAATTCAAAGACGAACCGTTTAATCTGGTCACAGACTCTGCATATGTCGCAGGTATAGCTATGAGAGCAGAACACGCTCTTCTCAAAGAGGTTTCCAATCCAAAGTTACACCAATTGATTTCGGCATTAACACGCTTAATCTCTCACAGAAAGAAATCTTACCATATAATGCATGTGAGGTCACACACTGATCTCCCAAGCTTCATCACAGAAGGGAACAGGAAAGTGGATGCATTGGCCATGGCAATAGAAACTGCTAACATCCCTGACATCTTTGCCCAGGCAAAGTTGTCACATGCATTTTACCATCAAAATGTACCTGCCCTTATCAGAATGTTCAAGCTTTCAAAAGATCAAGCAAAAGCTATTGTCGCCACATGCCCGAACTGTCAAAATTACCAGATACCATCTATGGGGACAGGAGTCAATCCCCGAGGACTGAACAGCTGCCAGCTGTGGCAGACAGACGTAACTCACTTCCCACCCTTTAGAAGGTCAAAATATGTGCACGTATCAGTCGACACGTTCTCGGGAGCAATATATGCATCAGCTCATCCAGGAGAAACTACACAGCACACCATAAAGCACTTCCTCCTTGCATTTGCTACCCTGGGAGTACCAAAACAAATCAAAATAGACAATGGACCTGCCTATACCTCTCGAAAGTTAAAAGAGTTCTTCGGTGAATGAGGAATAGAACACAAGAAAGGCATACCAGCAAAACCCAAAAGACAATCAGTCGTGAAAAGGACACATCAAACCCTCAAAAGAGTCCTCAATCAGTAGCGAAGAGAAACAAAAATCATATCTCCACTTGAGAGACCTTGCAAGGCTCTCTACATCATCAATTTTCTAAATTGTACAACATCAGAGCCTGACCCGCCAATACTTCACCACTTTGCAAATACCACCCAAGCAAAGCTCACTGAGAAACCACCGGTGCTAGTGAAAGACCCAGAAGCATATCAAATTTCTGGGCCTTTCCAGTTGATTACTTGGGGTAGAGGGTATGCATGTGTTCTATTACCATCTGGTCCAAGATGGTACCCAGGAAAAAACATAAAACCATACCTAGGCAATGCAAACACTACTCACACAAACAGTGACAAGAAGCCCCCAGAGTCAAACACAAGACCTCCTCAAAACCAGACAAGTTCTGCCGGGAGACGAAGAAGTCAACGAATGTCCATATACAGAAGAAAAGACCATCCCATCACACAACAGCAGACAAAACAGAAAGTGGAACAACAGTCTGCTATAGCAGTTAAGCCATAAGCCAGACACGGCCTGAACACAAATTGTTCTCTGAATGATATGTTATTACTCTCTATTACCCTTGTTTACCCTAAAAAACCTTATTGCTTTCCCTTCTAAACTCTTAGCAAAAACCTCTAACCTTATACCCATTCCCCCATCCTTAGCCAATATAGGAAAAAAAACCAACAACAACAACAACAACAACAAAAAAAAAAAACACAAAACCATAAAAAGGAGGGGGAAGGAAAGGAGGAAAGGTACAAGGGAGAAAACCCTCTCCTCCCACCATAAAGATAACAAATGTTGCTTATATTCCCTATCAGAAGCCCCATCCTTGTCCAAAGATTAAAATTTTCTCCATTGGTGCTGTCCTCACTGCTGCCTGGATGCTCTTCACTGTACCATATGCCTTCAGCTGGATTAGCCCACAGCCTAGCCACAATGTTTGGGTAACCTTAGCAAAAACATTAAAACAGGATAACATGTGCTTATCTATGGGAAGCATTGATAACCCACTTTCCACATGTTTAGTAGGGATTCCATTCGCAGCAGATGAATGGCCTGTCTAAAATTCAGAACTCCTCCGCACCACCGGTAAGAGACCCAACATAGTAGATACTTGGGATGAGTGAACAAAAATGTTGCCCAATGCTTAAGAGGAACCCCAAGAATTGGACCTGTTGGGGTCCTCCAAGGTAACATACTGTGTCAAATTTTACTTTAGACGTCCAAAGAACAATTGGCCAGAAATTGACCAGACAAAAAACACATATAGAAAAGATGTATCACCCATTAACAAAGCCTATAACTATCTATGCAATTACACCGCTCGGGTGATCTCTGTATCTTCTCTCCACCCCAAAGTATTACCCAAGGGAATGTTTCTCATCTGTGGTGACAGAGTATGGGCTGGGATCCCCTCCCACCTCCAGGGAGGTCCCTGAAGCCTTGGAAAAATTTCCACCCCCATTCCAAATATTACCTTGTTACATAATTGGAAAAAAGAAAGCAAATTAAAATGCCACAAAAGATCCTACACAGAATTTGATGAAAATTCTGATCCAAAATTATAAGATTGGAACAAACCAAAAAAGATTGCACCCTCCCTATTCCTACCCTGGGTAGCTGCAGCTAAAGCTCTTGGTGAAATAAATCACTTAGGGTGCTGGCTCAGCAAGCAAGCCAACACTACTTCTGCCGCCCTAAGAGATCTTTTAAAGGAAGAAGAAACCATGAGACATGCATCACTTCAAAATCGAGCAGCAATCAACTTCCTACTGCTAGCCCATGGACATGGCTGCAAAGACTTTGAAGGGATGTGTTGCTTCAATCTCTCTTCACGCTCGGAATCCATACACGCAAACATCCGGAAACTGAAGGAACTTGTGAAGGACTTAAAAGTTGAAAGCAACCCAGACTGGGTCAATGACCTTTTCGGTCAATGGGGATTAACTGGATCGGTTGAATCTTTGGTTAAGGGAATTTTGTGGATTTTCATTGTAATTGTCATTGTGTTAGCGATGTTCTCATGCCTTGTCCACTGTTTCAAAAGAATTATAGGGCACGCCTTTTTACTAAATACAGAAAGTGGAGTTGTAGCAGTCAGAGGCCCTGCAAGACCTCCGTGGCAGTCACTTGCCTAAGATAAGAAATGCATAATCATGGTGAGTGGACCAAAGCAGCCCCTCTTCCGCCCTCGGACCCTTGTTATCTTTCCGTAAGGCTATAGGTCGTATTCTCCTCAACCCTGGCCACTGGACAATTTCAAACACCCCAGAATCCTATATAAACTCCCATCTCAGTCCAATTCGGCAGAAGAGCTGTCCCTGGAAACCTTCGCAGGAGCTACTAATAAAGACACCACTGCGGAACTCCATACAGGCTTCTCCTCTCTCAATCCCTGCATCTGCCGAGGCACTTTTGTGAGCACAGAGCTGAAATCACTAATAGCTGAATTCACTAGAGCTGAAATCACTCCAGAGTTGCTCGCTAAAGTTGCCTGCGGCTGGGAGCTAGCCCGAGGGCTCAGACACGCTGCACCTCATCAGCACAGTGCTATCCAGGACACCTACGGTGGTAGCTACCCAGGGGGCCGGACGGACCCCTGGGACCCCAGGCCACGATAGGAAGGAGGGACCCCTGGCCCCCGTCCAATCACTCAACACCCTTTGTGGAAGGTTCTGGATGAGTGGGATGGGGAGTCAAGTGATGGACAAGCACCAGGGAGGGGACAGGGGAATGATCCAGCAAACTGGGGGGAGACTGATATCAGGGAAGGAGGAGGGGATTGACATACAAGGAAAGGGGTAGTTCAGGGTAAAACTATGGGGGAAATGGAGGGGGAAGGGATGAACCATTACAGAACTGGTACAAAACATGAAACTTAAAAACACAATACAACATATAAATTTAAAAACTTTGCTTTTGACCTTTAATAAAAATTTCACCTTTGAAAATCCAATAGAGGAGATCTATAACATAACAAAACAAAACCCACGCTTTTGCCAAAAATTAGCTCTATGAAACCAACAATTGACACATTAGTAAATAGCATTAAATCAGAGTTTCCAGGTTCCACCAATGAATAAGGAATGTCAGGCGTGACCTCTGATCCCTCTGTTCAGCTCACATCTGCATACTTGCTTCTACTCAAGTACTTGCTTCTTGAACTCGTCAACACATTCTTGAGTGCGATATGGTTTGACGTTTTTCACTGGGACCCACTTAAATCCTCCACCTGTAGAGACATAAACATACCCTTTTCCCCAAATTATTGATCAGATAGGACTTTCAATTTGTCCTGTCTCAGGGTTTCTAATTAAAACAGGGGGATTTTCTTTCAGTTTCACCCGTGTGTTATTTGAAAAATGCCTGAAAAATGCCTAAAAATTGGTGGATCATGTTCTGCAACAGAGCTGTTCAAGAAATTAAAAGCATATAAAGCTTTGTTCAACCTTATCTGTAGTGTGACCTCTACTCCCCTCTTCTGTTGATCAAGAATGCATTTTAACATTTGATGTGTCCTTTCAACAATTGTTTGACTTGCGGGAGAATGAGGAATACCAAAGATGTGACAAACACCCCAGTCCTTTAAAAATGTGGCCAATTTTTGAGATATATATGCGGGACCATTGTTGGTTTTTATTTCTTGGGGCACACCCAATGGATCAAAATCTTGCAAAAAATTTTGAAAGGCATGATTACCTGTGGATTTCTTTCAGGGTTCCTATTGGTCAGGGTGACCCCAAGAGAGATCGTAAAGAGTCTTTGCTTCCCTAGCCTGAATGCAGCTGAAGAAGAGGTCTGGAATGCTTCCAGTTGCTTTTTCAAGGTTGTTTATTTCTTCTTATCTATAAAATTTTCTCTCTGACCTGCCGAGCTCTGGCTAGCAAGGAGGCCATAACATTCTGCATGACCTCTCAGGCGGTGTTTACCTTTTATATCAAAAGTTACGTGTACCATGTTTACAATTTATTACCAATACCTAACATTTATGTTGGACAGTGTGTCCCTATCCTAAACCAATAGAAAAGTGCCACCATCACAGCAAGACATGGAGGACAAGATAAAGAAGAAGAAGGCTAGGACACACCCAGATCCCTCCATCTTGTAGCCCCTTGAACCCCTTATCTGAAAAACCCCAAAATTCTAATTTTCATCCTGTGTTAATTCAAATATCACACTACTAAAACCCTTGTGGCTTGTAATTCCTCATCCAGAGTTGGCAGTTTTCTACAGGCTAAAACTGAAGCCACAGATGTTTTTGACTTCATGCCAGGGTCTCTCAGATCCCTGCCAGGGTCTCGAGACAGCCAGGGCAGCCAGAGGGATGTCCTGGATTCTGACAATTACCTGTTTCACCTGTGTGAAGAGAAGCAAAACTGCACCAGAGAACATGTCCACTGAAACATTAATATTTTTTAATTTACCAAAGGAAGGGTATTTAGTTGTGGCTTCCCGGACCTAGGTCCCGCGGGGGAGCCCGCCGGTCGCAGGTCTGCAGAAGCCCCAGATGACTAAAGCTCGAATCCACCAAATAGACGGGTCGGCACACGGAGCGCTGCAGTTCTCAGAGGTTTATTCAGGGCAGGAAAAGGCAGGAAAAGGTAAAAGGAGCAAAGGGAGACAACCTCTTGAGAGGGGAGCTACCCTGAGTGCCTGGACTCCGAGGTCTGAGTGACCAGAGCCCTCGGAGACGCCCCCGAAGGAGGGGATAGGGATTATATCCGAGAGAGAGGAGGTGGGGTCGGGGTACATACCTCCAATGGGGTAAGATCTTGTGGGAGGGATAGGGATAGTACAAACCAATGGGAGATAAGGGAAGGAGTGGTTACAAGGAGGGAACCAATAACAGAACTTAGAACAAAGAACTTTCCAGAACCTGGGATGGTACCATTGCTTAACTGACATTAACTGGGGAGGGTACACCAAATGATGGACATAGGGAACGGCGGGAATCTTATTACCATGCCCCTACACCACAGTAGTTTCCCATGGTAATCCCGGTAGATCTCTTCTGAGACCTCCTCCCACATTTAGTGATATCCGTTTGCCATAACTGCAGGCTTTGCAAACCTCACAGGTTGACTGCTCCTGTAGAAACAGGAGGCTGCACAAACTGTCAGCACAAGTACTAATGATAGCCTTAGCTTGACTTTTGGTAATTTGAAACATTTGTACAAGTGCTTGCACATTTTGGTGAAAAAAGGCATGACTCAGTTTTGCTTGTTCAAAAATATTTGGCAGAGTGTTTGAAATAACCATTGTCAGTTTGTCTGCTCTCGCATTTCCTTCCACTAAAAATCCAGGAAGTGAAGAATGAGCCCTAATGTGAGCAACAAAATATGGATTAGGCCTATATTGCAAAGTTGTATAAAGACATGAAAACCAACAATACGAAGTGTCATTACTAACATCCTTTAAAACTGATCCTTCTATTCTTTTAACCACATTAGCAACATAAGCAGAATCTGTAATTAAATTAAAAGGTTGTGGAAAGAGCTGAAAAGCCCAAACCACAGCAGCAAGCTCAACAATCTGAGGAGATTCTTCTAGTGTTTGAATATCTGATTCCCAAGTTTTACTTGTTTGGTTCAACCAAGTTACAACTGATTTATGACTTTTGCCAGATCCATCAGTGAAGAGAGTTATTGCATTTAAAGGTTCTTCACTTAACATAGGTTTCTCTCTAAAACTCAATTTTGTCTGAAATAATTTTTGAGCTGGGTAATGAACAGAACAAATACCCAGATAATTTAACAATGCATATTGCAAATCATTAGAATTTTGCATTGCCCAATCAAGATAATCCTTTTGAAATGGTAGATAGATAACTGCAAATTCTTGACCTGCTAAACTTAATAATCTTGTTCTGGCCTTAATTACAATTTGTGCTATCATCTCTAAAACTGAAAAAATAGTCTTTGGAAACCTGTAGGGAAGAAAAACCCATTCTATTATCAACAAAGAATCTCTCTCAGAAGGGTCCCATTGAAAAATGAGACTACAAAGTTGCATTTTTTCTCCTAAAATTGCAAAAAAGAAAAGTTTTTCTGGAATATAACGATGAGCTTGTTGTCTCTGGAGAGCTTCCATGACCTTGTCAAGGGCTGCACAAGCTTCAGGTGTTAGAGTTCTAGGAGAACTGATGTCACAGCTTTCTCTCAGTAAATTAAAAAGTGGACCCAGTTCATTATTGGTAATTCCCAAAACAGGTCTGACCCAATTGATTTCTCCCAGAAGCTGTTGTAAATCTTGTAGGTTGTTTACACTGGTCCGGAGCTGCATCTTCTGCGGTGTAATTGTTTTTTCAGTCATCTTCTGTCCCAAATACTTGCAGGGTGAAACTTCTTGAATTTTGGTTATAGAAATTTCAAGTCCAGTATTTTGGATTTCAGCAACAACACTAGCACAAGTTTACACCATCTCTGGCTGCATTGGAGTGGCGATGAGCAAATCATCCATGTAGTGCAGAATCATGGATCTTGGATGCTTCTGTCGAACTGGAGACAAAACTTGTGCAACAAAATATTGGCAAATTATAGGCGAATTATTCATTCCTTGAGGCAATGATTTCCAGTGGTATCTCTGCATGGGTTCTCTTCTATTTATGACTGGAACTGAAAAGGCAAATCTTGAAGCATCATCAGGATGAAGTGGGTTGTGGAAAAAACAGTCCTTTTAATCAATGACAACAAGAGGCCAGTGTTTTGGGATCACTGATAAAGAAGGAAGCTCAGGCTGAAGAGGTCCCATGTCTTCAATCTTGATCAGTGATCTTCCTCAGGTCATGAAGCAACCTCCAGGAGTCTGATGTCTTCTTGTGGATGACAAATACTGGTGAATTCCAGGGACTGCTCATGGGTGTGATGTGACCTTGCTGTAATTGTTCCTTTACCAGTCTTTTAAGGATATTTTTTTTTCTCTGTTAAAGGCCATTGATCAATCCATACAGGATGATCAGTTTTCCAGTTCAGCTTTAAAGTGGCAGCTTTCAATGTCGTTTCCATCACAGGCCCACTTCCAGTTTTACTTCCCACTGGGACAGAACATCTCTGCCCCAGACAGTGAGAGGCTTCTGAACAGCGAAAGGACTCACCATTGTTGTCTTTCTTTCAGGACCTGAAATGTTAATCATGGATGCACTTTGCAAACACACAGTAGCACCTCCTGAAGGAACCTGCAGGAGCTACCAAATCCCAATCATTGGGCCAAAACACGTGAGAAATTACAGTGACATCTGTACCAGTATCTGGCATGCCTGTAATGTAAATTGCTTTACCACAGTGCATTAGGTTGCGAGTCAATTTTGGTTGGCTGTGGTGTAAACATTGCACCCAAAAGACCTCAGGACCTGAGGTACCAAATGGAACAGACATAACTGACTTCTCTGGAAAGTTGTTTTGCTTGGGTGTATTCATGGGTAAAAGACATGCAATAGCTATAGGTGTTTTTGGTGGAATTACCATAGGAACATTAAATGCAAGAGCTAAAATTACTAGCTCTTTGTTACAATTTACTGAGACGACAGCTGGAAGGACTGAAAGTCCAAAAATTTTGTTGCTAGCTTTGCCTATAATCAAAAGATCTTGTCTTTGTTGAAGAAAACTGATAATTCCAGTAGAAATACTTTGATAACAAAAATAATTTAAAAGGTATATCAATTTTGAGAAGGCCAGTTTGAACCTTGTACCTGAGGGTATTGAGCTGGGACCATTTGAGGAATGGTTGACTGAGGGATAAACGACTGAGGTACCAGTCTGGGCAATTGACTGTAAGGAGGTACCACTACCTATGCTGAGGTGTGGTGGTAATCTGCGCTCTTGTTTGAGTTTAATGACAGGGTTTGCCATCGATGTCAAATTGAGAATGACAGTACTTAGCAAAATGCTGCCCTTTCTGACATCGAGGCCAAATAGAAAGTTGTTTAGGTTGGATTGGTTTTGTAGGACAATCCATTTTCATGTGTCCTGGTTTACCACAAGCAAAGCAACAAGCCTTTTTATCAGAGTCCAACTGTACAGTACCAACAGATTTTTCAAAAATTTTTGTGTTTCTAGGGCTTTTTTGAGCTTTTCCATTTGTTGTCCCAAATTTTCTCCCAAAGCTTTTCCCAAATTATCTTTCAATGTTTTTCCTAACTTTTCTTGGAATTCTGCAATCTGCTTTCCAAAAGCATTGACTTGTACATTAGCAATATGTTGTGGAGAGGTGAGTTTACTGCAAGCTGTTAGCATCTGTATTACAGTTGGGGGCTGATCAGGTAAAGTTAAAATAATTTTTTTTACATTCTTCATTAGCATTGACAAAAGCAAGGTTTTGAATAATAGAGGAATGAGCTTGTTCATATGGACATTGTTTTTCGACAGCTTGGGTTAATCTATCTAGGAAAGAATCAAAGGGTTCCAATTCACCTTGTCTGATAGTAGTGTAAGCCTTTACATTGGTACCAGCTGGCTCAACTGAAATTAAAGCTTTTCTAGCAGAGTATTTAATATCTGTGAGTATAGGCTGAGGCAATTCCACTGCCTGATTTTCTGGTCTATGGAAAGGTGAATCACCTGCTAGTTGGGTAATATCTATCTTCTCATAAGCAGTATTTTCATATTTTTCAACCAATTTATTAAGAAGTTTTTTTCCATTGTAATTCCCATAAAAGATATTGTGAATTGGTTAAGATCAGGGAAGCCACATGTTATGGTTTGACGCTGGTGCAATGTTAGCACCCTTATGGAAATGCACTTTCTTAAATAATTGCTGTGAGATGTGATCAGGAACAGAGCAGAGTAGGCTTAAGCTTAATAACAAAGAAAAGAACTTTATTAAACTACGATTACTATAAAAACTACAAACACTAAATTCTGGATGAAGACTTTCTAAAACACCCTTCCTCTTCTCACTTAATTTCTAAACAAACCTAACAGTGAGACACTACTTAGGATCCTGATCAAGTTGCTGCTTTTTAGATAATTAAATATTCAGTCTTTTAAGAGAGACAGGAGTCTCTCTTGTGCTACACACCTCCCAGGAAACACAATTGCTACCTTTGTGTTTCTATGTCACACATGGCAACTACTTGGAGAAAATCTGCTATGGTGACACTCTTCTTTCTGTGTTACAGTGCTTTCACTACTGTGCATGGACAGACTGCTTATAGGGCTCCTTTAAGGATGCTTTGCTATGGACTAAAAGAGACAACAGTTCAGTTTTTTATCTTGGGACTACAGTCTCCCTTATTTCTTCTTAGGGCTGAGGGTCTAAGAACAGAGATTTTTTTCTTCTTTTCTGAAGAGAGAGGGCTTCTCTACAACCTCTTCTACTTTTTTCTGTTCTCTCTATTTTTTTGTTGGTAGTCACTGAAACAGGTTGCTTGGCCTACTAATGCATCCTCTTAAGTGCAGCCTCTATCAGGAGAATTTGGTTCAGTCTATGGCTAACAAGAAAAGTTTAGCTACAAGCCACTCTATCATCTCTTTCCAACTCAAAAATTTTCTATCATCTCGGATCCCAGACTCTCTCCTACTTCAAATCAAGGAGGAGTAATATTTTACAAAGCCTTCATTTCCCAGGAAAGGGTTAAAAGTTCAGACTCCCTGGACGGTTGAAAATCTCTGCCCAGCAGCCGATTCCTAAGGCTAAGGCTGGGCATCTCCCTCCCCTCTTTTTCCTCCGCGCCGGCAAAGTTACAGGTGCCGTCCGGACTCTCTGTCTCTTCCCTCTGCGGGGGGAGGAATGACAAAGACATCTCCGTTTCTCTCCACCCTTCCGTCCACAGGAGCTGGCTCGGTTCCAGTCCTTCTACCCCTCAGCTCACCTCGACCAGGCCTCATGGCTTCCCCTCCCCAACCCAGCCCCATGGCTGGGCTGGGGAGATCTGCACTGCACCCTGACAGGAACCAAAGAGAGCGAGCTCTTGGGAGTTCCTCCTTTAACACCCTGTGTTCTCAGAGGCGTATCCCTATCTTCAGTGGTCACTTCAGGTGCCACTATCCAAACTTGACTACTTATTGGTTTGACCCAACTTCCTAAAAAAATTTACCTTCATGTCAAACCATGACACCACATTTCGACAGCAGGGACTAAGTCATAAGAATTAAATATACTTTTGAACACATTATTAAAATAAGGAGAAGAGAACCCACTTTTTTTCAAAGCTTGACAGAGTTCTTTTATGTCGTGGTGAGGAAGAGATTCATATCATGGATTTACATAATTACGACCATATCTTACAGGTAAGGCAAGGAATTGTTTATTTGAATCCAAATTTTTTTCTAAATTTTGACTACTATTAGACCAACTGGGTAGTTGAAGTGAAATGTTTACCTCTGATTTAGACTGTGTTTTGTTTTTCCCTCTCATCACTTCTGTATCTGATAGAGAAGAACAGGTAGTGTTGTCACAGCAATCAGCTGTCCCAGGAATCCTGCCAAGAAGCTCCAAGCTCTTGGCAGTAGTGTCCCCGCAGCAACAAATTTTCCCGAGAGCCCTGCCAGGAAGGGCGGGGGAGGAGGAGAACTCCACATTCCTAACAACCCCCGCCCCCCCCCCCCCCCCCCCCCCCGGAGGTAGTGGCTGAGGAATGGTATCGGTTACAGGAAGAAAACCAGAGCCTGCTAAATCATGTCTCAATTCACCAGATTGGATTTTTTTAGATTCATACAAATTGGGCTGCTCTCGAGCTGCAGATCCCGAAATTGTGGCCCTTTCCTGAGACCCCGCCCACGGGGACTCAGCTGGAAAACTGTCAGCTCCAATCTGCGATCTCAGCATGCCTTTCCCCCCGCCAGCAGCGAATGAGACAGGCTTCAAGGTTTCTAAATGAACTGTCTGTGTCTGCACAGAAACTTTCCTGAGCTCTCCCGCCTCCACCCCATCCATCTCTCTGGGCTGAGCCACCCCAGCCCTGCTCGACCCCTGGCTGCCGCACGCCGCCTCTGTCCGCCCCCCTGTCCGCTCCCCTGCAGGCAGAGCCAAACCCAAAGTCCCCCCTCCAGCTGTAACCTGAGGCTGGGGAGCCAAAAGCTGCAGAAATCTTGGAAGAGGCTTCAGGGAGGAATCTTATATGAAAAGAATTCTCAGAACTGCAAAGCAATCTGCCCGCCTGAACCCGATCCGAGGGGGTGACTTCCCAGAAAGGGGAAACAATGGCAGGGGTGACCCCCACAGCCCCTCGGCCAGGCAGAGCGGATCCAGAGCCCCCCTCGGCCGACTCTGCCTGCACAACTTCAGAACAAGATCTGGCCGCATCTTGCTCGGAAAAAAAGCAGGGCACAGAAACAGCAGCCCCTGCTTTGCAAAGCTTCCCCAAACTCATCTCTCGGACCCGTTTGACTTCCAGCCTCCCCAGAACACGACCGCTGATCCCCCAAATTCTCGGAACGCAACGAAAACCCCGAACGCTTTTCCGGGAACTCTGGGGGTAGATGATTTCACGGAGGAATGGGAGGACGCCCGGTCGCAGCATCAGTGACGCAGGGAATCCCGGAAGAAACAGAGGACATGACAGAAGTTGGAGGCTGATTTGATTTCCCCTTCCCGGGGATCAGGGTGCTGTTCACACTGCCTGGGGAAACCCCGGACACGCCAGGAGAAGGGAAGGAACCCTGAACAAAACCCGAGATCCCCCCAGAGGAGGACGAAGACCCAGTACCACTCGGAATTAAAGTCTCAGAACAAGGTGTTATGTTTTGGTGTTCAAGAAAGTCTCTATTATGATCATTCTGTTTAAAGTTCTCCATTAAAGCTCTGGAGACAAGCATTAATTTGACCAAAGTCTCTTCCTTTTTGAGAAAGACTAGATTGTAAATTTTCCAGTTTATCTGGTCAAAAAATCAAAGGTAAAAGCAGACTTCAAGTCTATATTTTGAGTATTCGCATTTACCCAGATTAATAAGTCTTTCAGTTCATGTTTTGAGATGTCAGAACGTCCTTTATCCTGTAAAATTGTCTCAAGACAGTAAAAGACATCCCATTCTGGTTTAGATAGATGGTTTCCCATCTCGTTGCCCAGGAGCCCCTAAAGTTGCTACTTATTACTTACAAGGATATCAGCTACAGACGATTAAGGGGATGATCCGTTCCTCCTTGTAATAGCCTGGGCCTCCGGCAATAGCACTGTCCACGGTCTTCTTTTTTATTTTTTATATTCCTCTAGTCTAACAATCCTCCTCACTGAGGAGCACCATTTATCACCAGCCGGGGGTCTATGTACAAATCACAAACGGGACAGGACTGCTAAGGAAGGCATCTCAAGCTGTTTATTGCCTAACATCACACTCATTACATGGTATGACAATGGGAGATGGCCAGCAGCTCACATCCCCGGCAGCAGATAAAGAGCTTAATGTTACAACTTACTTTAAAAGTTTTTTGATCAATCACACAACGCAAAAGCATACTGACAGTAGTTCTATCCAACCACTATAAGCACACGTTCCTTTGGTTAAAACTGCTTGCTTATTTCGAATACAATACCTGCTTGTAAGCCTTAAAACACAATGCACAGAGCTCTGTTATTAAGCATAGATGAAACATGGGGTTAGAACTATGTTATAAATGCAAATCACTTGGTTTTTAAAATTTTAAAAGTTTAATAATAATAAAATAGTTATAAAAATAGTAATACAATTAGAGTAATGAAAATTTAGAGTTAGGACAATTACAAGACAATAAAAAGCAAAGAATTACGGACGTCCGGATGCTCTCGGCTTATTGGGCACTTAAGCCCAATAAGCATGCCTTGTGGACAAAGGAATAATCTTTAAAAGCAGTAGCCTGTTGCATAGTCATACATCTCATACATGATGCATAAATTCCTTGCAAATTAAGAACTTTTCTGGTTTTTGTCAACTTCTTCCCCTTAATCCTGGTGGTTCCATAAAGACGGAGAGAAGGTGGAAGAATGTTTGTCCTTTCCGATAAGGAGGCAGTAATTCTTTATGGGCCCCCATCATTGTCATCTCTGTGTGAAGAGTTTCTTCATTATCTCATCTCTTGCTTGAGCTAGTAAAAAAACCCACATACATAGGCTCTATTTTAACTACAAAACTACATATACCATACTATTAAAATGTTAATACAGCACTTCTAATCAATATAACATAATACATATAGTATTCAATTTAATATTTGTGAAAAGCCAATCATAAAATATGCATTTTTCACAACTAGAAGATATTAATCATAGAAATTAGAAGGTATTGAATAGTAATAGGCATATAAAATAATGGATATTGCTTAGGGCCACATCCTTAGGTTACGTGAGAATATACCGTATCCTGGCCTATGGGAAAGGAAGAGACTACGTGCAGAGCAGCAAGGAGAGACCTGATAAGGAGAAGGAATGTATATGGAAAAGAGGATACAGGGTGTAAAGACAACTGAAAATGGGGCCCCTTATGTTCTGGAAACAGATGGATCCTGGCCCCTGGCTTGGACCGTGGCCAAGGAATCAATGGGCATGTGCACAGCAGTGGGGTCAAAAAGTCAGCCTGAAGAAGACCATTCTTACTTCATCCCTTTTACGACCCCCGAAGCCTGGGACGACCACCAGAGACAGCTGCGCAGGTGCAGAGGACCGACAAGCTGATTAGCATAGAGAGCGGAGAGGGAGGGGAGCCAGGAAATGACCCATGGGGAAACTTAATGCATATGTAACACTCCAGGGGATAAAAGAACACGTGTGTAAGCAAGGGGCACGCATGTATTTGGGGAAATGTCCCACATGCATCCGGCCGAATAAACATACCTACTTTAAAACTCACTCTGTCTCTGAGTTTTAGAGTCTGGCTCCGCGTGTTATAGAACTTCCTAACATCTCGCTAGATATACTTTTCTGTAACATAGGGAGTTATTCTAGCCAAGCGTTAATACACTGACCATTGTTCTATTTGTCCTTACTTCCTACTTCTTGTATAATTTTTCTGCTGACAAATCTTATGGCTACTGCTTAGCTTTGATCACAGTTCTGCTGTCTCTGAGGCCTGCCTTTTGCGGCTTTCCCAAAAGCCTCTGATTTTAAGGATTCCCACAGTGAAGAGACTGCCACCTGTTATAAAGCCCTGGAGGCTCATTATGGACTTGTTAAATCAATTAAAGACTGAGCGGGACGCGAGGGCGGCGGGGAGCGTAAACCCTGCACGGAGCGCGCGGGGGAGGAGGACGGGCGGAGCAGTCACAGCGTGCCGTGAGACTGCGCAGGGCCGCGAAGTTTCCCCGGGCAGGGACGACCTGCCAGCAGAGTGCCCTGCGGCCGCCCGGAGCTGTGCCGCCGCCCCAGGCGGGGATGGCACGCCGGCGGGGCGCCCTGCTGCTTGTGCTGTGGAGGTAGCCCGTCCCGGCGCGCGTTACCGGCGGAGCACGCCCCTGCTTCTCCAAAAGGCGGAGAGGCGCTGCGCTGTCGAGCCGCGCTAAACGAGTGTCCCGCCGCTCTGGGCTCTGTTGCCCCGGCCGAGGCCCCTGGGGCCGTGCCTGGCCGCTGGGAGACAACGCCCAGTTGCTGCCGAGCCCCCGGCCATTGCAAAGCTGCATCTGCCGCTTGCTCTGCGGCTGTTACAGGAAGGCACTTTTGTGACAGCCGCAGATTGTGCAAGGAGCACAGTTTCCATAGCAGCGTAGCCCTCTGCAGCTGTTCCAACGCGCCTGTGCGATGATTCGATCTGTGCGCGCTGGAGATAAACGTCACACCCAGAAGACCCGGGGACCCTAAAATCCCCGCTGCCACGAGTGTGTCGCTAGCACCGGAGATGGAGCAGCCCCTGGGACGCACACCGATTCAAGGCTCAATATATACTGGAAAAGACATCTTCGCTGCTATCGCTTCAGCGTGGCGCTGTAGTTTTCCATTCGACTCTGGCGGATCCAGCCGCACCGGAACCATCTTGGGAAACCCCGAAGAGCCGCGCTACGACTGGGGGAACCCGGCGGGCAGGGAGCGGCAGCGGCCTTCTCTCGCCCTGCGCGCAGCACAGCTTGGCCGGTGCCACAGCCTCGGTCTCCGCCTGGCCGGCGCCGCGGTCGCGGCTCCCTGGGACAGGGGTGTCCCCTAACAGCTGCCGCAGGTCCCGTTTCTGCTTCCTGCAGCAGCAAGGGGAGGGCGACAGCACAGCTTGATAGATTATAGCCGTATTAAAAAGATGCCGAAACAGGGGGGCTGCAGGTAGGGCCGCCCGGCCGCCGCTTCCCACCGTAGCCACCTACCATAACAGTGCGAGTGCCCGGCGTGCGGGGCGAACCCAGGTGACTGACGCGGAATTGAGACACACAAAAAAGCTCCTTTAATAAGGTTTTCAAACATCGGACACAACAAAAGGTTATCATAAAAGCAAGTGTCATTCTAATATTAGTTTCTGTGTATACTTTCACAGTTTTAGTTATGATTGGCAATGCTAGATCCTTTCTTTTTCAAATGTGTATTGAATTTCGGTATAATATTCTGTAATATTTCAGAATTTTGATTTAATTTAATAATTTGCTTCCATATAGAACTCACAGTAATTTTCCAGGTTGTTTTTACCCTCAAAAGAAGAAGAAATATTAAGGTATTATTTTCCTCTTCCACAAATCTTACAATTTCAGTTATGGGATTTCCAAACCAAAATTAAGTTTTGTTCAAGGACGCAAATATTGTTCAAGGATGGCAGCTGTTGACTGCTTTTGGTTTAAGGTATAGCAAACCAGCCAGACTTACAATAAAGCTTAAAAGGCTACTGAGCAGACACCAAAAAGAAACCTATTACATACATTATACTCAAACAATAGTCATGGTAATATTTACTTGGACTTTGTCACCTTATTTTTGACTGGATAACTTTATGACTTTGTGATAACTCTAGATAATGGCAACATAACACTTAGTTTTGTCACCCTCATTTTGATGATTAATCATAATTCTTCAAAAGAAAAATATGCCATGCAGAGTAAAACCCAAAATATAGACTTCTAAATCCCTGTACTGTGACATATATCGCCTGTAATTAATATCAGCCTGCAAGGATAGCCTTGTATGGAGTCTCAAAACTATAAATCATGGAAAACAAGCAGATTATGTAGAAGTATAAAACCTAGAATGAAAGTTTGAAATAAGTCCAGAATAGAAAATAATGCTTTGTTTTTAATTCAACCTTTGCTATTATAAATTCAAAAACACTGCTTGTTTTAAGGGTCCTGAAAGGAACATTCTAAGTTTATGAAAACAAACATAAAGGTACTATTTTGGTCTAGCAAAAAAGGTGTTTATGCAGTTAGATAACAGCTTGCAAGTTTACATGTCTGGGGGGATTTATATGTCAGCATTCACCTTGTTCGAGACAATGAGCACAATATAACCTGTGCATAACTGGCACTATATTTTAAGATTATATGCCTTGATTTAAAAGAAGGTGCAATGCTTTATTTGCAGTCAAAGAAAAATATATCTAAGCTTATTGGGACAAGCAGTTGCCTTAGAAATAGACTAGTATAAAGATTTAACACCTTTAAGGAGTAAGATCCCAAAGTTATAAGGAAAAGGCACACATGCTTTTCATTGTTTTATAGAATTTTCTTTGACATGATTTGATTTTTCTGAAACTTGGCTTGTAAACGTTTTAAAGGTCTCGTTAAATTTACTTCACAAGTAGTTCAGACAGCAGTATTAGCAGAAATATTTTGCATTTCAATGACATTTTACAGTTCCTTTCAAGAATGCTTGTTGGATTCTTTTGTACATAACTCCTAAAACTTCTTTCTTTAAAATGTGAATTAATTTATATAAAGGAATATTATTGGTTTAATCCATAATATTGACTTTTGCAAAATGAATGCTCATGGAAGTGCTGATTTGCCAAGCTTAAGTACTGCAGCATTCAAGATGAAACAGAGACCCAAACCAAAATGGTCACTTATCTAATGAGGTACCATCAATTAAGGTAAACTAAACCTGAGATCTGAAACCCTTACTACCAGATATTATTGTCCATGTTTAATTAAGCCAGCATTGTGCTCACCACCTATGCAAATAGCAAAGATGATGTTAAATCAATATCAATTCTTCTAACTTCCAGAAAATACCTTGAGAATTACATTTTAACACAAGGATGTAATTACATTATAAACACAAGGATGTGTAATTTTTAATCATATACTAGGATGTCACCTGTAAAACCTAACTAAGATGTTTCCTTTAATATTTTTAAATTGGTTTGATAAATGCTACTTTCCAAAGCAGTTGAATATGTCACTAAACACAGAATGATTCCTACAGCTCTGGAGTGTGTTACACCACTGCTACCCTCTACATGGCACTTTAAAATGTATTCTTTTTAAACAGAAAAGGGGGGAATGCCTGGTGCTATCTATACCCTAAATCACTTGACACTAATAGAAGGATTTTATATATTTAAATAGATGAGGACTTGAAGATTTTATCTATTTAAGGGTATGGTTCACAGACCTGAACTAAGGCAGATTGTTGAACTAAAACATTTATTTTCCCTGTTGGTTGGCTTTCTCAGGGTTCAAAAAGTTGAAATGTTTCCTGTTTATAGAGTTAAGTTGAAAGTTTGTAACTTCCAAGTAATGAGCCTGCAGCATGGCACCTTGAGAACTTGTATTGTTGGTAATCCCATCTGAAAGCTGCTGGGAATGAATGTTACAACTTCAGTGATACATGGGATACATCACTGGCTGAGAGAAGCTAGGCTTGTCGAGCTAGGGAGAATCATCTGTATCATCAAGCTGTCTTTGCGATGTGATCTGCAAGGAGCTCCGCAGAAGATGACAAAGAATACTTTGCATTTTTATACAGAAAAGGGGGAACTGTGACAGTTGTAGCTGGTCTACAGCTGCACAGATAATTTGGCCATGAGACACTTACTCGACCAGCCGAGCTTGTTAGAAAAATAGAAGTAAACAAGTCCCCGGACATGTTACTGATAGGTCAGATTCAAACTCCAACAGGGGACCCCAGCCAATCCCTTTGAATGCACCCATACCATTGGTCAGTGAGCTGGGCAGAGTTGAGACCCTTATCCACTCAGATATGTAAGCTTGGGAAATCTGAAGCCCCTACAAAAGGGGCTGCCCCAGCAATAAACTTTGGTTGTTGCTGCATGATCTCAGTGTGTTCTTGTTGCTTGTCTGTCTCCGAAACTGCGACAAGTTGCAGCCACACCAAACCTCCAGGATTCCATTTGTTGGAAATGATACAAAGTTTAAAAAAATTTTAATATTACTTCAGTCTGGAGTTCTGTTCATCTTTGCCCAGGGGGAAAGAAATTGAAGATTCTTTTTAAAGGACCATTTCAGCACTCAAGGCCACTCAGACAAGTTTAACATCTCAGCACACTGGCAGTAGCACAGAAAATACACAAAAGATAATGACCATTAACAAACATCAACTCCAAACATCACCCCTGGCATGGTCAGAGACACCTGGTCTGAGAAAATGTAGGTAAGAAAACAAAGAATGAGAACCTAATTAGCATTGGAGGCAAAGGGATCAATAACCAATAGGAAACCAAATTCTAAGAACTGTGTAACTTGGGACCAATGAACATTGAACCAATGAATTTATCTGAATTTTGACTGCATGTGAAAAATCTAGTAAAAATCATGTGTGATGGAAGGATTTTCTCTGCACAACCCAGGTAATATGTGAAAGAAATTATTTCTCTTGCACATCCTGGCCAGAACAACATCCTGGACAAAATAAAGCAACGCCTCAATTCTTTAACACTAAAAAATGTTGTTGGAGAATTTTTGCTTTTTCCGTAATTTCCGCGACACTGTCACTCCCAGCCAGAGCACTTGTGCTCAACCAGATCAATGCCACAGGCAGGAAGGCCTTATCCCAAGCCAGAGTTTCATTGGAGGGTCATCAACTGCCTGGGAATTGCTTTAAGGAAGGACTGAACTTTGTTCTGCCACTTCCCATCTGTTTCCCACATCAGCCAAAGTGTCAGGTCTAGCCATACAGGATTTGAGCCACCAAATGACACCTCTGAGGATGTTTGTGATGGAAATGACTCTGAAAGTATTTGCTTTTCCATCCCTCAGAATTTCCATGATATTTGATATAATATCCTTCAGAGAGGTTTCTTTCCAAATAAGCTCTCAATATCCCAGTAAGTTTCAGCTGGGAAAAGGGAGCATTTGGGTATTTTTTTCTGTCTGATATCTTACAAGCTGATTTAAATTTTAATTGAAATATTAGGTAACTCTTCCCTGAAACTGGGTTAAAGGAAGGTTCCCACACACAACACACTTATGCAGTGCTTCATTAGGAAGTCTAGGGAGCCATAGCATTTGAGCTGCCTTGGAGTTGGGAAAAAGTCCCTGTTTTAGAAGCTTTCAGTAAACTACTTAAGTTCTTCTGAGTCCCAGTCTGTCAGCAGCAGCTTCCCATACATCCCAGGAAGCTAGATAGGGACCCTCCTAAATATCACCTGAATTGGCCACAGCTTTTTTTCCTCCAGCAGCACTTGGCAGTGAGTGTTGGGGATTATTCCATCATAACCATACCTATAACCTGGGACTGATCCTGATTGTTTGATTCTGACATCACTGAAGCATTGGATTATGGAAAACAGACAAGACAGTGGATCACTCATTTATGTTACCTGGTGGTTTTTGGGCAAGGCTCAGCAATTTGCAGTAGGGAGAGGAACCACTGCTTCCCTTTCCAGCAAGCTGTGGGAAAGACATCCTAGAGGATGAGGCTTGGGAAGGAATTGGGAGCTGAAAAGTAGCTCAAATTTGCCTTAAATTCCTGGAATGGTCTGGGTTGGAAAGGACTTTATAGATCACCACATTCCAACCCCCTATCATGGTCTGGGACATCTTCCTGGGGTGTCCATGGAATATATTCCATACCAGGCTGGTGGAACAGGCAGGGTTTTATCCCTGAGCCCAGTAAGGGGCATTTTTGAGGTTTCTGTGGGAAGAAGCCTGTGAGCTGCATTTTGGGAGCTGGAAGGCTCCATACCTGGAAATGTTTCCAGCACTGCCATTTGTTTTTTTTTTTCAGTCTTGGCCAAAACTGGGCATTACGTTTCTTCCCAGAGTGAGGTGGTTTTCCCTTGATGGATTACACACTAGGTGTCTAAGGGTTGTGCTTTCTTCTGAATGGAAGAGTGAAAGAACACGGATGCTGCCAACTGTCACAAAGTATGAACAAGTTCTCATGAAACTTAGCTCTCCGAAACTTGAATCAGGCTAAAAAGAGATAGGAATGCCCTTGGCAGAAGAGCACCTGTGAGGCAAAGCAGGCTTAAAATGCCTGCTTGTAAGCAGGAAATCCAGGAGAAATGGCTGCTGGCTCCTGGTGTCCTGGGCTTGCCACGCAGGTTTTGTACTGGATTACAAGGCAGTTTTCCTGCCTCTGGGGGGTGGCACCTGCATCCCACTGGAAAGGGAAAATGTGGAGAGTGCCAAGTGAGAAGACAGTTGCTGATGTGTCCCTGAACTGCAGGTCCTCCTGGTGGATCTGCGCTGATTTTAAGTACAAAGGATATCAGTATTGGGTTACCTGTTTGCTCGCCTGTGGGGCTTGGAAGAGATGCTGGACATGAATTCCAGGGCAATTCCCCTTGCTGGAGTGAGAAGCAGTGGGATCTGTTGGCTGTCTGCTTCTTCATCGCCTTCACCTCGGTCCCCTGAGGTTCCAGGTAATCCCACCTCACCTTTGCTTTTCCAGGGATCTCTAATTTAAATTAAAATTTAAATGCCATTCTGAGTGTGGCATTTCCTTGCCGGGCAGCTGCCGTACGTGGTACTTATCACTGAGTGGCAGCAGTGACTTCAGTGCCAGCCAAGATTTGACTGTTTTACACCGAGACAGAAAAAAACTCTGAATAGTCAGAGCTATTTCTATTGCCTTCATAGAGATATTTTTCCATTTTCAAGCCCTTTATTGTTTAACTTACAAACACAACAGTTGTACTTGCATTTTTAAACCCTATATATTCATATTTAGAATTTCTTATATTCCAAGGTCCTGTACATAATACAGTAGGATACAAGGTTGTATTTTGAAATAAATTTTACAAGAATCATTATTTTTACATACCTAAAAAGAAATGCTACCATTTTTTGTATTTTTTGCAAAAAACACCCCCTAAACTTCCAGGCAATTTTGGGGTTTACAGCCCCAAAAGGGCTGTAACCTCCTTTTTTTGGGAGGACCCCACCTAACCACGCTTATAATCTACTCACCTTCTCCTCCACGGCATGTGCACTCTCCCAGTGGCATTGGGCTGCCCCAAATGACCATCTCCGCATCACCTCCTAGCATGGGCTCCCTCATAGCCCCTTCCCCAGTGCAAAGGGAGGGGAAAGGCAGCCAGTAAGGGTTTATTCCATCACTCACATACCCAGTTCCTTCAGCAAGTCTGCTGGCACTTGGGGGCCCTGACACTGGCCATGCCCTCAGGACACCTGACACTGTTCCACAGCAATGCTTGTCAGACTGGTCAGCTGGTCAGCTCCTGGAGAAACGGGCTGCTGGACAGAGGTGGAGTCCACCAAAATTGAACAGCAGGGTCCCTGATGAGAGAAGAGGAAGAGGGAGTGGGAGGATTTATTATTTTCTTCAGGATGAGTGTTTTTCCCAGGGAAGATGATTTGGGCTTTGAGGTGTCTGCATTTCCCATACCTGGAAGGAGCTTGGATCATCCCCAACTTACCCATGACATGGGAAGGAATCCTGGGAGCAAGGACAGGTGGGCACTGCCCCTCACATCTGGAGCCAGGTGACACTAGGGAGCCACAGCAATCCCAAAGGGCTTGGAACAGCCCCAGGACTGAGCTGGGGATGCCAAGGTGAGAGCACCCTACTTCAAACTCAAGGAGAAATCACCTCTCCACTCCTTATTTTCAGGTATTTTTCCAATAGTTGTTATCCAAGGAGATGACAGCACGGGGAAGGGAGCAGGAGACAACAATGGTGCTCAACAGAATCTCACATTTATTACTGAGAAGTGATTAATGGTGAAAAGAAAGGCAACGCCCAGTCCTCATTCGTTTAACAAGAAACTGAAACATAGTCACTACACATTTTACAATTTTTCTTCCTTGGTTTGTTTGTTTTGGGCTTTTTATTGTCCAAAATTCATTTTCCTGTAAACAAGACAAGTTTTTACCGCTGTTCTCAGCTTTCAAAAAATCAAATTCATCCAGACCTAATCTTTAAATCTATATAATGCACAAGAACAGAACATTTCTTAGGACTCCTAGTACTTGACTTTTGAGTAACAAAGGGTCAGAGAAAAATGAACCACCTTTAAGACATAACCTCGTGGACAGTTTTCTTTTCAATTCTTCTTAGGCCAAAACCCCGACTTCCTCATAGAATTCCTCCTCTTCCAGTCCGTGGAAAGAAAAAAAAATAAAGTTACTCCACTTTGCATGGTGGATGTTATAATTCAGTGTTCCAAGTGCAAATATTGAAACCTGGGAAGGAGACCCAACAGGGTGGAAGGAGGAGAAAGAGTGGGATTTAAAAATTAGAGGAAAAAAATGCATATGCCACTTACGGACTTGAAAATCCAAAACCATAGTAAAAAGACAAAACCAAAGCATATGCTCTGAAATCACAACCAAAACCAAAAGAAAGGGGACAGGTTTTACATCAACTCTACCTAGAAGGGATTTTTTTGTTGTTGTTGTTGTTGTTTTTGGTTTTTTTAGTCCTTGTGATATTCCAATACATTTTTTTTAACTGGAAGTTTGAAAAAGTATTTTGAAGTCAAAGGAATTAAGAAAAAAAAGTCCTAATTTTCTCTGGGATACTCTTGCTCCTTTCTCTCTCTGAACGACAGCTGGGATGCAATCTCTGCTGCAATCTGTGCTGGAGGAATGGCCTTTTATTTGACACGGCCTTGGCGTTCCTGCAAAAAGAAAACAGAGATCATATTAACTGAGAACAGTTTTATTCACCACTGTTACACATCAGCATTCCAAGATATGGCTCTCCCATGGAGCCTGTCCCATAGCCAGCAAAGTCAGGAAAAGAGCATTGTTCTTGTCAAAAGAAGTGCTGCTACTGCATCCAGTCATTGCAGAGATGTGACAATGCTGAGATCCAACAGCTCCTCATTCTTCTTTTTTTCTCATCTCAGTTGATTCACCACCAGCAGAGCTGCATCCAGCTCTGGGGATTCCAACATCAGAAGGATGTGGAGCTGCTGGAGGAAGTCCAGAGGAGACCACAGAAACAGAAATCTGAGGGCTGGAACCCCTCTGCTCTGGAGATAGGCTGGGGGTGTTCATCCAGGGAGACCTCTGAAGTCCCTTCTGGTGCCTAACAGGGCTCCAAGAAAGCTAGAGAGGGACTTTGGACAAAAGCCTGGAGGGACAGACAAGGAGGAATGGCTTCCCACTGCCAGAGGGCAGGGTTAGGTGGGATCTTGGGAAGAAATTCTTCCCTGTGAGGGTGGTGAGGCCCTGGCACAGGGTGCCCAGAGAAACTGTGGCTGCCTTATCCTTCTAAGTGTCCAAGGCCAGGTTGGACAGGGCTTGGAGCAACCCGGTCTAGAAGAAAGTGTATCTGCATTGGAATGAGATGGTCTTTAAGGTCCCTTCCAACCCAAACCACTCCATGATTCTATGGAAAAACACCACTTGAACTCCCATGTAGGCATCAAAGTAGGCTGGGGCTCAAACCCCAGCAGCACTGACATCAGCCTTGGTCTGCAGGGACTGAAACAGTCCCAGCCCCCAGCATAAAACCTCCCTGATACCCCTGACACAACTTGATGGTATCTCACTCAAAAAACAAGAACTTGACAGGAAGTTCCCACTGACTGCTGCTATCACCCCAGGTATTCCTCCAGCACTGAGGAAACACCCTGTCCAAACACCAGAACAAAGAGGCAGCACAGCACCAAATACCCCCAGACACCAAAGGATGCCACCCCTCTCTGCTGTTCTCAGCACTCCATACCCATCTCTTCTGACTTCTGTTTGGTTTTAATGGAGAAGCTCTCACAGAAGCAGGTCCAGGCTTCCCCAAAGGGTTATGAGGTGTTTGAAGTGTCATTCCCAGATCATAAGACACCACCTCAGAAATTAAACCTGTCAGCAGACAGAGGGCCCTGAGCTGATGCTTCTCCCTGGCTCTGCCTCCTCCCTGAAGACAGGTAGGTCCCTTGTAGTCTAGGCATGACATGCACTCCAGGGCTCTGGCTCCTGCAGAGTGAGTCCATCACCACCCAGCCAGTCCGAGAGGTGCCAAGTCCATCCCACTTTCACAGCAAAGCCATACCTGCAGCAGGAACCCACAGGTACAGGAGGTTTTCCCTCTTCACTCAGAGAGGAGATGCTGTCAGGGCTTTGAACCCAGTGCTTTGGTTCAGCTCAGGATGTTTCTGTGCATGTCAGCTGCTCTGCCTGGAGCTGTATCACCTGAAATAAGGGCAGCAACAGAGTCCCCTGCCTGCTTCCCATGGTCCCATGCTAACCTGCTGATGGGAGGCACCTTCCCATCTTGGCAGCTCACACAACCTCTGCAACAAGCACACAGGCTGCTACAGGAAAGCCCATCCTTTGCCACTGCTGAATGCAGGGAGAGCCCATCCCCAAACAGCTTCAATCCTGGGACAACAGCATGTGCAGCCATCTATCCTTAGAAACCTTCCCAAAAAAGGAGGCCTGGACTCCAGCTCAGAACACTACTACTGGCTTTGGCCTCTCAGCCACACACCCAAGGAGGCTTCACCTTCAATTCCTCTGCAGGATGCAGAGCAAGGCAGCATGATCCTCTGCTGTCTTCTGGGGACAGGGATCAGACGAAGGCACGCATTATCATCAAGAACAGTTACCCAAATAAGTCAATTTATTTCTCCTTTTCCTGTAACTCTGCCCAAGTCTGTTGCAGGTGCTTTCATTGCCAAAACACCACTATAGCACAGCAAAATCCAACTACCAGGGTGGGAAGCGGAGCCCGGCCTGAACAAAGAGCACAAGAAGCACCGCAGGGAGAGCCACAAATCCAAAGGAAGGTACCAAGCCCTGTTCCTGGTTCAGCAGCCAGCATGTTACGTTACACAGGGACAGATGGCAATGTCACACATCCTTTTGGGAAGCAGCTGCAACTGCCTAAGCTAATGCCACCACTTCCCAAATGCAGACATGGGATAAGCTGGCTGCCATGGTCAATCATGCCCTGTGCATCTCCAGGGCCAGGTCCTGGGCTGGGACAGTGGCCAAGGTTCCTTCTGCACACATCACCCTGTTAGCTGAGCAGCTGGACCCCAAGCAATCACCTCTTCCTGCTGAGAAGATGATGCTGCTCCCAAAGCCTGTGGGCAGCTAATAAGGAGCCAACCCCAGGGAAAATCCCCCCCTTAAATACCAATGTGTCAGAACAGAGGCTAGAGCAGATATCCCCCATCTTGCCAAGCTAGAGAGGGGACCAAAGTGAACATCTTTGCTTCAGACCTGCTGTAAACCAGGACTCGGGAAGGGGGTCCCCAAAGGTCTCCATTTCCCTTCAGTCAAGAGGCTGCCTCAAGGAACAAGACAGAAGGGAATGGAGGAAAGGGAATGGAAGGAGGTGGATCCCTGTTCCAAAACCACAGAATCCAACTGGTTTGGATTAGAAGAGAGCTGAAATCTCATCTTGCCATGGGCAGGCACACTTTCCACTAGACCAGTTTCTTCCAGGCCCTGTCTAATCTGGATGGGACAACCATGGTTTCTCTGGGCACCCTGTGCCAGAGCTGCACCACCCTTCCCAGGGAACAATCCCTTCCCAATATCCCATCTGGCAGTGAGAAGCCATTCCCTGTATCCTGTCCCTCCATTCCTTGTCCAAAGTCCCTCTTCAGCTGTCTTGGAGCCTCTTTGGGAATTAGAAGGGCCTCTGAGGTCCCTCTAGAGCCTTCTCTTCTCCAGATGAACACCCACAGCTCTCCCAGCCTGGCTCCAGCCCTCAGAGCATCTCTGTGGCCTCCTCTGGACTTTCTCCAGCAGCTCCACATCCTTCTGATGCTGGAATCCCCAGAGCTGGATGCAGCACTGCATGCAAGATGTCATCTGAGTGGAGCAGAGGGATCCAAGACATCTTGTCCCTGGGGTGCTACAGTAAGCATTCAACCACCAGCCAGATCTACCAGAACACACAGCAAGGCTCAGCCACACTGCAAACATTTGTCCTTCCTGGCTCATCCTCGTCCAAATCCACAGGCTATGTGTGTCACAGCCCACCCAGCTATGTGACAGCTCCAGAAGACAAAGCAGCATCTGCATGCACACACTGAGCTTTGCCCTGGGATACAATCCCTGGAGATCAAAGGGATTCCATCAGGAAGTGTTTTATGCCCTTTGGCTGCACTTTCATTAAATTTGGCTCATATCTTATTGATCCATAGGGGAGAAGCAAGAAGGACACCTGCTCAGACACATCCCTATCCATAAAATCCCTCAGGAACAGGAAGGGCAAGAGCAGCATGGCATGGGAATGGCTGATACATGCCACAGCTCAAATCCTGTGCTGACACCAAGCTCACATCGGGCAAGTATGCAAACAGGAGCTCTCTCTCTGATCATACCACTCAAAGCGACTTCAGTCCTGTCACTACTGTCCCCAGGGGCTGCAGCCATGTCACAAGCCAGGTCCTGTTAACAGCAACTGAGCAACAGGAGATCACCTTATATATTCACACTGCAGGGGAGCCAACAACAAAAGGATCAAGTGTTTGGACCTGACAAAATGACAATAAGAGACAACACTGCCCATTTGTTCAGAGACTCTTACCTTGATTGACAACCAAGGTTCAGCATCAACACTCCCAGCAAAGGTAAGGATTTTATTGCCACACCACAGAGAGAAATAGCACACTAAGCCAAAAGAGGACCTGGAGAAGAAGCCAGGACACAGCTCCCAGCTGTGCAGCACACAAACCCTAGTTTGTTGGGACCTGCCTGAGCTGCAGCACAGCCCAAAGCCCTTGGGCAGACCAGGCCAGGCACAGTCTCAGTTCAGCCTGAGAAAGTCCTCCAAGCAAAAGGCATCACTCACCCAGTGCCGGCCCACAGAGGAAACCACAGGCAATTCCTTCACTGGAGCACTGGAACTCCCAGTATCATCCCCAAAAGGCTAAGACACCCAATCAGAAAATCCTGAGCTGGACCCACAAGGATCATCAAGTCTAGCTCCTGGCCCTGCACAGGACACCGCAACAATCCCACCCTGTGTTAGAGAGCTTTGCCCAAATGCTTCTGGAACTCTGGCAGCCTTGGGGCCCATGACCATTCCTGGAGAGCCTGTAATCAAACTCTGGCCTTGGTACACACACACACTCACTCACTGATCAAGCACCTCAACAGCCCCACTCAGCCTGTGGTGTTGCACTTTGCTGTTTGATGCAATCCCAGCCAAACAACCCAGCAGGATTTCCATGTGCCTGTGTCTCCAAGGCAGACAACTTAGATCACTGTCTTAGAAATCAGGAGTTACTGCAGCCCAAGGCCCTCCCAGCAGGATCTGCTCAAGGAAGACATAGCACAAATGACGGATGATCCATCACTTGTATATTATGCTCCACAAGCAGTCTCAAGTCCCAGTATTTACAAACCAAACATGACTTTTTCTGTTGACAGCATTAGAAAGCCATCAGGGTTACAAAAAAAAGCTACATCCTAGTCTAGAAAAGGGGATAAAAATCAGGTAGTGATCTAGTTATAGCCTGACACCTTCATCCTACCTCCCATTCACTTAATGGGGCTCAGCACCAAGGAAGACAGGAGATAATGCAAATAAAAAGTGATTCTTTGTCATGGCAGGACAGGCCTCTTGCTCTACAGATCAAAATCTAACACAGCAAACCCAAATATCCACAGAACTCTAAACAGGGCAAACTCACATCACTGAACAAGCAGGAGCCAAGAAGAAATACAAGTCCTTGGACACCTAAATTCCATGTCACAGCAACCAGTCTGGGACAAGAAGGGCATGAAGACAGCCAAGGCTTTTCCTCTACAGGAGAGTTTACACAAGGTAGTCCGAGCTATTGGATATCCTCAGGCACACTGCTGTTCCCCAGAATCTTTCCAGGCATGTTTTAAAACGGATATAATCAATTGCAAAGAACAAACCTCGTCTTGCTTAAACATCACATTTAATTGCCTGAATAAAGCAGCCCAATTCCCACAAACATTTATAATTACTCTCACATAGGGACTCTTGTCCCACAGGGCAGGAAACAGAATGGTGAAAAGCTGAGAACATGCATGAATATTTAGAGCAGAGGAGACAGAGCAAGCTGGGAGGATTCCCAGTGGCATTCCATGGGAGGACAACTTGGCTCACAACACAGCCTGGAACTGAATTGGCTGACTTTGGAGCACAAGCAAAATAACACAAGTCCTTTCCAGTCATTAGGAAGAAAGAAAATTCTCCTGGACTTCAACAACTAGAGAGATTTTATTCTTCCTCATCACTACAAAGGAAATGCATTTCATTACTTTGATTACCTTAAGCAATCACTCAGGCAAGAAGTCTTACCACAAGTACCACAAAACTCTTAAGAAAAGGAAGGAACTCCACTTCAATGTTTCAAAATCTTCACTGCTGTAGAGTTAAAGCCTTGGCAGTACCCTCTGTCACACCATGCAGGTGTAATGCCAAGCACTGAAAATCCAGAGCTTCGGTGGAATTTGTGGCTCCACATATTCATAAAACATCTAGAAAGAGGACTGACCAAGTTTATGGATGATATTAAGCTATTCAGAGTAATAAAACCAGCAGCTGACTAAGCAGACAACTTTGTGAGAAAAAGCTGCTGAACTTTACAGGCACACTTGGTCTACCTGATTGAGAAAAATTAAACAATGCGTGTGCAGAAAATCCCTGCCCTAATTCCAAGATTACAGGTTCCAAACTGACCCTTAACCATCAGAAACACAATCTGTAACTCCAGGAAATTGCCTACTCTGAAGAAAAGCAAATATTACCCTGAACAAAACATACCACTGTGCTGTTATACAAACCCAGACAGGATTTATCCTGAGCAGAGAGTGTCTTTGCTCCTCTCCACCTCCACAGGCATGGAGCAGAACTAGAAAAGGGTCAAAGAAAAATAGGGATGAGCAAGAGACAGAAGCATTTCCATCTGCAGAGCCACTGTGCTCTATCTGGCCTGGAAGACAGATGACGGGAAAGGCAGAGTAGGCACAGAGGAAACAGTGAAATAATTGCTCACCACTGGAAAAGGGGGAATCATGAGGCAGACTCAAAGCAAATCAAAAGAACACATTTCCTCACACAACACATAAATTAGCTGAAGAACTGTAGATCCTGTGGATGCTCAAGATGTTCATTGAAATCTTGGACAGAAAAATCATTAACTGATAAAGACAAAGATACATCCTTGGGGTTATGTAAATTCCAAAGTCAACATAGTGTTCAAGGGAAAGAAAACCTTCAGAGATGAATATGTGCCTGTACTGTCCTCACAGGTGTTTGGTCTCAACTGTTATTGCCAGCTGCACACAGGACTTTCTAACAGGAAACAGCAGGGATACCCAAGCAACGTGTCCCGCTGTGCCCAGCAGACATGCAGCTCCTGCAGCCACGTGAGATGCACTTACACAGACTTTGATCTGACCCACTGCAGCTGTCCTGGTATTTGAGCTTAAACACTACCTCCATCCCAAATAAGACAGAAGAGACACTTCATGCTACCACCACTAAGAAAAGATGCTAAGAAAAAGACACCACAATATTCTTTATTGAGAATATTCTGTATTGTGAGAGGACAAGAGGAGATCTATTTGCCTGCTTCTGTGAGCCAGGAAGAGCTGAATTCACAAGCTCATGTTAGAAGAGCCAACACACCCTATAGCATGTCCCGTCATTTTACAGCTACTTGAAAGGGAGCAGCCACATTCACTGGAACAGAGTTTTGTATTTAATTTTTTTTTTCTCTCCTCTAAGTGTATCAAGAACATGGCTCTGGAATCAGCTGAACTCCAAATCAGGCTGCAACAGCCAAAAGGCCGATGATCAAGACTTCTCGATTTCCTTAATTTTGAGATGATGATTTGGAATTTGGAAATTCTCTGAAGGTATTTTACAGATGGTACCACAAATAATAGAGCTGAGATGGAGAGAGCAGAGCCTTTCCTCACCGTGCATAGATACAAAGAAGGAAACTGCAGAGTGTGGTTTCCTTTCCCCCTAAGATTAGAAACAAAAGAAAAGAGTTTTAGGTAGATTTTATCTAAATCTTCCAAACTGGGATTACATTACAATAGCTCTGCAGTTAGCCACACAAAAAAAAAAAGCAGCTCAGCATTGTTCTTTTAAGAAAAAAATAAATTATAATTATAAAGAATCAGAAATTTCCAAGTTCTTGCACAAACCCCAAATGGTTCATTATTAACTGCTCAAACACGCCATTATATGACTTATATGTCAATTAAAAAGGCTCATACTGGGCACTAGGCACTGGAAGGAGCTACAAACAACTCTCTGTCCTAGCCATCAGTTTAGGTAATGACCATCCTTGTTTAACTTCCCTAGGAACTGCTGTGGCAGAGCAGGGTGCTGGCACTGTTCTGGCTGCCAAGCCTCCAGTGGTTTGTACCACTAAAGAACTAATTATTAACTCACAAAGCCATAAGACAGGACAATTACTACCAGGTACAAACCAGAACCTGCAGAAAAATGAGAGGACTAATTGTGGTGAGAGCACAAACCAAGGAGCTTCATGAAGCTGAAACACAAAAGAAGAAAACAGCTTCTTTCAGGCAAAAAGCTGGTGCAGAATTACAGTTTCAGTAAGAACAAGGAAGGAACACTGTGCACGGAGCTATTCTTGATGGACTGCCCACAGAACAATGCGCTTCAACTGTTTTCTTGGGATCCTAATCAGCTTTCAGCAATGTCTTGTGACCCGCGGTACTTCTGCACTAGGGAAAAATCCAGGGAACTGAACCAGACCATGCATTGGTGGTTTCACTGAATGAAGCAGACGGCAAAGAGTTTTGCTTGGAACATTAAGAACTTTTCCTGGGGAAGCAGCTGTTAATAAAATAACCTGAAACACATACCTGTCTAAGTAGCTCTTAACCTTGGTGCCACAGCAAGTTATCCAGAACTCTTGGAGGAAAAAAACCAAAGCAACCCCTGCTGTTGACACCTTACACACTCCCTTCTGCATTCCAAGTCCTCAACAGTGTTTCTAGGCAATTTGCCAGCGGTACACATACAAATTATCACAGAATCACAGACTGGTTTGGGTTGGAAGGGACCTGAAAGCCCACCCCATTCCACTCCCTGCCATGGACAGGAACACCTTCCACTAGACCAGGCAACTCCAAGCCCCGTCCAGCCTAGCCTTGGGCACTTCCAGGGATCCAGGCAGCCACAGCTGCTCTGGGCAACCCCTGCCAGGACCTCAACACCCTTACAGAAATTATTTTCTCCTTAGTATCTAATCTAAATCTACCCTATTTCAGTTTAAGGTCATTCCCCCATCTTAATTCATCGGCTGAAGGGAAAAAATGTGGTTTTTTTAATTTTAAAACATTAATTTGAAGTCATTAATATGTTCATAATCAATTCAATTAACATATTTATAAGAACAATTAGTTCAGGGTATTCTGCATCTCTGAGCTGAAATAATGCAGCCAAGATAATCTGGAGTGAGGGAACATGAAGCTTTGCCCACACCAAGAGGGCAAGAAGTAGGTTGGGAACAATTTCACAAGAATAGGGTGTGGAATAAACTCCCCATGGCTGACACCATACCTCTAAGAGGTGTGAAACCCCATTGCAGATGGCCTGCACTCTCTGTCTGGCCCAACACCAATCCCAGTCCTTGAATCCTAGAATGGCCTGGGTTGGAAAGGACCTTATAAATCTTCTAGTACCACCCCTCCACCATGTACAGGGATAAAACAACTGAAAAAATGTAAACAGTGCATCTCAACAGGCCCTTAAACTAACATCAACAAGTCAACTTTAAATATTCTTTTATAATATTAACATTACATTAAAATACTATTTTAAAGACTTCTATAGTAGTGAGAGACAGGACTACAAGGCAAGTGCAAGTGGTTTGCTCTTTCACTGCTCTGATTCCACTTCAGTTGCAGTGAAAAGGCTCTCAGCTGCTCCTGTTTTAGGGTTGAGAAAACACAGCTCCCAGTCTCACAGCAGAAAACACCCATTAGAGCATCAGACAGATCTAAGTCTTCCCTCCAGTTTTCTCCTGTCTTTAGACACAGCTAGAATGCGAGCAAAAATATCTGTGAGTGTTGTTAAAGGCTGGCTTAAAATTATCGTAAGCACAAAATATTCCTTACAAACAGCCAGCGCCAAGCCACTGGAATAAGCAGGATGGTTTGTTTCCTCTATTCCTGGGCAAACATACAAGCATGGACACAGTCCTACAGGATTTAAACAGCCTGGAAATAAACTGAAACCATGTGCATTGCTGAACAGCACAGCAGCAATTCTGGCTTGGTGTATCAATCAATTAATTTCACTATGGTCACAGTTTGGAGCAGAAAACAGCAAATAGTCCTGGGATCACCGAATGAAAGGAACTGTGTGAGTGGAGTGTTCCCTTGCTGCCACAGAGAACAGATGGCTTTGCCTTGATATGGAATATCCAGGAATTGAATCTTCAAGTCAAAAATACTGTCCCGTGGAACATACTAAAGCCAAAGCAAATGCAGCATTCTCCAGGACAACTCTAACAGCAGAAGGAAAGAGTGTTGGTCCACCCTATAGGGAACATTCTCTCTCCTCCCCTCTGAGATTACAAATTGGGAAGAAGAAAAAAAGAGCTTTGTAAAATCCATCAGAAAGCATTCATGTATTCCAGTGACTGTGAAATAGCCTGCCCACTTCAAACAGGCTCATACAACACCCCTCAGTTTTCCCTTAAATCACATGTTTTAAGGAGGCAGTGAGTGACACTTGCCAGTATTCCTTTAACCAGCAGACACCATCAGCTGAGGCACAAAGCAGCACAATTTCAGAAATAACAGAGCCAATCTGGTAAATCCCACCTCTGTGCTTTGAGGTTGATCCTCATCATGACAAACCCCACCAAAGCCTTTCCCATTCTGCACAGCTCAGCCTGACTCAACACTCAATGTCCCAGCGCAAAGTGTCTCTTTTTCAGCTGCAAACCTGACCACTAAGTCCTGTGCTCTACACAGCATTGGTTTTCATGAGATAGCCTTCCTAAAATCCCTGGAAGCAGGGATAGCCAAATATCTCAAGCCTGGGCAGGCAGAAAGAATCAAAATAAACTTCCCTTGGAGTTTTCCACTGATTGTGTTTCCACAAAACACAAGCTGTCAACCTTTCATACCAAGCAGATCATTATGGGAGACCTTTACACCAAGGTCACTGCAGCATTCCTAGAAATCCAAGTGCATGGCCATGGGGCAGGGATTTGTGTTGTTGTTTTGGTTGTTTAAAGCAAAGATAAAATAATTCTTACATGGAAGAAGTCAGTGACAAGCTCGACTATAAAAGCAGCTATTCTGGGTTTCAAGACTGCTGTGGGCAGGATTGCACTGTGAGTGGCTCCACCATTTTGGGTCAGGAGAATATTCAAACCTTTTAAAAAACTGGATTAGTAGAGCAAAGTAACACATGGAAAAGGAATGGAGATTAGCTTTAGAGGATGGGCACAGGCAACAGGAAAAGAAAGAGGATTATTTCAGTGTTTTCAACACTGAACTAACTACCCACCCCTCTCCCTTCACTGGACAATGGAAACAGCATAAACACTATACATTTATCATATAATTTCTTGGACCTGATTTAGTGGATTCTGAAAAAATGACCAACAGTGAGAAGTATAAAAGAATATTCAAGAGTTTCCAGACTTTCACAAGAGATCATCCATCTGCTCAGGCAGCAAGCCGGAATCAAACTGCAAATGAGACAAAGATTTGGGCAAGTTGAAGCTGAGTGAAACAACTGCAGCTTGGGAGAAGTTCGAAACAAGCCAAACCTTGAAACATTTAAGCTTCAAGGAACACCAACTGCAGAGCATCAACATCTCACACTGTAGGAGAAATAAAAGAGCTGGGAGCAATGGAATTTCCCCAGCACAAAAAGCAGGCAGGGAGCTGCTGCCAGAGCAGCGTTTTAACCTTCCAGTGCTTCAGTTCTGGTTCCTCATATATTTTTTTTAATTCAGGTGATTACTTGAGATGCTTCAAGCAGACAGAGCATGGTTTGGGCTTTTTGGCACCTCTACTGCCATGGTAGGAATCAGTCCAAGAAAAAAGAAAACCTTCCTTCTGTAAAAATAACTGTTCCTCAATGAAACCATGAAAGAGAAGTTACAGAAACCTTAACCACACTCCAGGCTGTGTCAGTGAGTGATTGAGGAGGTCAAACTGTTGCTGTAAGAATGACCAAGGCCCAGAGAGTCACCTCCTCCGTGCTGGATGTTACAGGGGCCCCGAGCATGAAACACAGGGTGAGTAAATAGCAAAGAGCAAACATCGACTATGTTTACACAACTCCCTTCTCCTCTGTGAATTCCAAAGACCTATGATTAAGTTCCTTTGCAGAGAAAGAGCGCTTTCCTAATCAACTGCTGCTGCATCCACTAGAACATGGTTCAGAAAGGCAGCACTGGCACTCAGACTATCACTGCTACTTTTGACTCTCCACACCAGCACGTCTCAAGAAGCAGGGAAGGAGACTTCAAAATGCAACTGGGAAGATGAATAAAGACAGTTTACACCTTTAAGAAAACTGCTAAGCCTCATTTCTAGTATATTCCTGATTTTCAGACTTTACACAGCAAACATAGCAGCCTTCCAGAAGAGCCATCCTTGTGTCTGCTTTTCCCAAAGCCTTCTCTCTTTTCCTTCTCCTTCTGCTTACCCATACCTAGTATTCCCTCTTTTCAACCATCCATCCCTAACCTGTCCTTAAGGAGCATTTTCCCCCTTCCCCTGCATTCTCCCACTGTGCCAAGGTCTGACTCTCTAACAATGCTAACTGTTGCTCCCTGAAGTCAGGTCTGGAGGGTATCACAGAATCCCATGATGATTTCAGTTGGAAAGCACCTTACAGATGATCCTGCTCCAACCCTTGCCATGGGCAAGCACACCTTCCACTAGACCAGGCAGCTCCAAGCCCCATCCAACCTGGTCTTGAACACTTCCACGGATGGGGCTTGTCGGGGCCAAACTGTGCCAGAGCCTACTCGCCCTCACAGGGAAGATAAAGGCTGGACAACAAGTGGAACAATTCGGGGAGGTGAAATCACACAAAACCATCAGGTCCTCACAAAATACCAGTTTACACCTTCACACCTTGCCATTTATTATTCCTCCCTTATAGACTTTCTCCAAGGACTGCAAGCAACCACATTTGTGCTTAAATGTTATAATTTATACAATGCTCCATGTAAAATATATTAAAAAAATTTAAAACTACATTCACTGTCACAGCGAGCAGCTGCAGCTCCTGATTCTGTTCTTCAAGTCTTGGGTGAAAAATTCCCCATTGCTCAAACTAAAGAGATCATCAGGAAACTTGGCAAACTCCCAGCCAGCTGTGCTAATGCTAATTTTTATAATTATCATTTTGATCAAACATAAGCCAGACCCACACTGAGGGGAAGGGCAGCCCCTGGTGACTTTACAACAGCTGAACCCAAGTAAGTCAAAGCCCACTGGTTCCTGAATTTGGGGCAGGATTTTCAACTAATGCATTGTTAAGGAGTAGATGATGACAGAAGATTTGAGAGCAGCTGCAAGGTAAGTTGGGAGCTCACCTCATGTACCACACTGCTGGCAGTGCCATGCAGGTGACAGCCCACCATGGCCCCAAACAGAGCAACAAGGAACACAGCAACCGTGTCCATAGGACAAGCAGTCACAGATGTCAATCGCAGTGAGGGAGATTTAGGTTGGGCATTAGACAAAGCCTCCTTACAGAAAAGATAATTAAAGAGAGGGCTAGATTGCCTGGAGAGGGACAGAAACTGCTGTTCCTGGAGGTTTTACAAGTGGAGGGAGACATCCGTCATGCTGACCCCACTGTGGCCAGGGGGTGGATTAGCAGCCATTCTAAGACCCGGCTCTGGTTTCTAACAACTTCCCAAATGCCTTGCTAGTCTCCAACTTCAAACTGCTCTGATCCAGGAGCTGATAATGGCAGAGAAATACATTTTGTTTACATCACAGCACTCGGCAAAGGCTGAGATTTGGCATAACCAACACACAGTCAGTCACAGGCAGGGACTGGGCAAGGCTTCTCACCCTGCTCTGCCAAGTGCTGGCACCTGTTTCATAGACTCATGGAAGAGTTTGGATTGGAAGGGATGTTAAAGATCATCTAATTCTGACTCCCTACCATGGGCAGGGACACCTTCTGCTAGACCAGGCAGCTCCAAGCCCCATCCAGCCTGGCCTTGGGCACTTCCAGGGATCCAGGGGCAGCCACAGCTTCTCTGGGCAACCTGTGCCAGGGCCTCACTACCCTCACAGGGAAGAATTTTCTCCTACTATCCAACTGAAACCTATTCTCTCAATTTAAAGCCATGCCCCCTCGTCCTGTCTCTCCAGGCCCTTGTAAATAGTCTCGATTAATCTTTCCTGTGAGCTTCCATCAGGCACTAGAAGGCCACAATTAGGTCACTCCAAAGCATTCTCTTCTCCTGGCTGAACAATCCCAATTCTCTCAGTCTTTCCTCACAGGAGAGGTACTCAATCCCTCTAATCACCTTGGTGGCTTCTCTGGACATACTCCTCCACAGAGACGGGCTACTATTTGGGTGTGGGCTCCAGGTACAAGGAGACAGATAGCCAAAAGGCAGGCTAATGCCCGTAAGTCCACACCCCAGAGTTTGTCCAGTGCAAGGCAGCGCCCACCACCTCTTGCCCCGCAGAACTCAGACAAGACACACAAACATGTTACCTTTTTAACATTTTCCTCCTCCTCTTGGCGTTTCTCATAGTGTGAGAAGTCATCAAAGATGGAGGTGGTGTGCTTGTAGGTGGCAATAATTTTCAACACCTGCTTAGCCTTTTCCAGAGGCACCTCCTGAGTGTCCCTGGAGTTGGTCACTGGTTTGTTCTCGTTGTTCTCTAGGCGGATGTGTCGCAGCTGGCTGTTGGGAACGTCCTTCACAAAAATCCACCTGACATCAAAACGTCCCTTCCATTTGTCCTGGGACCACACACCTGCACAGGTGTTATAGTCCACAGCAGATTTCATTTCTGCTACGCCGCAGAAGTGACCACTACCATTGACACTGAATAGTAAGTATACAGGGCCCTTCCCATTCATGGAGCGATAAGCTGCATCCAGTCTCTTGTTGCCATGTTCTGTACTGCACCAGATGTTGTATTTAATGGAACGGTGGATATCGTCCTCAGAGTAACTCTTAATGATGAAAACCCGCCCATGCTTTGGGTTCCAGTCAAAATCCTTGGGGTTGTAATTGTTGACAGATCTCAACTTCTCCAAGACTGGGTGTGGCTCAGAAGGAGAGCCAGAACTGGCCTGAGCCTGTCCCACTCCGTTACCATCCACTCCATTCTGGCCGAAGCCGCTGCCACGATTCCGAGGGGCAACCCAGCGGGTGGGCTGTGCTGGTGGCACAGGCAGTGGAGCTGGCGGTGGCAGTGCCTGCGGCTGCTGCCCACTCGGAGCCTGGGTCACCGGTGGGCTACTACTGATCTGCTGGCCCACAGGCTGCAGAGACACCTGCGGTGGCTGCTGAGCAAGATTCTGGACCAAGGCCTGTGAAGAAGCTTTTGCCACTGGCCCTTTGTTATCCCAAGTTCCAATATCCATGTTATGTTTTATGGGAGGAGGCGGAAGACTTGGCCCTGCAATGCCATTCTTGGTCTTCAGCTTGGGCTGCTGCTTGGCGGGTTTGCTGGCAATGTCAGCCCACGAGGTCGGCTTTGGTGGTGCAATCGTTGCTGGAGGCAAACTGTTTGATGTCACAATATTACTGGTGATAGAGCCGCTCCCCACGGCTGAGCCCACGACTTTTGGGACACTGCTCACCACGTCTGTGCTGCCCAGCTTGAGGGCAGCCATGCCCTGGTCAATGGTGTTCATGCCAGGAGCCTTGTTCAGGGTCTCATTGGCAAAGGCTGACTGCCCATCGATCATGGCCCCTCCCAGTGAGCTGGGAGCATAGGCATAGTTGCTGCTGTAGCCAGAGCTTTGAGTGGATTGTCCCTGAGAATTGTTATTCCCCCAAGCCGAAAAGTCAATTCCACTTGGAAAGAAGTTAAAGCCGTGCTGCCCAAGGAATGGAGTACTGCCAAGGGTCCCTGGCTGCCCAAACATGGCATCGGGGAGGAAGTGAGGCTCCCCGTTGCTCAGCTGTCCATATGAGGTCAGGTAGGGCATTGGGGGGTCTCCCCCTGTGGACCAGGCAGCTTCGCCTAAGGAGTAGGAGAATCCAATGGAGGGACTGAAGTAGCTTGGTAAGTAGGAATCAGACATTGCAGTATATGCATTATTCTGAAAGAAAACCACAAAAACATAAGCACTGAATTGTTAGAAGGAGTTGAACCAATTTTAAAGGACCAGAAGAAAAGGCAGCTTAGACTTCCCATGCCCTACTCCTCCCTACTTAGGGCTAGGCAGATAAATAGGCCCAGCCTTGAACACCTTTGTCAGAAGGGCTCTAAAATCTGTTCCATTGCCAGAAAGGTTAAAGACAAAGGTTAAGAAAGGTTAAAGACAAAGCTTCCCATGCCAAGAGGGGAGTGTGTAGTGTTTGTGACATACACTGGACACTGGAAAGCCCTGGAGCCCCTGCTCAGGCTATAAATCCAGTATCTTGCATCCAAATATCATCTTCTGCTAGTAGCTACTTCCAGCAAGGATTTTTCCTGCTTGTGTAACATACTTAACCCTTATTAGAGTGCTCCAGGGAGGACTTGGGGAAAGAATGCAGAGAGATGGGGAATAAGAAAGAAAAGGATTCAGTGGAAACCCGCTGTGAAAATCACGAGTGTCCCTGAATGCTTTCTTTAAACTTACTAGCCATGAAAATAGCTTTATTCCTAAAATTTAAAGTTCCACATTTCACAATATTCCAAGCAATTACAAACAAACAGGGATTTAAGGCCTATTCCTCAAAATACAAACTCCTCCAGTGCTGTGGGCACATACTGAAAATTACCTGAAAATGGGAAATAATCAACAGAAGCCTTTTGCAGCACAGTGACAGCACCAGCACAAACAGGTTTCAAATCCAGAGAGTCAAAAAAAACCCCGTCTCCATGCCTTGATCTCCCTTTTAACATCCAAGTAGTCTTTAGGTTACAAAAAACAAATGCCTAATTTGACAATTAGGGAAGTCTCACACATCCCCAAGATGTGCTTACATGAAAAACATCTGTCATTTCCCATTCAAACCCAGGTCCCCTCTGGGGAGTGGTTACAGTCCTGCTAATGGACATAATCTTGAGTAATTTGAACCTGTGAGCAGCGGCCTCGAGCTGCTCAGCCCCTAACACACTAGCCCAGTACAGATGAGATCAAAGGTACATGCAGTTCCCAGCTAAAAGCTTGGCTTGCAGCAGGCTCTGCTCCATTTTTCGTTGAATCACGTACTCACGTGCCAAGCGCAGCTCCCAGAGGATTTTATGCCATGCTGAAATCCAGAGAATCTCTCAAGATGGCTCTGGCACTCTCCAGAAATAGCAGGTTTACCATTCTACCTTCTACTTACAGGAAAGCAACAGGTTTGGGGCTAACCAAGCCCCAGCTTTACAGAAATAGGAATTACTTAACACCATGTGTTCAGAGACAAGATTTCTGTGGTACTGCCTGAAAACTCAGAGATGCTCTCTTCAACCTTTGATTTCAAAAAAGTCTCCCAAAAGCAAATCAGTAAAAAAAAAAAACTCATTCTCATCCAGGATTTTACTAACTGAGGAACTCAATCCTGCTAAACCCAGGACTCAGTGTGTCCAAAAGCACCAACACTGACACTAACTTGTAAGGCAAATAAAACTTCCTATTACTGTTTTGAGCCAGCAAAGTCACTTCGTAAGTTTATCGCCTCAATGGTAAGAGTAATATTTTCTCTCCTGAACTCAGCTTTAAAGAAACAGGAACATGCTGGCCCATCCCTAAATCTGCGGCAGAGCCATTTTCTCTCCACAGGAGCACTCAAAGCACATCACTGTCAGATAAAAAAAAAAAAATCTTTCTTCTTGTCACCTCAAAGTATTTTCCCACTTGTCAATTATGTTCAACTTTGAGATATCTAACACAGGGTGTATTAAGCTATGACTTGTAGAATACTAAGCACCTGCGTACAGGTAGAAAAAAGGGAGCAGAGCAGTTCAAGAGTTGAGCACAGGAAGCTCAGAGCAGATTTGGGACACAGTCACTGCTGTTCTCCACATGAACATCTCCAACACTGCTAAGTTATCAAACATGGCATCTTGCTCTGCTCCCCTGCCCTCGCACAACTGACACACTTGCTGATTACCATGCAAATAAAACTCTAGCAGCTTCTCATTCTCTCCATGACTAAGACTCTTTGCACAGTTATTTCCTCAAATTCACTGTTCCTCTTCAACTCAGACCAAGATTCTCAGTGAGCTTTGCTGTTGAGCTTGTGGTTTTTAAAAGGTTAAAAAAATTATTTACTGTGCATCTGAGCTTTAAAATACACAGTAACCTCATGGGAACTGACAAGTAAGAGTCACTCCTGAAACAGCAGGTGGAGAATAAGGAGCAGTGAAACTTTACAACATGGTTACCTCATGGGTGTGTAGAGAGCTCAGGAAGCAACTCTAAAACTCATTTAATTAAATTATTCAGAGCAGTTTCTCTTACTCCCTTTCCCATCTCCACCAAAGACGGGTACCCTTGGATACCTATGCATTTTTGCCTCCCTTCAGACCGAGCTCTGGAGGTTTTGGGCTCTACACAGCACAACAAGGAACTGAGAGTCACTCAAAGGTTCCACTCCAAGTTAACTTGGTGGTTTCACCTTGCTCCATCTCAGTTTCTGCCTCCTGGGGCACATTTCAACCACTTCCTTCTTTTTAAAATGAATTTTTACCAGCCTGAGACACAAGAAATTAAAGACCCAGAAATACTTCATCAAAACATGTAAAACAGAGTAAAATACTGTGTTGCTTCAAAATTATAGTAAACCTTTTTGTGTTTAGGAAACTTAAATAAAACTGCAGTTTGTATGAAATACATCCATACTCAGAAAGAAGCTGGGAATTAGGGATGTTGATAGCTGAGACAGAAAAAAATCAGCATTAAACAACAGCTACTAGGAAAGTAGCTACTTTTATTCAAGACTTGAGAGAGCAATAATGTTCTCTCACCCTATGAAGGCTGAATTTAGGCTTGTAACTTTTCAGGGGGTTGAATGCAGTGAGTTGTCTTGATGGACAGACTGAATTCTGAAGATTATGAACAGCTGACAGACAAAGAATACTTATCCTCAGATCTTTAGCATAAACTAGGAAAATGCTTGCTGAAATTTAACTGAGACAGTAATCTGTTCCTGTGTTCCAATAAAACATGCATCACGTTTACATGAAATAAATAACGTACTGACTAGTAAAAATATGCAAAAATACAGTAAGAGGAAACCAGAACCACTTATTTTTACTGATCACAACTGGAAAGAGAAGCCAAGAGAATACCTGACTGCTCCAGTGCTCTTACAGATGTTTATCTATAAACACTTGTACATCTAATCAGCTGAACTCCATCTGTTCTGTGTCATTCCCTGCAGCTCAGCAAGGAAAACAAACAAACACCAGTTAACAGTGGTGTTACTCTAAAAGAAAGTGAAGAGGAAAAGTAGCTGCAAGTTTGACTTCCAGAATCTGGTCACAAAACTCCAGAACTCTATGGCTCAACTTGTAACCAAAGTCCTCAGAAAGTCTCAACACTTGTATTACATGTGGGCTCTGGGCTTTTTGGTTTTGTTTGTTTTGGGGTGGTTTTTTTTTTGGTTTTTTGGTTTTTTTTGGTTTTTTTTTTTTTGTGTTTTTTTGTGAAAAACAGAAATCCCCCTGACTGGCATCATCAGTTGACTTAGTGTTGAGGTAAGAAGGTTGATCCGATCCTCCAAAAGTCAGCAGTAGTCTTCTGTGAAGCAACTTCACAACCCAACTCAGCACATTTCTCTGATGTAAAGAACCAGAAACCAATACAGGCACAACACTAAAACTGAAAGAGCAGAAATGGTGACTTTGAGACAGTCACGTTGAAAAAAAAAAAAGCTGGACACCAACTCCAGGAAGTTCTCACAGCCTCACAAAGTTGCTAAAAACCTTCCTACCTCACCCACCACAATCTAAGGTGGTGAAAGAAATGCTTTCAGAAAGTTGCTAAAAACCTTCCTACCTCACCCACCACAATCTAAGGTGGTGAAAGAAATGCTTTTTTCTACCAGCAGAAATGCAGATATGGGATAGAATATAAGTTAAGGCAGCTGGCAAACATCAAAATGCAATCAGTAGAGATGGGGAATATACAAGGAGGCCAAACTTCCCTCCCTTGGAGCAGCAGGAAACTTTGCTGCTCTTGGTGCTCCTGCCTGCAGCAAGTACTCACCGGGCGGGCCTGAGGACTCAGGTAGGGCTCAAAATCATCATCATTCAACCCGTCTTTCTGGTGCACAGAGCCGTTTTGCACTGAGAAAAGACGTGGAACGTTAGAAAAACCTCTGCAATAAGCTCCCATTATTATCAGCTTAAAGTATTTAAAGTCAAACCCTAGAATATAATGAACTTTTACCAATTCTAATACACCACGCTCAGCCGACGGCACACAGGCACTTTCCCACCGCACAGGCATCACCTGCAAACTATCCCTAGCCCAGCAGCCAGGCCTGGTCGCAGGGTTTATTTCCCTCCCGGCAGGTTTTAGGGAGACACCCCACCCCCCCCGCGGCTGTGGGATCCTCCCGCTCCCAGCCAGGCCCGCCTGGTCCCCCAACATCTCACCTTTGTTGCCTTGGCCCTTGGGTCTCTGGCGCGACAGCAGCGACGTGGGGAGAGAAAAAGGGAAAGCGGTGAGTCAGAGGAACAGACCCGGCCCAGTGAGGAGAGGACAGAGCTGGGGTGGGTAAACAGACCCGTCGCGGCGGGGGAAGCCAAAGCCCGACAGGGATAAGACCCGGCCCGGGGAGGGGAGAGATCCGGTCCGGCAGGGTCGAGCCCTGTAGGGACAGGCCCGGCCCGGCCGCATCACAATGGAGCGCGGCCCTGCGACGGGAGACGAATGAGGCCGCAGCCGCCGCCCGGCCCGGCCCGGGGCGCAACCCCTATTAGGCCCAGAGCCGCGGCCTCGCCCAGCAGGGCCGTCCCGGTATCGGCGGCGGGACTCCTACCTGCTCCAGGAGGCTGCTAGCCGACATGGCTCCGCGGCGGGGCTGCAGGCGGGGCGGGGCGGGGCGGGAGGTGGCGGCGCTTTGTCCGGGCCCGGCGGGCTCGGGGCGGCTCTGGTGGACTCGGGGCGGCCGCCGGCGGGGCGGGGGGACGCTCTATCCCACCATCTCCACCCCACCCCCCCGGCCGCGTGTCTCTATGGCCCGGGCCCGCCGCCTCACGCTCCCCTCGCCCGGTCACGCGGCACCGCGCGCGCCCAGGCACAATGGCGGGAAATGATGGGGGAAAAGAGGCGGGGGGTGGCGGGGTGGTTTGGGTTAGGGGGCGCAGTGCATGCTGGGACGGCGGAGGACCGGAGCGGGCGGGGGAGTAGCGCCCCCATTCGGCTGGAAGTGGGAGACCTCTTAAAGGGCCAGGTGGCCTCGCTGAGGTTTTAAGGAAAAAATGGCAAATTCGTGCCCGGCTGCTCAGCCCAACCTCATCCTGTCGCACCGCGACATTTTAGCTCCCCCTGTCCCCAGTCCAGCACTCCAGGGTACAGAGGACCCAGGGAACATCGCAGTCTTTTGAGTGGGTGTACAGCAATCAGGGAGCCCACAGTCACCCCACTTTCTGGCCAAGAGACACGAACAGCTCCAGCAGGGACCTGACAGGATCTGCTGTATGCCTGGATTGGGGAAGGGGGTCCCCAAAAGATCCCCGTTCCCCTTCAATCAAGAACCTGAGGAACCCAGAGGAGAATGGAGGGAAGGTGGCTGGATGTAGAAGGAGATGGATCCCTGATCCAAAACCACAGAATCCCAGACTGGTTTGGGTTGGAAGAGACCTGAAAGCTCATCTTGTTCTACTCCCTGCCATGGGCAGGGACACCTTCCACTATTCTAGGTTGCTCCAAGCCCCATCCAACCTGGCCTTGGACACTTCCAGGGATGCAGGGGCAGCCACAGCTGCTCTGGGCACCCTGTGCCAGAGCCTCCCTACCCTCACAAGGAAGAATTCTTTCCCATAACCCCATCTAACCCTGCCCTCTGGCAGTGGGAAGCCATTCCTCCTTGTCCTGTCCCTCCAGGCCCTTCTCCAAAGTTCCCCTCCAGCTCTCTTGGAGCCCCTTTAGGCACTGGAAGGGGCTCTAAGAGTCTCCCCAGAACCTTCTCCAGATCTGTGGGATCTGGCTCCCACAGCTGTTCCCACCTCCACCCCAAGCCAGGAAACACTTCCCAGAGGCCAAGATCAGAGCAGCAGCGACCACACCTCACAAATCAAGGTTCAGGAATCCCTGCCCATCCCCTGCTGTCCCCAAGGCGATGGAGGCACCGCCTTTCACCTCTCCAATGAAAAAATCCATTGGAGCTTAGCTCCATTTTTCCTTTTAATGCAAAAAAATAGCCAGACACATCTTCCTGCCCTCCCCCCACCCTCCCCACGTGTGTTTCCTTTGCTTAATATTTCCAGCCAAGCAGCTCCCACCCTCCCAGCCTTTTGCACCTCTGAAGCCACCCGGTGCTTTCCCCCTCCATTTTCCCAGTGTGGCAAAGCCCATATGGATCTCCAACCACGACAAAAAAAGGGGGAAAGTGGGAAAACAGTGGGGTGCACTGTATTTCAGCAATGTGCCAGTTCTAACCCTGCCAAGAGATTATAGGAAGAAAGAAGAAAAAATAATACAAAAATAAAACCACCAAACAAGTAGCGACAAGCACGGAGCAGCCTCAGCACACAGTGTAAACAGAAGCTGCCCTGATCTGAAATCTGGCTCTCCCAGAAAGCAACAGCACAACATGCTTTGTACACCCTGAAAGGTCCCTGTGGTGCTGAGTAGCCAAGAGGGAGGATCTGGGCTTGAGTTTGAGTTGGTATTTTTTGCCTTATACAAAAGGCTGAAGTGATCTCGGAGTCTTCAAGTGGCGTTTGCAGCACCAAGCCTTGCCAGGCAGGGAAAGGGATGGGGGAAAAGTGCCATGGGAAGAGGAGGGGGACTGGGATACAGGGACCCTGAGAGAAGGTCCCAGGGCTTTGCAGCTGGGAGATGTGGACTCGGGAAGGGAGAGAGCAAACAAATACAAAAAAATAGAGATATAAAAACAATTTGTGTGGAGGAGGAGAACATGGACAGTAAATTCATTGTACTGTCAGCCTCCCCAAAGCAAGAAAAATAATTAAAAATTCCATTTGAGGTGACAGTGAAGGGTCCAACAGAATTCCCTTTCCCTGGGGAAAATAAAAATACAAATGAGGTACCTGTTCCACCCCAAATCCGTCACCCCTTCTCACAGCCACATCCACAAGCAAGTGTTATTGTCTCTCAAATAAAGTCTCCAGGCCAGGGCAGCCCTGGAGCAGAAGCACTGAGGCATGGCTAGTTCCTCCTGGTTGGGTTGTCCAGCAGAGATCCAGTCTCTCCTTCACCCTGCCACAGGCGGTATTGTTCAGTGCTCCACGGACACGGAGCCTTATCCAAGTCTCACGTGTTTCTCCAGCTTTGTTAAAAAAAAAAACCTTTACATATACATATATATATATATATATATATATATATATATATATATATAATATATACAGTACAGTACAATGAAAATATCCATGGTAACAAATGGGGTGGCTGGAAAAGATGCTTAACAAAAAAGCCTGAAATAAAACAAATTCCCAACTCTTCCCCTAACTGATGCTTGCGTTCCCCACTAGTCTTCCAAGACCACAATCTCCACATTATGGACCTGGTGCTGATGGTCTTCCACATCTCCCACCACTTTCTCCTCAGTCCTCAGCTCTGTCTCCAGGATCACAGCTTTGCCCTCTGATTCGTCTGTGTCCGCCTCAGGATCTGGCGCCGGGTCGATCTCTATGATGGTCTGCCCATCGTCCGAGGTGCCTTCCACAGCTTGGATGGTGGAAGTGATGCCAGACTCCATGGCCACCAGTTCCACAGGGTTGACCATGGTCGCCACATTGGCCAGGGCCCCGGTGTCCTGCATGGCTGCTGAGCTCAGCAGTGCCAGGCTGGAGGATGGGTGCAGGGTGACGGTGTCTGAGGAGCTGGTCTTGGAGGATGAAACCACGGTGGCATATCGGAAGAGCTGGGAGCCAGATGGCAAGGTATGAACACTCACCGGGCTGGAGCCTTGGCTGAGGGTTGCCACTGGGATGTTGCCCACAGAGAACTGTTGTCCAACAGGCGCAATGGTGATGGGGGAGATGACAGTGAACTGAGGCTGCTGGATCGGGGTGGAGGGGCTGAGGATGGTAGCGGAGGCTGGGCGCTGCAGACGGGGTCTCTTGGGAGGTTTGGGAGTGCTCATGGGCATCAGCACCACGTTCTGGATGGTTTGGGACTTGGCCTTCTGGTCCCTGGCAAGTTTCTTCTGTTCTTCCAGCTGCCGCTCCAGGTCTGCATAGGGAATGATTGAGCAACATGTCACACCAGGGTAAGTAGGAGCTCCTGGGGCTCCAGAACCACTCCCAGGTTTGTGACAGGAGGTCACCCAACCACACAGTGAGCTTGATCATGGCTTCTCCCTCAAGATCAAATGGCACTGAAGGAAAAGGGTAGGTTGTCCTGCCACCTACATAGACCTGGTCAATGTACCAGCTGCCAGCACCTGGGTAAGACACAGGTAACATTCCATATGTGTTGGCTACTCCTACTGATAAGGAGATGGGACATTTCTACTCCCCACAAGCTAAACCCACCTGCAAGGGAGAATGGATAAACCTACCCAGGCAGTTCCAATTGCTTCCTGAGCTTGGCTGGGTCACCTCCCCAGGAGCCAAGCACCTGCACTGGGGACAGCCAGCAGGATGCCTGGGTCAATGAAATATCTCCCTCAACACTTATCAGTGGGAACACTGGGAGCCAGAAGTAGCACAGTGACCTCATTTATCCAGGGCAGTAGGGGACTAGAACATCTCAGATAACAACAGATCCTACAGTACATGGTGAGGAGGGAGACACATCCAGTGAGCAGCTCTGGGGATCCCAGGTCAGTCAGTGGCTTCAGCTCAGGGGAAGATGAACAGGACACCCAATAGCGCCATAAGACAAGCAGATAGCCCTGACAGCCAAGACAAGCAGAAGCTCAGCACCCCATACTCAGAGAGGCTTATTAGCTTGGGTACAGCACAACACTGTCCACAGCCCAGGTGACCATGGCACAACACTGAACTGGCAGGTCCTGTCCCTAATCCTGAGGGAATTAGACTCATGCCTGCAGCACCCCAACTGCAGCAAAGGGCACAGACTTTGGGCTGTCCAACATCCTGAGCAACTGCTCTCTGTGTGAGGAGGGGAGAGAGGAAATTTCACTCAAGCGCTAGGACAGGAAGGGATTGGGATGCACTTGTTTTGGGGCAGCCTGTACTGAGCACTAACCCTAATTAATTGGGGAAAAGGAAAGTCATGTCCATTCCCAAGAGTAGCAGGAGGATGTGAACTCTTGCTAGGCACTTTACCTGCCAGTGTGTAAAGAAACTGTTCCTCTCCTTGCTCTGTCTGGTTTTTCCTGTTGTCCAGTACCTTCTTGACTGTGTCCATTAAGCCAAATGTATGGGCGACATTGTTCAGGACTGCAGCATCTCCAAGGAAAGGGCACAGGGATGTTAAGACTTGGGCACTCAAAAGATGCTCCTGTTACACCAAAAATTTTCTACTGCTTTTTAAAACTCTCTCTGTTCTTTCACAAGGACTAGCTAAAAAAAGGAAACCCAACCCCCTCATCCTTCTGATGTCCCAGGATTAAATAATCCCATTCACATGATAAAGCAAATTGGACAGAGCTCTGTCACTCAAGCAGCTCCTAATTGCTGCAAATGAAAGTGTAATTTGTAACCACAGAGCTACAAACGAGCTCTCCACCTACAAATCATCACCCCATGCTCCTGACAGTGTCATTAACATGCCAAGCTCCATGGAAAGCTGTGCAAAATGTCTGTTATAATCCACTGACTTCAATCACTCACAGTTCCCAAAACCTGACACCTACCAGACACAAAAATGCGCCAGCCCAAAGATAAATTAGAAAATTAAAAAAAAAAAAAAATAACCTGGGTAAAATGAAGTTTGTGGCTACATGGATGTTCTCCCAGGAAAAGCATCAACAACAGGTGTTCACAGGGGCATGTGCTGAAGCAGAATAGGGAGCCTGTTACCAGTTAAAAAGAATCCTAAAAAGGGGAGGGGATTTATTTTTAACCCAGATCATTTCCCTCATCTGGTTCAGCCCCCAAAACAGGTTTTCTGGCACCAGTGAAAGCAAAACAAGAAGTGAGGGGGCAGGACCTGTTTAGGCCTGCAGTGTCACAGAGAAGTGTTTGAGTAACTCCACTTGAAGTGACTCTGGGAAAGCTTCCATCAGGGCTGGGAGCTGTGGACAGTCATGTGATGGTCCGTGCAAGCTGCCAGGGTCACTTTGCTCAGGGAACAGGATGGAGTGGTGTATCCTTGTGCTTTGAAGCAAAGACACTTCACAGCTGGGCAGGCTGAGAACATAGACTATGCTCCCACAACTCAGCTAATGATTGGAACTCGCTCCCCATCCTGACTCACCAGCTTCATATGGTGGAATGGACTCTTAGCACTGATTTTTTTTTTTTTTTTTTTGCCTGCAACTGCCCTTTTGAGGCTTCTTCCTCACAACCTACCTGTCATCTGGAAGGGAGACTGACCCAACCGCTGCTGCACACCTCTTAGGACTTCTTCTATTTCCTTTTGGATGTTGCACACTACCTCCTCCATCAGCCCCACATCAGCTATTCCTTTCCAGAACATCAGTGTGTCCTCTGGCACAAAAGAGGAGGAAAAGAAGTCAATATATACAAGCATTTGGCATTTTTCCCACAGGGCCACCTTAAACCTCTCAGGCAAGTGTATCTTTTCAAGGTGACTACCTTTGCAAGGTAGCTTGGCTACTGGGGTGGACAGGACATGTGAAAAAAATAACCAACCCCAAACCAAGCCAAATGGACTCAGGCAGCAAATCAGGGACAGGTTTTTAAACAAGTCCATGACTTCTAAGGCAACATTTCACATTTTTGCAAGGTGCAGAGCTTAAAATAATTATTTGAGGAAATTCTAGCTGAGCTTCCATACTGATATAACAAGGGGATGGAAGGCCAGAGACACAGAACAGAGAGTTGACAGGGAACAAACATGACTCTGCTCTTTGTTGGTTCCAGCCTGGCTCCAGGCTGGCAGATGTGTTTCACATCCTTGCAATAAAACAGAAAAGCTCCTCACTGCAACCAGTAACATCTCATCTGAAGGATTATCCATTAGGCATGAGGCCAGGGCCAAAGTCCTAGAGTGATCAGGAGCTCCACTGGCAGAAAGCCCAGATGCCTGGGTAATGCTGGAGATCCAAGGGGCTGAGGGACAGCTTTGTCATTGCCCAAACTTTACTTATTTGCAAGATTTAGGTTTCCAAAATGTAACAGGGGAGGAGAGGGGGAGAAAACACCCAACAAGCAGCCTAAGCTTACCTGAAATCTCATCCATGTCCTTTTTCATGCCTTCCTCAGTGGCCATGGTGACAGCAGCTGTCAGAGCCGAGTTCCACTCTATCCCCTCCTCCATACTCTCCTCTGACAGCGCAATCTGGGTGATGCTCCCTGCCAAAAAGCCCCCATCAGCTCCTTCTGATAGCTTGAATCCCTGCTTCGCTTCCCAACCCCTCAGCTCTCCCCAGGCTCTCTTTCACTCTTTGGGTCAGGTTTGTGCTTGGCTTCTTTCAAGCAAACCATTTAAAAGCAAATATTGCTGCTTCTCATTGGAACAGTGACTGTGAAAAGCTCTGGAGCTTCTGAAGGGAAAACCACGTGCCTTGCACAGTGGGGTCCCGGCTCAAGGGAGCAGAAAGGGAGCAGAATAAAGAAGGGAACTCATAAGGCTCAGCCCAGCCACCCTTCTCCCCTTGCATCATCCACAGGAAGCTCTGCACCCCTAATCCCTCATGAAATGGAGCTGGGGTCCCAGCTGGTTTATAAAAGGTAAATGGATCTGATGCAATTCTAAGTTTCTAGATCAAATTTGGGACTAACTAATGTGCAGCCACGGTAAGTTCGCTATGGTGCTTTCCAAGAGATTCTCCTTAGCCTATGGACAAGTCTGCTATATCACCCACCCAGGGGCTCAGAGAAATGTAACCCACCCAGCCTTACGATGTGGTACAGTTGGGAATAGTCTTCTCCCTTAACCTCAGCAAAGAGATCAATATCTGCTCCGGAGCACAGGATCACTGATAACTTGCAGCTGGAATGACAATCATATCATGTCCAACTACCACATCCTGTTCATAGACGTTCTGAAGGAGGATAGCATTTCTAAATTCACTCCTGAGACCAACTCATGCCTTTATAACAGACTCCCAAATGGGAAATATATCAGAAAATGCTGTGCAAGCTCTCACAAGTGTTTACTCCCATGATGATCCCAGAACAAAGATCCCTACAAGGCTCTCAATCCTTCTCCTGGCTATGAAGGCTGCCTCTCTGGAAAGCAGCTTCTTGATGCCAGCTGTTTTCCAACCTTCACAGTTCTGCAGAGCAGAGCTCCCTGACAGATGCTGCCAAGACTCCTCCAAACAGACACGAGAAGCATTTTCCTTCCCAGAAACCAGAGCAAACTCCTGGTGGGACTGCTGGGATGTGCCCGGGAAGGTGGTGTAAGGTGTGTGTAGGAGGGAGAGGAGCATCAGAGGGAAGTTCCCATGGCGTTGGTAACTGGTTTCCTACCATCAGCTGAGGTTGGAGTCTGCACCATGCTCTGCTGCCCTGGCACTGGTGCTCTGGCACTGCTGATCAGGAGATCAAACTTGGTGCTTCGACAGGTGTTGGTGCAAACTTTGTCATGTTGGTAGAAGTCAATCTGCCCTGAATCCATCATCTTCCTGTGCAGGGAGTGGGGATAGAATCAGGCTCAGCTCAAATCTCAGCCTAGAGACAAAAGGGAGTATTCCACCTGGGAACGCTATGGTCATGGGAAGGAAAGAGAAAAGGAGATCCTAGGGCCACTCTGCATCCAAAAAAATCTCCCGCAAGGCTTTCAAATGGCAAACACAAGAGTCCCCCAGCTTCACACACATGGTTTCAGTCGTGTTTCACCCCAGGTTCCCCAGGCGATGCCACTTCTATCCAGGGTGAGGGATCCTGACCCTCACATCATAGAGCCAGGATCTCTGCAGGCTGCTGGCCAGGTACTGTGGGCCTCCAAGAGGCCTCCTGGGGACGGCAAGGCAGACAAAATGCCTGCTGGGGGTCCTGCAGCTGCAGGGGTGGAGCTCTGAAGTTGGACAGGAGTCATATACCTTAGCATGATTCCTCCAAGGCGAATGGCTCTCTTCCAGTCCTTCAAGGTAGACTTCCCAGCCAGGTGAACAAAGTGCTTCGGGCTAATCAGTTGGTCATTGAACTGGTAACGAGAAAAGCAAAGGCTCAGCAAACAGAGTAATATCACTTGGGAGGATTGGGACATCCAACACAGCTCATCTGAGCCCCCACTTCCACCCAGAGAGAGGAGCTGCTTCTCAGATCTCTCCCAGCTTTGATCCCCCCTGGGCACAGCAATGCTCACAGCTCCAGGAAGCATGTCTGTAGGGATGACCTGCCAACCATAGACATTCACAGCCCTAACCAAAAACAGCCCTGAGGACTTTATATGAACCAAATCATCTCCTATGAACATGGACGGTCATTTTGGAGATCATTAAAGGAGATTTCTGTTACATCCAATGGCCCAGCAGCATCCAGCTGACACAGGTCTTCCCTTGAGCATCCATTCTGCCCTGCTCCAGAGACTCGAGTAGTTCCTGCTGAGGGGCAGGAGCACAAGGGGCTTGGCTGTCACACTGCCATGGTCTCAGGTGGGAGAAGGTAACACCAAGATTTCTCTTCTCAATGCAACCTGCTCGCCAAGGAAGTGACAGGAGTGGAGTACCAGGACACTGAGGAAAAGGGAGGAGGCAAAGCTCTGCCAGATCTCAATACGTATCTCTTGCCTGCCTTCAGTCCTTCCTCAAGGGCCAACACCACTGAAATACAAAGTGGGTGATATCCTTCCCTCCTTAATCCACTCTTTCTCCATGCTTCTCCCCATCAAAAAACAACTTTGGCACCAACAGTCCAAGGACTTAGGATGAAACACAAAAACTAAGGAATTCCTGTGGAGGCCAACTAGCACACCTGAAGAGCAGAAAGGAATCCACTGGGAGTTTCTCCTTTACCTTCACACACTTGACATTAATTCCTGGACAGACAAACTTCTTCCAGAGAAGGATGGCTTTGCTCTCCCCACAGGTGATGGGATAGGCGATCTCAATTTCCTCACTCGTTTCGAGGGTGCTGGGGTCTGAGGGAGGAACAGCTCAAAGTGAAACTTTCCACCCAAGAGGCTCCAATCCCACAAGGCGAGAGCTGGAAGCTCATAGGTTATGAGACCTGCACTTGGGAAACCAAAAAAAGGGCAGATCCCAGTTCAGGATCAGTCCTCTCCATCTTCTCAGAGTTAGTTCAGATTAACTCTAACAGCAACTGGCACCTGCTTTTTGGTGTAACAATGCTCCAGATGAAGCTCATCTATAAGGAAACATGAAATCAGAAATCAAACGCATCTGTAAGGGGGGAAGGTGTCAATGAGAACAATCTTAGTGGCAACAAAATAGTTTAAAATGTGAAGCACAGATATCTCTCAGATTCTTGCAGCCCTGGTATCCCTTTAGCAATGATATCAGATATTTACTGATAGTATATTCTCTTCATGTGCAGGGTTTCTGCTAATCCTGCCAAAAGACCCAAACTGACACAGGAAGCACAACTCTAGTCAAGATCTAGTGACAGCATTTGGTGAGAGAAGCCTTTTCCCACACACTGCTCAGGATGGGAGAGAGCAGTTGGAGCCAACCTGCTCTGTTCTTATGAACATCCAATCCAAACCATCAGACGGCTGGTTCAGCGAAGACCCCACAACCAGAGCCTGATGCTTCAGCCACCACATCCTCAACACTAACATTCCTGCTGCCAGTGTCTGCACACTAGGACTAGGGTGACATCCCGGCTCCCCTGGATCCCATGGGAGCCCTTACCATTCATTGAAGGAGAGCCAGGATCTCACTTCCAGGACTTTGAGACCAAGCAGTAACAGCAGACTCTTATTCCAGAGTATGCCCAGCCCCTTTACCCACATCCATGCCTGGAAATCAGCATCTGCAGAGGCAGAGCCAGAAGGAAGCCCAGCGAACTGGAGACACCAGCCCTGCACAGGAGGGGATTCATCCACGCCAAGTGGGAACTCACCAATCCCTTCTTCCAGCTTGTGGATGGTGTGGGTTTCCACGGCCACCACAGCGGCGCTGGCCTCGGAGCCCTCTTGGTAAATCCTGTGGTGAAAGTGGCCATCCATAAACAAACTATATAAATAATGGGAAATTAGGATTCACAGCACAGGATTAAAAAACTCAGTACTTTTTTTTTTGCTTGTCCTCAAGGGACATTAATTTTGTCTGATACAGTTTCAATCACCAGGAATTTTTTGGCGAACAATAATAAAACAAAACACTAATAATCCCAAGAGGTGACAGACGCAGAGGCATTCCCAGTGCTGTCATCCCACTCTCCACTCTGCCAGCGCCATTGAGGCAGCTCTGCAGGCTTCCCTGTGCCTTTTCCTCTGCTTTCAGTCACCCTCGACAACAGGAAGCAGAGCCCAGTGTCCCAGGATTTCCCTTCCAGCCCTGTGTGACACTGCAATACAGATGACCACAAAGGGAAGTCACTGTCAGGCCCACAGCCACCCTGACCTGCAAATATTATCAAACTAGAGCCAGTTTTTTTTCCATCCTGATTGATCCAGAGTGAAGATGAAACCACTCTCTGCAGCAGCTGCCAGGGAGCTACAAAATTCCCTCCACATCCCAGCCTCACTTTATTTTAGAAGAGGATTATTTTAGGGAAGAGCTGGCACATGAAGGTTTGAACACACAGACCACCGCATCCAGTGGCTATAGTGTGGCAAAAACCAACCCTGGGACTGGAGAAGGAAAAGAGAGACTGGGACAGCACTCTTCCACGATCTGGGAGCACTGCACCAACACAGCCTCGCAGGACAATTTCAGCCCTCGGAGGCCCCATGACAACCACACACACAAAAGATTTAATCTGTTGTATTTTCTCTCTCCCCTGCTTGGCACAAAACTGACATAGACCTGGAAAACACAGTGATGCTCCGTCCCATGAAAACTCACAGGGCTCCCCCCCCATCCCACCTTGCACCTCCCAGGTAGTACCATCCTACTCACCCTTGCTGCACCGGCTGGAGCTGCAAGATCACTTGGGTTTTGGTATCCTCCGGGTTCTCCCCTTCATTCCCGTCACTTGGTACAACCACCACATCACCCACAGGGACGCTCACCTCGGCATTCGCCATCTCTCACATGAACCCGGCAAGGTTTTTTCCTCCCTGTAGATCATGAGAGCTGGGAACAGACCCCAGAGGCAGATCCCCCCAGTATCATCCCACTCATTACTTCCCGAGCCAGCAGCTCTCTCCAGCTCTGAACCCCCAACCTGGCACCAAGGAACAGACCCACGTTGGTGGGTTTTGGCAAGAGTGTGTTTTCAACACAGAGCTTCTCTCACTGGCCCTGGCAAGAGTGCCTCCAGCCACCCCTGGAATGCTCTGGTCCACCCCTGGCATGCTCTGATCCCTCACTACCAGAAACATGCCTGTGGATGATCCTTCCCAGTAGAAGCTGGTGTCAAGGTGTGGTGCTAACACAGGAGGACCTGACAGGGCGTCCCGGAGAAGCTGCACTCCCAGGGGATGTGCCTATGATTGTGCATGAGGCACAGAGGTGGTTTGGTTACAGTGTGCAGCTGGCGGTCATCCCTGCAAGCCTCAGGTCTACAAGCTGCTGGGAAAGCCAGTCTCAGAATGGTGGAAAGGTTCAGGTGAGAAGGAACCTGAAAGCTCATTTCGTCCCACCTCCTGCCATGGGCAGGGACACCTTCCACTTGACCAGCTGGTTCCAAGCCCCATCCTGCCTGGCCTTGGACACTTCCAGGGATGGGGCAGCCAGCTTCTCTGGTCAACCTATGCCAGGGCCTCATTACCCTCACAGGGAACAATTTCTTCTCAATATCCCATCGAAACCTCAGATGGGAGAATTTCAGGTCAGGATCTCCTGGTGGGTGACAGGGGTTTCCATATCCCGTGGTTGGGATACACCAGCTCAAACCTGGGGAGCCGCCGACACAGGGACCACGCGCCCACCCGGCTCCAGGCGTGGGACTCCCGTGGTTTCCCGCGCCTCATCCCGCTCCGGGGAACAGAACCGCCCGGGACCCCTCGAGAGACGGCAGAGCTTCGCCAGGATATCTGGCGCGGGGCGGGAGGGGGGGTCAATAGGACACGGACAAATAGCGGCGGCGATCACGCCGAGGCCTTAAGTGAGAAGGGGGGGAGCTACACGGGGGAACCCCCCGGCCCCGCGGGGGCTCCGCGCCGCGGCTCGGGGGTCGCCGCCTCCTCCGCGCTGGGGGTCGACAGGTCACGTGACATGGGACCCGCGGGACCACCCCGCGGCGCGCACGGCGCGAAGGGGCGTGGCCTGTCCGGGGGAGGGGGCGTGGCCTCGGCCCCCCTCCCCACGGCGTTGGCAACCCCCCCGCTGCCCCCCCCATCCCGAGCGGCGCGCGCGCGACGCCCGCCCTCGCGGCAGCGGCGGCGGCACGTACGGCGGCGACCCCTCCCTCCCCTCTCGGCGGGGCCAGGCCCCCTCCCGCCCCGCCCCGCCCCTTCGCGCCGCATGGCCCCTCCCGGCCCCCATAGCGCGGCGCCGGCTGGGCCTTACCGTCGGCGAGCGGCCGAGACCGGGGGCTCTGGGACGGGGGAACGGGGGGATGGGGAGGGGGGAGGCGGGCCGGGCAGCAGCAACGCATGCGCAGTGCCCGCCGCGGCCTCGGCCGCCAGCACTTCCGGCCGCCGCCTGCCTTAAAGGGGCCGACCGGTGAAGCACGCAGCGCTGTGCTGCACCCTGGTGGCCGCCGGCAGTATCGCCTTCGTGGCGTCACCCGCCAGTCCAAGCCACGAGTTACCGACGGGGGTGTCACGGCGAGGTTCGCTCCCCCCGGTCACAGCAGCGAGTCGTGGAACGCGGTACCAGGCATCTCCCGCCCCGCCCCGCCCCAAGCCAGCACCGGAGGGACCACCGGGACCTCCCACGGCCGGCCCGCCAAATCCCCCACTGCCCCCGCCGTGCGTGCCGGTCGACTGACAACGAGGCCGACCAATGGTAACACGGGGTCGGGCGGCGACAGCCAATGGGCGCGGCAGGGCGGAGGGAGGCGGGGCCGGGGCGACAGCGCTGCGGGGCCGGGGCGGCGGCGGCGGCGGGAGGAGGATGCGGGCGGGCGGCGGGGCGGCCCCGGGGGCGCTGGCGCTGGTCTGCCGCTGCCTCCTGCTCGGCCCTTTGGGGCTGCGCTCGGCCGGCGCACAGGATGGTGAGTGCTGATTGCGGAGCACCGGCGGCGGGACATCCCACACCGGGACGCGGCACCGGGAGCCCCACTCCCACCAGTACCTCCGGAGCTTCTGCTTCGCTCGCCGGGATGGGACCGGAACTTGGTGCGGTATGGGGACTGGGAAGAGGGACCGGACGGGCTCGTCTCTGCCCCCGGACGGTCCGGGACGGGCTCTTCGCTGTCTCTGGTCTGGGATCCAATCAGGATCGGCTCCCGGGAACGGTTCCCTGCTGTGACCATAGCAGACCACACCGGCACAGGGTCGTCGTAGTGCGCCTGTCCCGGTTCCTTTCCGGAAAGGGATTTCTGCCATCCCTCTGTCCCGGTACCGACCCGGGACAGGGTCCCTGCCATCCCTTTACTCCGGTACCGACCGGAAACGGGATCCTTGCCATCCCTCTGTCTCGGTACCGGACTGGACGGGGTCCCCGCCGTCTGTCTCTCCTGGTACTGGTCCGGGACGGGGTCCCCAGTATCCCTCTGCTCCGGTACCGGACGGGACGAGCTCTGTCCCTGCTCCCACCACCCGCGCATCACGCCGGTCCTGCACTTGCCCATTTTCCCCGCAGCCCCCCCCAACTCTCTCTGTCCCTGCCCCCGGTGGTGACTGCGCCTGGGGTCCCGAGAGTCCCGCGTTCGGCTCCATCCCGCCTGCAGGGCTTTGCCGGGGAACCCCTAATCCACGGGTTAAGAGGATCGCTGGAGTTTACATGCGGAGCCGGGCAGTGGGCTCCATCCCGCGAATGCCGCTCCCGGGGGGATTTGTAGTCGCGGGATCCAGGACGACCCCGAGGAAATGTTCACCCAGACGTGATCCCAAAGTTCGTGTTTCCCGATGTCACTCGTCCCCAACTCATCCAAGAGCGAGGAAACAACGACAGGTCAAGCAAAGCATTATTTTCCCCGAGGGGAAACTGAGGCACGGGGACAGGCTGGGATCACTGGAGGTAGAATCCCGGTTGACCCGACGTTCCCGGTCAAAAAGTGTGATTTGGGGCACATCATGCAATGGGTTTCCACCGGATCCCAAACCCACTGGTGAACGCGGGGGAGTTTTCCCGGAGCCAGCAGCATGACAGAGGCAGGGGTGTGTCGGGCTTTTGTCGGAGCATCGCCCTGTTGTGTCTTTCTTGCATCCTGTGAGAAAACAAACAAATCCCTGGCAGGAATGATCCCAGCGGGGCCCGGTGAGTTCACCCTCGCCCACCGGAAATCCAGTTTTCACATTTTTTGGGAGGGGAGTAAAGTTTCCTTGGCTGGGGGCTAGTGCCCCATGGCTATGTCTTGGCTGTTCCTGGCCCCTCAGTACCATCTTTGGAGCCAAATTCCCAGGAGTGCCTGCAGCTCTCAGTTTATGTCTGACATTCCCTCCTGGCATACACTGGTCACACTCCGGATGTTTTTAACAAAGATTTCCTTTCCTTGGATGGGTTTTTCCCGGAATGGGTCCCCACAGCTCTTCTGCACCACCAGTATGGATATAGAGCTGGGGAGATCCTTCCAAGACCCCCCAGTTGGGCTCACATATCCAGCTGTCCTGGCCATAGAGAGTTTTCCATACAGATCCCAGTGGCTTCAACTTTCTGTGCTAGAAACTCCCCCCCAAATACCCCAAATTTCTCTCCTGCAGCAGAGCACCCTTTCTGGGAGCTATTGTCCTGGCAGCCCTGGGATCTCCGCTGCCCCCCAATCCCCCACTCTTGTAGGGTCTGATCCTTCCCAGCTCTGCTCTGTCAGCAGACACTGCCCAGAAAGGGGAAAAATTTTTCCCAGTCCCACAGGATAAACCTCCCCCCACTTTGGATGCAAGCCCTTCCCACAGGCTGGGGAGGAGGGGGCTCTGTGCGGGGGCTGGCATCTTTCACAGCCAGCCCCCCCGTTTTTATCCCTGCAGGATTTTCCCTTGCTGGCGCTTTGTGTCATCTCCCAGTGACAGTGAGGGGAGCCAAGGCTGGGCAAATCTGTGCCCACCATCCCTTTTCTTTCTGGCTGTGCCAGGATGATGCTTGGCAGAAGCAACAGCTTTTAGGGAATGTGAGGAGGAGGTGTTGAGCACTGGCCCTGTACAAACGCCTGGCCCACACAGTGGGGCTGAGTGGTGCTTTCCCACTTTCCCTGCACCCCAATCCTGCCCAGAAATTATGGCGAGGTCTTAATGCCTGGTGCTTTCAGCTTATTTCCAGGATATTCCCTCATGCCCAGAGTCAGTGAGCTCAGAGCAAAGCCCCTTTTGTGGTGAGTCTGGCATCTGGCATATTCTCCCTATCCACAACATTGTATCACCCTTGCCTGGGAAGGTGGCAATGGGGATGCGGCTGCCCAAGGTTATCCTCAAGGTCAAGGCTGCAGTTAGGGGGTCCCGGGGGCTGCTTAGTGCTGTACGGCCGCATGGAGTAGGGATATTCTCTCCTTGAATCCTTTTATATCCCCCCAAACTGAGGTTCTCCTGGACTGGAGGATGTAGAGGAGCTGGAGGTAGAGGGTCATGCTGGGTGGCTGGGGAGGAAGCTATAGCAGCTTCATCCCTGGATCCCCCTGTGAACAGTTCCCAGTGCCAGGAGCATCCAGAAAAGCCACCAAAAAATGATGCTTTAGATGAGGAAGACATCTGAAGAGGCTGCATGTGCCCAGGGGTTGTTCTGGGGGCCTCACCAAGGGAGGAAACTGAGGCAGGGAACAACCTGTCTGAGCAGTCTCCCCGGTGTCTCTGCAGGAAACGGCTGTGGCCACACACTGCTGACACCCCATAGTGGCACCCTGAGCTCCAAGAACTATCCGGGCACGTATCCCAACCACACCATGTGTTGCTGGCGGCTCCAAGCCCCCCCGGGTACCTCCCTACTCCTGGCATTTGGGGATGTGGATCTGGAGCCCTCAGAACACTGTGCCCACAGCTCCTTGCTGCTCGCTGACCCCCAGACCGGCACTGCCTACGGTAAGGGCGTCCTGGGGGAACTGAAGCAAGGGTGATACTATGTTGTGGATAGGGAGAATATCAGGAAAATCTGGGGTTTTAGCTGATTTCATCATGGGGAGTGAGAATATCCAAGGAGGGGGGTAACCAAGTTGGGCAGTGTACAAGGAGTGGGGTATTCAAGGAGGGGGTATCCAAGGAGGGGAATATCAGAGGATGAGGGGTATCCAGTATCTGACGAGTGGGTTATCCAAAGAAGAGAAATATCCAAGAATGGGGATTCCTGAGGAGTGGGGGTACCAAAATAGAAGGGTTGATATCCAAGGAGGAGGATATCGAAGGAGAGTAATATTTGCGAGTGGGGATATCTGAGGAGGTGGGTACCCCAGGAGATGATTATTGCGAAGCCTGCGGGGGGGAGCTGCCCAGCTGGGGCCAGATGCGGCCGCTGAATAATTAATTTGTTGGCCCAGCTGCTGCCCAAATGCTTCCAGGATTTTCCCAGACAGGTTTAATGGTTTTGGAGGGATTTGGCAGCACTGGGAACATGATGAACACTGAGGAAAATATCTTGGGGGTGGGTGGAAGCATCAGGTGATGGGGTGGGATGGAGGAGCAGCCCTGGTGAGGGGCAGGCGCTGGACAGGAGATGCAGTGGGAAATGCAGAATGGAAAGGAGCTGGCTTGTATCCATGGGACTGGGAGTTTTCCCTGTACTTCAGGGCTTTCACCCTTTCTGAACTGGACCCCAAAGGGGTTACAGCACGCAAGGTCCCCGGTCCCCATCCCCTCTGCTGTGGCCTCAGGAACATAATTGTCCCCAAAGCTAAGAGATATCCTGGCCCCAGGCTGAGATACAGCAATGTGGGAAAGGGGGGGGGTACTCCCAGATGATGCTCTTGGGGACCTAGGGGAGGTGGGCTGGGCACGTACAGCCCCTTTGGGTGCCATCAGAGCCATGCCAGCATGACACAGAGCTTGGGTTCCGCTTCCTCTCCCGTGGCTGACGCTGGCTCTTGAGAAGTCCCAGATGTTTTCTGGGAAGCAGCTGGAGCAGGCAGAGGCTGTGGGCTCATTCCCTGACTCAGAACTGGTGTCTGGCCCCTGGCCTGATTCTGCTGGGATGTGGCAGGGTCCCATGGGGGTGGCAGCCTCTGGGGCTCAGCTGAGAGGTCCCCAGCTCCCAGGGTATCACCGAGATCCATACAGAAGTGGCACCAGTGACCCGGGGCAGCGTTGCCATCTGGCAGTCAGTGGAAGGGAAATCTGCATGTGGCTCATCTACATCTCATCTGCATACTGTGCAGATATCAGTTCTGTCACATATGTGAGATCTCTGCGTGTACATGTGTCCCACGTCCCCTGGGATTGACTTCCTGGTTCAACATGACCCAGGCAGGATAAGGGTGTGGGTCAGGGTAGAGAAACTGAGGCACAGGGGGAGGTGTCACCAGCAGCCCCAGGGGAACACGGACATAGTTCCCTGTCCCCAGGACAACGATGGCACTTGCTCAAAACATCTCTGGGTGCCCAAGTGATAGGCATGATACAGAGCAGAGCGATGTGGGGGACAGGGGGTGATGGCAGTCCAGGGATTAGGGCCGTGTTCTGTTCCCAGCTGGAACCAGAGATGTCCCTGAGGAATCTGCCTGCCTGCTAAGCCGAAGTTTCAATCAGGGAGATAGAATTGCAAATTAATGTAGATTAAATGGAGGGGGGGGGGGGGGGCAGTTTAGGAGGCAGCTTCAGCAGCACCTATGAAAGGGGACATGGGGAGGAGACAAGGACACAGCTCCCATTTTGGGGTCCCGTGGGGTGATGCCATGTGTACCAGTCTCTGCAGTGGGGGATGTGGTGGCAGGTGCCCAGTGAGGGCAATGGACCCACCCTGGGTATGGGACCATCCCAAAACATGAAACCATCTTCAAGATAGGACCAGCCTGGCATGGGGCCATGCTTCATGGGACCACCCTTCAGCACCCTGGTGCTGAGACTACCTTGGAGATGGGCCACCCTGGATGTGGAACAACTCTGGGACCACCCTAAGCACAGCCCAAATGTCTGAGCCCCCCTGGCCCTGGCAAGGGCCAAGCCGGGGGAGGTGAAGTCCTGGGGTCCAGGTGTCCAAGTGTGTCCCCAGGGACCCCAAATCCTCTCCTTGGTGCCATCCCTGCTGGCAGGGCCTTACTGCAGGAACTCCATCCCTTCTTCCCCACTCCTGGTGACAAACTCCAGCACTGTGACCGTCCTGTTCAACAGCACCAGCCACCGCTCGGGACGAGGCCTGCTTGTGTCCTATGCCACCTCACAGCACCCAGGTATGGGGGCAGCATCCCCTGGGATGTGTCCTGACCCGTGCAGGGATGTGAAGGAAGCTCCTTGCTGACCACAAGATGAGCTTCCATTACCCTGAGCTCTTGGAACTTCCATGTTCTCCCTGGCTGAGTGTAAACATGGGAGACCCGTAGGCCAGCTGGGACCCCTTTGAGAACCCTGAACCCCCAAGTCAAGTGGCACCCCAATATCAGGCAGAGCCACAGGCAGCATAGATTGTGCCATGGGGCCAATGGCTGCAGGGACCAAGGGGCCATCCCTCCCTGCCCCTCCAGACATGGGGGCTTGAAGTGCAGAACCCAAATGAGGAGCAGGATTAAGTTGGGAATGGAGTGCCCTGAGGCAGAAGTGAGTGTGTGCTGTGGAGCAGGTGGGGGTCCCTCACCCTGGGATGTCCCTGCCTTACAGACTTGGTCTCCTGCCTGGTTCGAGGCACCCACTACACCCAGGAGCACGTCAGGTGAGTGGTCAGAGTGGGAAATGGTCCCATTTTGGTGTCCCCTGCTGCAGGGGTCCACATCAGCCCTGGTTTCATCCCCATCCCTCTCCTGACTTAAAGCTCCGGTGGGATGGGGAGCAGAGTGGGTATGAAGAGAGGGTTTGGATGGGAGGGAGCCCTGACCCACCCCTTACCCTGTGTTTCAGTGTGTACTGCCCTGCGGGCTGCAAGGACATCCATGGGGACATCTGGGGCAACCCGAGCCAGGGCTACCGGGACGTAAGTGTGGGCACCATGGTTCACCCACCAGGGATGGGCCCCACGGCACGTGTGGCCACTGCTTGTCACTCAGCAACCCAGAGGTGATGAGTGTGGCCTTGCGGTGCCCCACGGGGTGCTCAGGCCTGCCGTGGGGGGCTGCCCTTACTCCCCGCTCCCTGCAGACATCAGTGCTGTGCAAGGCAGCTGTGCATGCCGGGGTGATTGCAGATGAGCTGGGCGGGCAGGTCACCGTGTCCCGGGAGAAGGGGATCACGCTCTATGAGTCGGCCTTTGCCAACGGGCTCCGCTCCAAAAGGTGGGTGAGGAGTGGCTGGAGCTGCAGGACCCACCCACACTGATACTGGGAAATTGCCACCCCTCAGTTTCAGAGACCCCAGGGTTTGTTCACCCCATCTGATACTCCCCCTCCTTTCTTCCACACAGGGGATCTCTCTCCGAGAAGCGACTTGTATTCCACAAGGGTATTTTTTTCCCATTTCCCCTGAAATTAAGGCATGATTGTAGCTGTTAGACCTGCTGCCACTCCCCTGTGCCTAGTTGGGGTTTCTGGGTTCCTAGTATGCTGTCTCCTGTCCCCAGCCTGTGATGACGTGCTGGAGGTGGTCACCTTCAATGCCTCGTCCTGGTGGCACGAGATGGACGTGCTGGGCCAGGACCGAGCCTGGGTGGCTGAACGGGCAGCACTTAGCACCACTGGCCACTCCTGGGCGGCTGAACCCGGTGCTGAGGCTGCCTGGCTGGAGCTGGACCTGGGCACCCGAAGGAATGTCACAGGTAAGAGTTGGCCATCAGAGGGGAACAACAGCTGCCTGTGTCCCCATGCCACCCTGACCACTGTCCTCCTGCTGTGCCAACTTCACTGATTCCCACAAAACTGCCCAGGGCAGTTGCACCCCCATAATTCCCAGGATACACTGGAGTTCATTGTGCTGTGGTTTTACTGGTGCAAACTGGGATGCAGAGCACACCAGCCCCTCCGGCTGCTCCTGTCCTTCTCTTGCCCCTTTGCCCCCCTCATCTGCAGCCATTTCTGGGATGAACAAGTTAATATTATGCTCTTGCATCTGCTGCCAGTGAGCGTCTTTTGTGCGGCCCAAGCCTGCCAAAAGCAGGGGCTTTGTGTGCCAGCGGCTGGCAACCGCAGCAAGGAAAATGGGAACATTGTCCGGCCAGAGGCTGGAGGAGGGGGGAATGCAGAGCTGGCAGCCAGGGCTGGAGGTTTTCAGTTCATGGGGGCAGACCAGAGTGTCCCACATTGGAATCTGCCACCCAAACCCCCTCCCAGAGTTAGAAGGATCCCACTCTGCCAGGTGATGTGTCCCGCCCTCTTAGTCCTTTCCCAGCTGCGTCTTGAGTATCCCAGAGATAGGGGTTATTCCTGCTGGGAGTAGAAGGCCATGGGGTAGAGGGCAGCCCTTCCCCAACCCCGCAACCCCTGACTGACAGCGGGGAACACCCTCCTGCGTTCACAGGCATCATCACAAAGGGCTCCTCCGAGCAGCATGACTACTACGTGACGTCCTACCATGTCTCCTCTAGCCGCGATGGGAAGAATTGGAGACCCTACAGAGGCACCAGTGGTCAGGAGGACAAGGTGGGCATGGGGAGAATATCATGGGGCTAAGACCCCCCGCCCATGGATATTTAGCCATTGCCGCCTCTTCACTCTCTCCGGTAGGTGTTTGAAGGAAATGCTGACAGCCAGGGGGAGGTCTCTAACACCTTTATCCCCCCCATCATCGCCCGCTACATCCGTGTCACACCTCAGAGCTGGCATCAGCGCGTGGCCCTGAAGGTGGCCCTGGTGGGCTGCCAGCTGGCACGGGTCCGCGTGCCCCGTCCCTATGGTGAGACCCTACACAGAAGCTCACACCCCCATGTCCAAAACATCCTCCTGGGGCCTTCACCTCCCTGTGCACCCTGTGGTGGTCCCACAGTCACAGTCCCTGCTCTGTCCTGTAGTGCCCAGTGTCCCCAAGAAGGTGCTTGAACCCACCAGCCACCCAGCCAGCCACACCTCCATCCCTGGTATCGCCCTGGACCCGGAGAAGGCAGGTGGGTGCCATGGGGTGCTGTCCTTGGGGTGCAGCATTGTCTTTTGGTGTTTGAGATGCCACTGGGGCTTCATCCCCCTGTGGGAACACATTGATTTTCCTCCTCTAGTAGCCCCAGGTGGGCTTCTGGCACTCATGGGTGCAAAGGGGTGGGATGGGGGCCCAGGGTGCTGACACTGCCCTCCCTCCCCAGGCTCCACACTGCTGGTGATGCTGCTTATTGGCGGCTTTGTGCTTCTCTGCTCCTGCCTCCTGCTCCTGGCTTTCCTCTGCCACAGGAAGAGGTTGGTCCTGTCTTGTCCCCTGCTTTGCCCTGGGGGACTCAGCATCACCTCTCCAAATTCCAGCAGCTTCATCTAGCTGCTCACCGGGTCCCAAGGGGTGCAGCCCCTAGGGCAGTGGGTGTGAGGAGATAAGTGATGGTGGGCAGAGGGTAGCTGGGACCTCTTGCCCCATCTTGCCTCTCCCCTTGGCAGGAAGTCAGCAGTGGAGCTGAACTGCGGGATCACAAAAGGTAAAAGGGTCCGTAACTCCTCCCCAAAATCAGAGGTCTGTGTGCTGTGGGGTGCAGCTGGTTTAAATGGTGCTGCTGTCAAACTTGGACTTGTCCCACGCCCCAGGGGCACCTGCACATCCAGGTGACAGTCTGTGACAACCGAGGGTTTCCTCTCCCTGCCCAGGGTACCCCAAGCTGGAGTCAAGCCAGGTCTGCTCCCTGCAGAGCCTGCCAGCCCCCAGCCTGGCCTCCTTCCCTATGGCCCCCACACCAGGGGATCTCAGCTGGACCCATTCGCCAGGTAACAGGGACATCAGGGCAGGGACTAGTCCCTCAGCCCAGAGCTGGAGTCGAATCTTCCTGATTGCACCTCCTTCCCCATTCTGGTCTGACCCCTCCTGCATCGTGGTCCTGTGCAACAAGGAGGCCCTGATAAATTAGACATGCCCATTTAATTATTATAATTGATTATTATAATCTATCGTAATAGCACCACACATTATTTAGTAGTAGTAGTAGTAGTAGTAGTCCACCTCAGTTACAGCTGTTGGCACTGGAGGGTGGCTGGGGACAGCAGGAGCCCCTCTCTGTGGTGTGGCAGAGGAATGTGGGGTCTCCATGGGTGGGTGCCCTGCATTGGGTGGGTTTTGGCAGTTTTTCTGTCCCTGAAAGTCCAAACATGCTCAGATTGTCAACCCACCTCACCCACCTCTGCTGCAGCACCATGACCCTCCTGACATGGCAGCCTCCCTGTTTCAGAGTACACTGAGCCAGACCTGGTGCAGGTGAGCCCCAGCAGCCAGACAGCTCCCTCCACCTTCAAGCCACTCCTGGAAGAGGGCTACACTCTACCACTGGTCCTGAACCACTATGACATCCCAGGGAAGCACCATGAGTACGCGGAGCCACTGCCGCCAGAGCCTGAGTACGCCATGCCATTCAGTGAGCCGGAGCCTGCTGGGATGCACCGCAGCGCTTGCATCATCGCAGGATCTGCCGGGTGCTCCCTGGTGCAGTACCAGACCCCTGCCCTGCAGCCCGGGGAGCTGCCTGCTGGGGTGGAGCGGACTGGCAGCCCCTATTCTGAGGGGTCCCACGGGTGGCCTAGGCACTGTCCCCTCGCACATGTGTACCATGAAGCTTTGTGAGGAGGGGAGCACAGCAGCGCGGGGAGAGGGGAGAAGGCGTGTAAAGGAGGATGTCCTCCTTGCCCTCACAGTGGGCTCTTTCAAAATTATCCTATGTGAATATATGTTTTATATATAGAAAGACAGATGTGGAATGGAGTGCCCTGCACCGTTTCTGGCCGGGGATGCGACCAATCCACCGTGGTGCCATATCCTTCACCTCCTCAGCCGCGAAACTGCTGGTGGAGACGGGACACAATACAGCGCCCCACCCGCAGCCCCTCGCAGCTGCAGAGCCGCTGCAAGCTCGTTCTCTGCCCTTCACCAGTGCCGGGGTGCCGGAACGAGCGGTTACCAGCAGCCCTCCCTCGCAAAAATTGTGCTTCCGAAATCTCTTGATGTCGATTCCGCGGGGGCGGCGTACGGCCCCCCCCGTGCCACACACGGCAGAAGCCCTTTTTGGAGCGCGCGTCTCTCCCCACCCAAAAGGGGAAAGCGCCGGTGTGCTGGCAGGACAGGGCGACACACGCCGCAGATACTAAACATGGCGTTTGGTACGTCTATTATTTCAGCCTTTGTCAACTCATTTCTTATGACCATTTCTATGGTTTCCCCTCAAAAAAGCGCCGTTTTCTCCGCTTTTTAGCGGGCCAGGGTTATGCAAATCGCGCGGGGCATGCTGGGCACACATCTTCCCTGAGGCGGCGCGGGGAGGGCGCGCGCCTTTGGCGGGAGCGCCATGGCGCGCACGCGCGCACAGGCGAACTCGCTCCTGATTGGCGGTGGTGCGCGCGCGCGCAGGGGACTCGCTCCCGGCCGGAAGCGGAAGCACTGCCAAGTGTCGGCGGGCGGCGGAGTGAGCGCGGCGGTGGCGGCCGGGCTTCGGAGTGCCCGCGGGTCATGGGGAGGTACGGGGGGCTCGAGGGGGCTGCGCGGACCACCTGGGGATTCCACACCGGCTGTTGCAAGTCCGGGAGGGAGCACAAGAGTGAGCGCCGAGTCGGCCCGGTGGCGGTCGGTGACCTCCGCTTTGCCCCGCGACTCCCGGCGGGGACGTTCGGCACTGGGAGGGGGATTCGTTCCCATCCCGGCAGTCTGCGTGGGGTGAGCGCTTTAAGCTGGGGATGTTCAGCCTGGAGAAGAGAAGGCCCCAGGGATATTCTTAGAGCCCCTTCCAGCTGAAGGGGCTCGTGGGGAGCTGAAGAGGAACTTTGGACAAGGACCTGGAGGGAGAGGACAAGGAGAATGGCCAGAGCGCAGAGACAGATGCAATACTAGGAAGGAATGCCTGTCAGGGTGGTGGGGCCCTGACACAGGTTGCCCAGGGAGACTGTCGCTGCTTCATTCCTGGAAGTGCTCAAGGCCGGGTTTGACGGGGCTTGTAGCCACCTTGGACAGTGGAAAGTGTCCCTGCCCATGGCAGGGGATGGAATGAGATGACGTTAAAATTTCTTCCCACCCAAACTGTTCTGAGATTCTATGATTGTATTTACATATTTGGTAAAAATCACTATGGTTAATGGAAGTGGGAGCCACCTGAGCACTCCACTGAATGTGCTGTTTGTCATTAACATGGATTTTAGTTACGGCTTTAATGCTGTGCTGGTCAGAACTGAACAATTTGTGGTGCTGATTGCAGTACCCAAATCTCCTCTTGCCCTGGAGGGAGCTGCTGCTGTGAGGATCTCGGCTTACTGGCACATCAGCAGGTACCAGGATGCTCTGTTTCCTGGCAGAAAAATGGAGTTTGACCATATTTTTCTTCAGAATCCTGTGGGATTCTTGTCCTCTGCAGCAGCAACTGTGTGATTTTTTTTCTGACAATGCAATCTGTGGCACTGTACTGAGGACACTTTGTGAAACTGTTTCCTCTAACCATCTTATATAGAATGGGTGATACAAAAAATATCTGGTGTTTCTGTAGGACTGAGAGTTATGTGGAAGAGGAGGATGCCAGAGTAGGTAACGCTGACTGGTGACATTCTGGGAAGGGTGTGGGCTATGGCTTCTCCACTCACTGGGCTCACAGCAGTTGCTGATGTAATTAAAGATCTAGACACTCAGCTGTAAGTAAATGGGGCTGGCATGTGGGATTTACCCTGTGAATCTGTTCCTCCCATGAGTTTTGTGTTCAGGGATCTTAGTGGCATGTGAAAGGTGCAGTAATATCTGGGAATAAACCAAGAAAATCACTTTATGCTGCTAAAATGCTTCTGCCCAAGGATATTGGGGGTTTGTGTCCAAGGATTTTGGTGTTTCCTTCCCTGCCTAGTGGGTAGGAATTCCTGCTTTGTGGATCTGTGAAGTGAGGTGTGGGGTGAACAGCCTGAGATCAACCCCAGCTAAAGGCAAGACTGAAGGTCCCTCACAATCTTGTGCTGGACTTGTCAGCCAGAAGTGCCAGCTGAGGGGTTTAGGGTGTGAGCATAATAATTTTCCGTTGTTAATTCAATTTAAATGGAGCTGGAAACTTGCTGAGGACACAGCAGAAGGGTTTCAGGGACATAAATTCCCCTCAAATGGCTCCTTGTCCGCAGGTGCATGAGTGTGCATTGGAGTGAAGCATTAAAGCTTCTGAATTCTCGCATGTACTTTCTTGTCTGGGTTTTGATATTAATTAATCCAAACTAACCAGGTTTGCTTTGATGAAGGGAAATGTCTATTTGTAGATCGGGGAGCAGACACTGTATGTGAATATCCTGTAAAGCTGGTTAAACAAACTCTTCTTGTGAGTTCAGCCTTAGCTTCTCAGCCATCACTGGCCCCACCATGAGAGGCTTTGCCATCAAACCGTTCCTTAAACTCTCTTTCCTGTGACAGACCCACCAGTGCTGCCCACGGTGGTTGTGGTAGTGGAAGGTGCAGGGTTTGGATGAATTTCCTGTCATGGAGCAGTGAAGACAGAGCAAAACTTCATTGAGCCTGAGGCTTAGAGCAGGAACAGAGGAGGTGCCAGTCAGTGTTCACCTCATGACCAACAACCTGAGTAACTTCAGCACCTGGAGGATCTGTGTAAACACACAATCCACTTGTACTTCACCATTGGGTGAGCTCCCACTCAATTTCCTGTGGCTGTCAATTGCCCAGTGGGGGCACACACATGTTCCTCCCTCTCTGAGCACCAGACTATGTTCTCAGAACCCAAAATGAACCAATGTTGTCAATCCCACATGGAGAGGTTACTACAGGCTGGGCTGTGAGTGTGATGCTGCCAAAAGTGAGATCCCAGGGAGGCTGGGTCCTGCTTTCTCTCCAGGGCTCTGGATTGCGGGGATGAGGCATTCCATGTTGCTGCATCAGGAACAAGCCGTGTCCTGCAGTTAAATCTGCTCTGAGTGGTCTGTTCTTTGTGGGAAATAGGTTCAAGAAGGCTATGTGGAGTGGATGTGGAGGGGTTCAGCTCAAGGGATGAATGGGTGGGTGGGTCACTGCTGCTGTCACCAGCATGCAGCCACTGTGATGCTGGAAAACTTAATTTTCTGTACAGCAGGGAAGGTTTTCTCTGCTACTAAACATCACTTCTCCCTTCATGCTGTGAGCAGAGATTCCTGATCTATAAACTGCAGGGCCTGTCAGAACACTGCAGTTTTCTCTGGACAAAGACCTGTTCACCCTGCTGAATTCCTGCTATTTGCTAACCGTGGCTTTCCTCTCCCTTTCCAGTTGATTAGTTTGGATCCCCGCAACCCCAAGAAGAAGCAGGACCTAGACAAGCTTTATGATCTAAAAGCTAAAGCCCAACAGATTATGAACCAATTTGGCCCTTCTGCCTTGATCAACCTCTCCAACTTCTCCTCAATCAAGCCAGAACCAGCCAGCACCCCCCCGCAGAGCTCCATGGCCAACAGCACCACTGTGGCAAAGATGCCAGGGACGCCCAGTGGAGGAGGGCGGCTCAGTCCTGAAAGCAACCAGGTAATTCCGTCCCGACTTTGGGACCATGGGGATGATGCTCGGGCATCACAATTATCACAGACTTGCCTGTGGCTTCATTCACCTTCTTTAAATCACCAGCAGGAATATAATGTTTATTGAATTATCAGTTACTGAGTGAACAAAACTTCCTTACAGAGTTCCTCTCTCCCAGGTGCTTCCTGGCTGGATGGGGTTTGGATGCTGTAGGTGTAGAGGTTTTTCCAGTCTTAGGAAAGTGTATATTGGGGTGTGATAGGGGAAGTAATTTTTAAATGGGGTTTAGATGGGAAAAATATGGGGAGCAGTGGGTGGTGAGGTGCAGGCTGCCCAGAGAAGCTGTGGCTGCCCCATCCCTGAGAGTGTCCAAAGCCAGGTTGCATGGGGCTTGGAGTAGCCTGGGATAGTGGAAGGTGTCCCTGCCCATGGCAGGGGGTGGAATGGGATAAGCTTTAAGGTCCCTTCCAACTCAACCTGGCACGGAGCCTTTGATGTGCATAAAACAAACTGCTGCCCAGGGAATGCCCCGGCCTAGCTCTCTGATGGCTTTGCTGGCACCAGGACTCTTTGGAAGCGTGCTAAACCCCAGCATAAAACAGCCACAGCAGTGAAGGAATGAGGAAGGGCAGGAATTTCCCATCTGTGTCTGGTTGACCTGACCAGGCTGACAACTTCCATCCATATCTTTTAAGACTCAGCATCCTGTTGTTCAGCCCAGTGTAGTTTCTGTTCCTGCCACATCTGACTGCCCTGGAATAACCCAGCACTCCCACAATTCTGTTTTCCATGTGAAGCACTAAAGCTGATAAGTGCTAGAGCCATGGAAATGCTTCCCTCATGCCCTGGGCACAATTTTAGTCACTGATACGCTGATTGCACTTGCTGTCTGCATCTTAACACTTATAGTTTTGCCTTTTCACTCCTTGCCAGCAGCATTTTTGTGCTGGAAACATTTATTCTGGCTGCTGCACTCCAGTTGCTGTCCAGAGCAACCACTGGTGCTTTAAAATTACTCGTTAACACCTGATATTTCTTATCTCTGCCATTCCTGAGCTGATAGACTGTGTCAACAGTGTGACTGGGTCCTGGGGGCATGGGGGAGGAGGTGGTTGTGGCTGTGCTCCACGGGCAGCTTCTTTGCTGGAGCAGGGCAGTAAATCCTTCCTCTCCTCCCACATGCTCAGGTTTTAACCAAGAAGAAATTGCAGGACCTGGTGCGTGAGGTGGATCCGAACGAGCAGCTGGATGAAGATGTGGAAGAAGTAGGTTCCAACCTGTGGAAGGGACTGCAGAGTTAATTTGTAATTTGTCACAGATCAGTTGCCCTTTGTCCAAGGAGGGAGCATTGGTTCATGTAACACTTATTTTCCCATGCAGCCTTCAGCCATCCCTGGTTTTTTGCATCCCAGTCCCAAAAAGGCTTTTAAAACAGCAATTGCAGCAAACACCTGTGAAATCCACTCCTTTGAGTGGAATTTTGGACACCACAATACAAGAAAGATCTAAAGCTATTGCAAGGCTCCCAGTGGAGACTGAAGATGGGGAAGGATCAGGAGGGACCACAAGAGGAGTGACTGAGGGTACTTAGTGTGTTCAGCTGGAGCAGAGGAGATGGAGGGCAGAGCTCAGTAGGGACTGCAGCTCCTCCCAAGAGGCAGCTCCGATCTCTGCTCCCTGTGACAGGGACAGGAGCCAGGGAATGACTGGAGCAGCATCAGGCTGGAGATCAGGGAAAGGTTCTTCCCCTAGAGGGTGCTGGGCACTGACCAGGCTCCCCAGGCAATGCCAGCTCCCCAGGCAGCCAGACTCAAGGGGCATTTGAACAACACTCTCAGGCACAGAATGGGGATTGCTGGGGTGTCCTGTGCAGGACCAGGAGCTGGCCTGGATGATCCTTGCAGGTCCCTCCCAATTCAGGACATTCTGTACTTCTACATACCAGCTTCTGAGGGCTTGTTTTCATCTTCCCACATAATTTCAACTGCTCAGTGCTGACCAGACTGGTCGTTGCCCTTGTTCCACCATAGATGCTGCTACAGATCGCCGATGACTTCATTGAGAGTGTGGTGACAGCTGCCTGCCAGCTCGCACGGCACCGCAAGTCCAATACTCTGGAAGTCAAAGATGTCCAGTTGCACCTTGGTGAGTGACTCTTACCTGGTTTCTTCCCTTCTACCCCCAGCTCTCAGCTCCTCCTGGAGCCAGGGCACAACTGCAGTGCTGTGGTGGAAGCCTGTGAGTAGATAATGCATCCCTGCCCATGGCAAGGGGTTGGAAGTGGATGAGCTTTAATGTCTCTTCCAACTGAAACCATTCTGTGAATTCCAGAGCGCCAGTGGAACATGTGGATCCCGGGCTTTGGTTCTGAAGAAATCAGGCCCTACAAAAAAGCCTGCACTACAGAAGCTCACAAACAGGTAAGGAGCCCTCACAACACCAGGAATCACATGGAAGGCTGGCATGAGGATGATGGTCATAGCCTCCTGGCACTGAATTAGTGGCCCCTTCCAAGTCATTCAGACTGGAAATGACTTCCAGAGCCTCCTGATCTGTTTGTACAGCGGGTTGAGGATGCTGTGTCTCCTCAGCTATGTTGGCTTTGCCCAAAGAGAAGCAGCAGCTCTTGGTGCTGAGGAGCTTGGGAGGGTTAAAATCAACTAGGAGCTGTACACAGGCACTTCTTGGCTGTCCCTGGCAACTCCATCTCTGTGCAAATGGCATGAAAACACCCTTAATTTTGCTTTTAAACTGCATTGGACCATTGGTTTTTAAGCCATGGTCAGAGCCTAGAAGGAGCTGGCCTGCGGTGGGTTCATGGGTGATGCTGCAGTTCCCACTGGGCAGAGGGGGGGACCTTGAGATGGGCTTTGATTCCACTGGCCCAGGTTGCCAAGTGGAGCAGCACAGATACTTCCTTCTCCTCTTCAGCCTGGAACCCATTAAGATTCAAACAGACCTGAAAGACCTGTGTGGAAGCAAGTCAGGCAGCGTCCTGGGAGCACCTGGGATGCCTTGTTTCTGCTGTGGGTGGTTGTGCTCACCTGCTCTGAGCTGCTCAGCTTCCCATGGTTTTCCCTCTCTTGTTGCAGAGAATGGCACTGATCCGCAAAACTACCAAGAAATAGCCCCTGGACAGAGCCAGAGACACCACCAGTGCAGTTTGGGATACCTACCGCTCCACTGAAGCCTCCATGATGTCACCTGTGGGATATTTTTTTAATGCTTTACAGAGAAGCATCTATTTTTTATTAATGGTGCAGCAATATCTTGACTTGATGAGGAGACCTGCCAAAAACATTCTACGCCCTGTTCTCGTTCCTCCTCAGAGTGCGACATATCTCAAACAGACTTATATTTGTGACTTGAAAGTGGTTTATCGTACAAGTGATTATCCAAGGGACAGAGCATTTGATCGTGTGTGGGACAGTATTAGAAGCATCTGTAGAGGTTTTTTTTTTCCTCCTTCCTGCCCCTACCTGTTCCAGTACTTTGTAATGTCAGTGTTTATATAAATACTTGCGTTTGTTTTACATGAATAAAGAAATTATTCTAAGCTGTTGTCACAGGCTTGTGGTCTTCAGGCAGCATTGTACAGGGTGGCATGGGAGGGTACCTGTCACCTCGGCTCTGTGTGTGGTGCTGTTCTGTGGGAGATCTCCTGAGAGTTTACAGGAAGCAGAATCGTGGAATATCCTGAGCTGGAAAAGATCCCCAACGATTATTGAGCCCAGCTCCTCGTCTGCCCAGGACACCCCACCAATCCCACCCTATGCCTGAGAGCCCAGCCCATGCTCTTCAGAGCTGTGGCAACCTTGGGGCTGTGCCAATTCCCTGGGGAGCCTGGCCATTGCCCGAGCACCCTTGAGGGAAGAGCTGTTTCCTAATACGCAATCTCTCCCTCCCTTGACACAGCTTCAGCTGTTCCCTCGAGTCCTGTCTCTGGTCACAGAGAGCAGAGATTGGAGGTGTCTCTTATGAGGAGCTGCAGATGCTGGTGAGTCTCAGGTTTCCTCCAGGGTGAACAAACCCAAGTGCCCTCAGCTGCTCTTCCAGAGGTTTTCTCCCCTCCAGACCCTTCTAGACCACAAGGATTTGGCCAGTCCCTCACCTGCCAATCAGGATGACCAGGTGGGTCACTTCCCTCCTACCTCCAACCTATTGCTGGGATATTTGAACTGTTGGAAGGGGGATGTGACAGAGCAGGAAGTCAGAGTCCCACAGACTCTGTCTGTGCCTGGACATTGAAAAGGCCACATGCACCTGACTGTTCCTGCTGCTCTGCTCAGACCTCTGGGAAGATGTGGGGGCTGTTGTGGGGATTCAGGAGTTGACTGCACTGCAAACCCCTGCACGGCAGGAAGGCTCCTGCAGCCCTAGGCAGACCTGGATTCATCCTCCTTGTCCAGCTCTCTGGAGGCTCCCAGTACCTGCAGGGGAAACCAGGGTGGGTGAAGTGATTCCATGACCATCCGGGGCTCACTCCTCATGTCGCTGTGGGATGAGGAGCCTGGGGAGCTCCTTTCTGCAGCCTTGTAGAGAGGTTTTTTTTTTTCAAATTATATTGTATGAAGATTAATCTGAAAGGGAAAGTGGGCATTTCCTTAGAATGTTATGTGGTTATTTTTGCCTTGTACTCAACTAGGCATGTACTCAGCCAGAGTTGTAGATACGTCATCTGAGTTCCATGATAAATTTGCCACTTTTAATTTTATTTGGAAAGACTTAAATCTTTAGGGCTTTATGACTGTGATCTCAGTCAGTACAAGAGAGAATAGGGGAAGGGGTGACATTGACCTCTGCAGGCCTGTGGGGTTCCACTGGGGGACTTCACCCTTCCAACGCGCTTCCTTTTTCCCAGGAAAACACAGGCAGGCAGAGGTTGACCAGGGGTATTTAATATAGCCATGCCACCCCTGCCTGTGCCTGGCTGCTCCGTATCCACTTCCACTCCTGAGCCCAGCATGTCCCTGCCTTTCCAGTGTCCCCAGCTCTAGCATGAGCATCTCTTCTGCTTCTCCTCCTTCTCCAGTGCCTGAGTCTTGGGCAGCACTGGCAGTGGGATGCTGCTCTTCACCCCATCCCACGCCTCGCTGGCCACCAACCGCCCTGTCTGCAGTGCTTGGTAAATGGCCACCGTCAGCATCTGGAAGGCCTGGACCACATTGGAAGCGTCTTTGGCTGAGGTCTCCACGTACTGGACACCCAGTGAGGCCGCCAACTTCTCTGCCTCCCTCTGGCCCACCCGGCGCTGCCCAGCCAGGTCACTCTTGTGACCCACCAGCAGGAAGACCATGCGGAAGGGCTGAATCGTGTCAGTCACCTCCTGGTGCCATCGCCGGATGCTCTCAAAGGACGTGCGGTTGGTGATGTCGAAAAGCAGCATCCCCCCGGCAGAGTTGCGGTAATAGGCGCGAGTCACAGACCTGGGATGGGAACACCAAGGGCAGGGGAGTGAGTGGCCCCTGGGGTTTCCTGTGCCACCTCGAGCAGCATGTTTCCTGCCCACAGAGTAGCCCTGGCTAGGACCTGCTCCTGCTCCTGCAAGCAGCACTCTGCATTCAAAGCACCGTGAGAGGAGCGAGAATCAGCCTTTTGCAGTGTCAATAAGAGCTCCAGGGGCAGCTCTGTCCGTGCTCAGCCACCACAGCTCATCTGTCTCCTGCAGCCACAGCCCCCAAGTGCCCCTGTGTCTGTAGCCATGTCCCCAGGGCTCCACCATCCCTGCTGTCATGGTCCTGGAACTCTTCTGTCCCTGCTGCCATGTCCCCAGTACTTTCCCATCTCTGCTGCAGGAGTCCTGGAACTTTCCCATTCCTGCAAACCCAGATCTGCCACTCTCCCATCCCCTGCAGCCACATCACCCAAGCTTTCCTGTACCCAGGAGCTGCCTGGCTGGTGGCGGCAGCCCCACAGTGAGGTGTGAAGGCTCCTAGCAACTAAGCTGAGGAAGATGTTTTGCCCAGCACTCAGTGGGCTCCCAGCTGTTTCCCAGCCCCTCTGCAGCTGGAGTGGCAGGGGGGTTCTTGGGGGAGCACTATACCCCCTTTAGAGCTGGAGCAAGGGCTTACAAGACAGTCCCAAGGGCTCCTTTCCCTTGGCTTTTGACATGGTGGTTCCTCACCCAAAGGGACAAGTGGGAACATAGCCACATCACCAACCTCCTTGGGCTTAGAATCACAACACTCCACCCCAAATCTGGAGGGGGACATCCATCTCCACCACCCCTCCCAACCCAATGGACCCACCTGAACCTCTCCTGCCCGGCTGTGTCCCAGAACTGCAGCTTCACTTGCAGCCCCGGCTCCAGCTCCACAAATTGGACGTAGAAGTCCACCCCCACCGTCTGGTTGACTGCGTCCAGGAAGACACCCTCGGTGTAGCACCGCAACAGTGAGGATTTCCCCACTGTCGAGTCCCCCAGCATGATTACCCGGAACTGGTACTGCCACCGTGGCTCCATCGGTGCCTCTGCTGGCTGCCAGGACCTGCCACCCCCGCACCAGGAGCGTGTTCAGGCAGGCAGGGAGCTCCTCCACCCAGGAGGCGTTCCCAGTACCATCAGTGCTGTGTGTCCCCTTTGGAGCCCCTTTGTCCCCTTTATTTTGGCTCCATCCAGCTGGAAGCACTCAGGGGTGCCTGCTCCCATTTTCCTATGGACAGGACACCCTGAAAAGTGTCCCAGACAAGGGAAGCTGTTGCCCCACCAGTGATGCCCCCCAAAGCAGAGGATCCCCCATGCCATGGATTGAGTGCTGTGCCCCTGCCTGGGTTGCAGTGTTTGGCACAGCCTTTACTTAGTGTGGAAAAGCCATTAGATTTATTAAAAACACTCCTACAGCAGAGTACTGTTTTTCAGAGCCCCCAGATTAAGGTTTGAAATAAACTCAAGCCCAGGTGGGAGACCCAACCCCATAATCACCCAAGGGCTGCAGGTGCTGGGTGGAGAGAGAAGCATCCCCACAATTTGGGGTCCCATGTCCCCCTATCCCCATCAGCACTGGCAGCGCTGCTGGGGCTCCCTCCCTGCCAGGGGTTGGTGGCGACTCTGGCTGGGGATGAGCCTGATGCCATCACATCCCTGGTGTGGGGCAAGGATCCCCTGGCCCAGTGCCTGCTGGATACCTCCAGCCAGTGTCTGGAAGGCCAGCTCCACGTTGAGGTTGCTGAGGGCTGAGGTCTCCACAAAGGCCATGCCCAGAGTGGTGGCGAGGCGTCCAGCTTCCTCTGCTGACACAGCTCGTTCAGCCACCAGGTCACACTTGTGTCCCACCAGGACAAAGGCAGGCAGCTGGTCCCCCGCAGCCTCGTGATACCACTCGGGAACATGCTCAAAAGACGCCCGGCTGGTGAGGTCAAACATCAGCAGTACCCCCGCCGCACTCCGATAGAAGGACCTGGTGAAAGATCTGTGCATACCCAGCAGGTTTTCAAAGGATACTGGGAAGCTCTAACACTGACAACCCGAGGATGGGGCTTGGGAGATTTTTGTTTGACAGGTCGGACCTCAGGAGTGGAAAAGGGAGACCTGTCTTGGCCATTTACATCGCCGTTTTCTGTTCAGCATCCCTCTCCCCAGACTGGGGGGCTCCAGAGGAGACCTTCGGGGTTTTCAGGGTCTCTGTGGTACTGTTTATCCCCTCAACAGCCCCAGATGCAGTGGGGATGGGGCAGCACTGGACAGAAATATGGCACCACCAGAGCGAACCATGGAGTCCCCAAAAGGTTCCCAGGGATGGGGAGGGCCTGGGAGAGCCCAGCTCCAGCCACAGCACTTTGGTCTTCAGCCCTTCATGCCCCATTTGAACCTCTCTCACACTCCCAGGTGCTCCTGGCTTCAGCCTGATGCAATCAGGAAAGAAACCACCCAGCCCCAGCCCAGCAGCACTCAGGAACAAGCACTCGGCCCTGCTCCCTTGGCTGCTCCCCTGAACAGCTCCAGTATCACTGCAAGCTCAGCACAGGGTGCCACTGGCCCCTAAGTATCACCATCCCAGTGAGCCATTGCTACCTGTCACTGCACACCCAGCTGGGGATTTACAAACACCCCAGGATGGGAGGATGACTTGGTGCGGTGCTGGGGCCCACATACCCACCTCACCTGAACCGCTCCTGGCCAGCCACGTCCCAGAGCTGCAGCTTGGCCTTGCCAATGGGTGGCATCAGGATAGTCCGGCTGCAGAACTCGACACCGACGGTGGGGCTGGGAGTGGCTGCCCCACCAGTGGCTGCCCCACCTGGCCCATCAGTGAAGCAGCGCAGCAGTGAGGACTTGCCCACGGCTGTGTCCCCCAGCACGATGACACGGAACTGAAAGTGTCCCTCGGGGTCAGGATCCTGGGGGGAATCTGTCACTGTCCCCATGGCTAAGCTGACCAGATCCCGACCCACTGCATTCCTGCTGTGCTAGCAGCAACAGGACAGGTCTCCACCCTTGTCCCCACCCCACCGGAGGACAGGGACAGCTCTGGCCCTGCAGTCACCCGGGCAAACAAACAGTTTGGGAGGGAGCAGCTGCCAGCTCCGTCCTCATCCTTCCCGGTAACACTGAGGAAAATTTAGGTCTTCTTCCCAGGTGTACATCCAAAAAAGGGTTTGGAGCTGCTGCATAGTTCTTTTAACTACTCAAGAAAATCACTGAATTAATTTACTTGCCTTTTTAATTCTCTTGGTTTTATTTCCATTTACCTGTTTCCCAACCACCAAACTCCAAAACACAAACCCTAGCAACAGCCCAGCATTTCAAATTTCAGCAACACCGGTTCAGCTCTAATCACATTGGCATTTAGTCTTCATTTGCTGTCACCAGGATGTTTAGTGTTGCCACGTGCCAGCTCCGCATGTCCACCTCTACTAGCAGCCCCTCATGTCTCCGTTGCCTGGCTTTGGTGACAGCAGGGACAGTCAGGCAGTGAGCGCAGAGACACACTGGTGTCCCCCAGAAGCCAAGATCCTGGGAGAGGTGGGATACACTCCACAGGGAAGGGGCTCTCAAGACCTACATGTAGGAGACCTAGAAGAGTCAGAGGCACCAGCTCAATATTCCAGGACAAAAATTTACCTCAGGTTGAAGGATTTTGCCACAGCCCAGTCATCCAGGGACAGAAATAAAGAGTGGCTCCAACTCAGAGGCTGTGGCTCCCCACAACCCATTTTTCTCCATGGTGAGAAAACAGGGAACCACAATCACCAAGGCTCCGGGTGTTGAAACATCTCGTGGTTGCAAGGAGCTGCTCTAGCACCTCCATGAAGACCCAGGGGTTTCTGCATTCCAGGGACCTCTGCCAAGGGCTGTGGGGACACCCCACTGGCAGGCGCTGCAGCAAGCACAGGAACTCGCTTCTGAGCACTGGTGAACTCCACTGGAATGAGATGCTCAGCCTCCATGGGTCAGAGCCAGCCCAGCCTCATCCTATCCCAATGCAAGTCAAACACAGGAGACACCACAAGGATTTGAAATAATTACATTTATTCAAACTCTTATCACACACAGAGAATATTCCAAATTGGAAGGGACCCACATGGATCACCGAGTCCAGCTCTTAAGTGAATGACCCATATAGGGATCAAACCCACCACCTAGGCATTACTGGCTCCCTCCTCTAATCAATTATTTAATAGCCAGATCCCCTCATGAGAAAACTCCATTGAACAGACTGTTCTTCCACGTGGAGCATATGAACGGGAGCTTCAGCAACATCTGGAGCCAAACCAGTTCCATCTCCCTCCACTGCAGGTAAGTGGAGCCCAGAAGTGGCTGGTCCTACTTGGTGGAGCTTATAGCTCAGGAAGGTGCCAGGATCTGGCTCTGCAGAGCTCCCACTTCTGGAGGAGAGGGCTGGGAAAGAACAGTCTGGTAGTGCAGCACCAAGTCCCTCAGGGATGGCTCACCCTCTGCTTAGACCTGAAAGAAGAGATAAAAAAGAATACAGCTGAGTGATGAACAGTCAGGCTCAGCACTGTGTCAGATCCCATCCACATACCAGAACTCCTGGATGTCCCCTCTCTGCCCTGTGGTTTTGGGCAGCTCATGCCTGGCCTCAGCCCCATATCCGCAGGACTCATCCAACAGTCTCCAGACTTGGGAATCATCATGGACCAGGCTACACTGCCACTGATTTCACCCACACCTGCACCACAGATCGCAACTCTGCCATTTTAAAAGCATCTGAAACAAGGTTGATCATTCCCACCTGCATAGTCCAGGTGAAAAACTGGCCACTTCCAGCACAGTCAGCGTGAACTGTCCCTTGTCCTCCAGACCCCACTCCAGATCATGCAATCCCAGAATGGTTCGGGTTAGAAGGCACCTTAAAAGCTCACCCCATTCCACACCCTTCCATGGGCAGGAATACCATCCACCAGATCCGGATGGCCTAAGCCCCATCCAACCTGGCCCTGGATACTTCAGGGACGGGGCAACTACAGCTTCTCTGGGCAACTAGGGCCTCATCACCCTCACAGCCAAGAATTTCCTCCCAGTAGCTAGTTTACACTTACTGCCCAACCCAACACCAGGAGTTCCCCAGAGGACACTCACATGCTCCACACTGCAGCTTTCCCACAACTCAGATCCTATGGGAAGCAAGCTGAAGCTCTTGGGACAGGGCTCACAGGTTTTTATCTTTTTCCACAGAGTTATTGCTGAAAAGACAAGAGCCAGAGTTTAGTGCCTGAAGTCAATGGGTCACTGTAAATCTATGGCTCAGATATTCCCAGACATATTCCAACCCCCCAACCCTCATAGCACGTCTGCCCCCTGTGCCCAACGTTTATCCCTTCTCCTGACTAGGAGTTTCCTTCCCAACAAATTCCCAATATAGTGAGGCAGGTGCAGCCTGTCTTCCTAGTGGCCCCTCTCAGCACAGGACACACCTGCAGAGAGCCCAAGACCAGCATGAATGTTACTCTTCCTCCTTTTTCGACCACAAGATCGGTATTCAGATCTGATGGGAAAGGGATTTGGAGGGATAGGCTGTGGAGATCCAGCAAGGGTACTACCCTCTCACCTGGGTTTATCCATCAGATGGGTGAGCTCTGGAACACCCAGGACCCCTGGAAGATATCACAACATACCCCCAGTATCAGCAGTGGGCTGCAGACTTTTGTGGACATACCTTTGACTCATTCCACCCCGGAACCCCAAGCAAGGAACAGCTTAATTCCCAAAAACGTATTGGAGGGGTGAGTGACAGTCACAGGCAGAAGAGGCCCAGCAGTCAAAGACCTTCCCATTGCTCTGGCATGTTGTTGGAGACCTGCAGCTACTGTGTGGAGCCACAGGTCTTGGATAAACATGCAGGTAAACACAGAGTTTATCTGGTAAAGTCAGTGACAGAGTGATTGACTGGCTCTGGTATCAGGGTTGACTCCCAGTTCTGCCTCCAGCGAGCCCCAGAGAGAGGAATTGCCCTCATTTCACCCATACATGATCTGGATGGAGCAAGAACTAAGGGAGTTTGTAGGGCCCAGCCCCAAGGACAAGCCCTATGGAGGATGCACAGCCTTGTAACAGCACATGCTGGCACTGCCCAATAGCAGAGGGGCAGGAAACGCTGCTGGCTCCTACTCTGGTCCAGGGAGGCCACAAAACCAACCAATTCTCAGCCTCTACACGGAGGACTCCAGAACCTGGATCACCCATCTCACCTGCCCAAAGCTGAGGCCGTCACCAGCCATCCCATGCCCCAGGACCACCTTCTACACCAGGATGCTGCTGGGGAAGAAGAGTGTCTTGAGCTTTAAATAAATTGCAAGAGAAGTAAATTAAAACAAAACTACAGCATGCCGGGATACAACCCTTCGCCCTCCGCCCCGCCACCCCCCACCACGTGCATCAATCTGGACCCCAGGGGCAGGGATTTACGGCAACCGCTTACTTCCAGCACCAGTAACACCCCCTTAGCCCATGGCGGGCCATGTACTTTCCCGAAATGTTGCCGGACAGTTACTAAGGCTCCAACTGAGCGGCGACCGTCGAGGAAAATCTCTTTGCTCTCGGCTCCTTTTTGACTGCATCTACCACAGCACCGACAGACGCAGCTTCGATAGGGCCGGGCGGATGCGGGGGGCTCTTCCGCCCGCGGCCGCCTGTCCCGGGACAGGGCATTAGCTCAGCCTCGGGGGTCCCTCACTTACCCGGGGCCGGGCCCGGCCTGAGGAGAAGGCCGGGGGCAAGGCCGCGCTGCCCTTCGCAGCCTTCGAAGCGCGGCCCCCGGACGCGATGCCCACAGGGCGCCGATGCGGCGGAGCCGAGCGGCAGGAGAGCCCCAGCGACGAAGGATGGCGGTGGATGGTCCCCGACGGTCGCCATAACACCTCCCCAGCTCGCCGCCATGGCCGAAAGAGGCGGAAACTGGTCCGCGGCCACCTTTTATAGTGCGATAGCGCGAGTTCCGATTGGCTGCTGGTGCCGGGCCCTCACGCAGAGGCTTCTGGGAGTTGTAGGTCGCGCTGCCTACAGTCCAAGCCATTGTTCCTGCCTTCCCCCTGCCAGCGTCCCACTCCACCCCATCCCAAAGGACAAACAAGACTCCCGAACAACCTGCTCTAGTGGCAGGTGTTCCTGCCCACGGCAGCGGGTGGAATGGGATGAGCTTTCAGCCCTCTTCCAACCCAAACTATTTCATAATCCCACGATTCACAACTCCCACCAGCACTGGGAGCAGCTGCACACCCGCACACCACCTAAATGACTCCTCAGTCCGGGTGGGACAAGTACAATTTCTCTCTCCTTCTCCATGCAAGGTCCACACCAGGAGTTGCTCTTTGAAAAGCTGAAAACAGCAGCTGAATTTCCCCTACTCCTTCCTCCCTATTCTTCTCCACCCTCGGAGAATAGAAGAAAAGGATCTTGGAAACAGAAGTCTCTTTGCCAACACAATACCTCTGTAAGGCTCCTGGCTCATGATTCATAAGCTGTGGAAAGGATTTAAAATGGCAGCACCTGTCAATGGGCTGGAAGGGAGTGCTGGAACAGCTGCTGGTGCTGATGCTGAAGGCATAGCCACAGTGGGAAATCAGCTGGAAAAGCCTGAGACTGCTTCCTGTCCAAGTCCTGGAGAAAGGGCAAAAAGGATGGTCATGTTTTAATCTGTTTTGAGAAAATGAACAGATTAAAAAATTCCCAGTGTTCAGTAATGGCCTTTTGAGCTGGTAATTCCCTCCAAACATGTCAGACCAGCAACAAAACAAACCCTCAGCCATTTAAGGCTAAGTCTGGGAGTGAGCCCCAAACTTTTTGTGGCCAAATCCTCTGCAAGACAGCCCTTGCCAAAGCTGTCAGGGACAAGGTACAAGCAGCTGTTCCCATTCTCTTCCTTCATGGATCTCACAGCTGCTCCGCCAAGTCACGAGGCAATCCCTGGAGTCTCCTTGGCACAGCCACCGATACAGCGTGAGCCTAAAAATCATGTCAAATCCTAGGGCAGAGTAAAGCCTGGGAGATTACTGTAGGAAAAACCATCTACCTTCCCCAAAAATTCAAACCATGGCAAACATTGCTTGGGAAGAGACTCTTCCAAATGCTGAACTGGGAGAATCTCCAAAGAGCAGCAATGAAAAGCACTGGATGCCCAGCAGACCTCAGCCTGCCATGACAAGATGGATGGGGATCCAAGAGGGGCAGAGAAAATCCCACTGCATGTCCATGGTCAGCGAAGCCCTGGTGAAACCTCCTGAGAATCTCTCACCAGCCTCTTCCACAGCACAGGACAGGGAGCACATGCTGGAAGAGGCTGCAGTTCCCACCACCTGACAGATGGGAGCAGACAACGCACAGGGATGTGAAAACTATCAGTAAGGAAAAGCAGGTGTGCATTAGTGATCCAGGTGGATTGTTGTGCCTATGGCTTCCTGGGACACATCAAGGGGCCAAAGCAAGTCTTGGCCATGGTCAGCTCTCAATCTCTACCAACTGTGTTATCCACCATTGCTTTTTCCCTGGAAATTTTACAGCAGAGGCAGCATGATCTTTGAATGATAGAATCACGCCACATCCTGATTTGAAAAGGACCCACGTGGATCATCAAATCTAACAGAACTGCACAGAACACCCCAAGAATCCCACCATGTGGCAGGGAAAAATGAGTGTGTGCTGAGCAGGACCCCAAACACCTTCTTAAAAAACTGACTGCACTTGGAAAAAAACATTTTTACTTGAAATAACTACTAAGGAAAAAAAAAGGAGATATTTTCTGAAAAAATGCTCTAACTAGCAAAAAAAGGAAAGTGAGTTCTGTCAGTGACATTTCCCAAAGCAGCTCTATCAGTTCCTGCTACTGCATTTCAAATTCATACCCCATCCTGCCACTGAATTAGTTCGATGGTTAAGCAAATCCCAAGTTAAATCCAGAAATGGGTGTATCCAGTATGCTTTAGAAGATCACTGGGAGCAAGGCTGAAAGGTAAAAATTTCTCTCAGATCTTGTTTAGTAAAAGCTGAAGATTAACAAGCCAGTAATGAGATACCCAGTACAGGAAGATTAGAGTCAAATATTTATCTCTGTTCCTCAAAGGGGATTTAGAGAAATTCCTAAGGGTGTTGTATATGTCTCAGTGTGTGGGATATGAACCTGTCTCCAGAAACTGAACCAAGTAACAGGAATTTTCTCTAGTCAGACTCACATGGAAAAAAAACAAAATCACTGTCAGCCCCTTTCAGCCCTCTTATCATTTGCTAAAGAAATGCTTCCAGACTCCTCATCCCTTTGGAAGAGGGTCAGGATCACCAACAGGCCACCCCAATGTGTATTGTGAAGCTTTTAATTAAACACAGGCTAATGGCAAGAGGACCCTCCGCAGCCTCAGAGCTCAGCCTTTGGAAATCACCACTCTGTGCCTTAAACCACCCACATCCCTCCAGCTCTGCTGAACATTCCCAGTCTGCGTAACTCAAATGGGAGTCAGAGTCCCTACAATTTCATCTAAATTGGATGATCGCATCTTCATCAAAGAACACAATAAGAATATTTGAGTTGTTTTTGGAATTGCTATAAACCCTGCCTGCTGAAGGGCAGAGTGCTTCTTGATCTCTGTTGCCGATATGGATGCAATTTTCAGGAATTACATAATCCCAGGGAGCTGTGATATCACCTGCCTTGGACTTCTTGCATTTAGCACATAGAGATAAAAGCAGAATTTACCTTACTACATGGAGTCCTTGTCTTTCGTCCTGTGTAACACTAAATGGTTATTAATATGGGCTTTTCCTGTAGCCATCCAGGAGAAACAAAATCCCACACTCTATTTAACTGGGATTCCAAAAGGCAAACTTTACAAATACCAGGAGGTGGCTGTTTTGTAGCTCCATATAGACATCCCTCCTGTGCTTCAGGCACAGCAATAATGGCCGGGAGCTGAAAATGAACATTAAGATGAGTAAGTGATATTAAAAAAAAATAAAAACAACAAACAATGCAGAGATTTAACAGCTCCACACAATCTTGGCTGAGATTCTCCCAAATAACCCCAAAAGCCTGGCTCATACTTCCAGGGAATGAGGCCCAGAGCCTCGCATCAACCTCTCTCGTGAAACAAAAGCTGGAGCTATTTTAAGCTCTGCAGCACCAGTAAACAGGAGTCAGCAGGTCATCTCTGCCGGCTTCTGCACTCCCAAATTATTCCTCACATGTACATGCCCAGCTCTCCCAGGAATTAGGGGTTAGGATGGGTTGGATTAATATTTACAATTTTTTCTTTCCACCACAAAACAAAAGCAGAGAGTAAAAGGATTTTCCCACAGGGCTGCTGTCTGAGCCCTGATAACCTGCTCCTCTCTCCTCTAGAGACAGACTTGGATGGAGGTAGTTTATCCAGGCATTAGGGAATACTCCACAGACAGCAATGCTGGGCAGATGAGAACAGCTGAATAAATTTATATTGATAAATAAAGGTGGCTTCACCCCCTGGAGCAAACTGGGATGGCCACATTGTAAAAGCCAAAATTGGTGGGGGGTAGGAAAAGACAACTCCAAAATAGGAGAAGAGCAGGCACACAGGGCAGCACAGTAACAGAATGACCTAGAAAGTCTTTTAAATGCCCTTCTTTACATCACTTCTGCAATGCCACTCCGCTGAACTTCCCAAGAAGAGGGGGTGTCTTTAGCTGAGCAGCCACATCAGATAGAAAGCTCTGCTCTATTCCACTTCTGCTGCTTCTGAAACTCCTGGCATACACAAGGAACATTCCTTTCCTTACATTCAGAGCAGCTGAAGGTGAGACAGCAGCACAGTCAGGGGCACAGCACGAGGAAAATTGCAGCAGATGAGAACGCAGGAGTCCAGCAGTCCTCCAGCTCACTCGTTAGGAATAACCTAACTCCAGTCACATCACCATTCCCCTCACATCCCACTTCCAGTTGATAAAAAAGACCACAGACTGACAAATAGGTCATAATTATGGACACAAACAAAGGTGTAGTAGAAGTAGCTTTATCAAAGTATTTAAATTTTGTGGCAAATCTCTGTATCAACATGGGCAGGGAGGCAACGAAATGCTCTGCAGTAGCAATTTCAGTTACCAAACTATTCCTTGGATAGACATTTATTACAGGTAGTTTCTCTGTTCCTATTTCTCCAAGAGTTTAAGGCACAAAAGCCTGAAAAAGGGCTTATAACATGTATATAAGTGCTATTATTTTCACTTTCACCTCTAATGCAACATATCAGCTTAAGTATATTGCTTGTCCATCCAGTAGAAAACTGCTTTCCAGGTTAACAACCATTTGTTGCACAATATATCAGTGCAATTGCTCTGACCCGTTTTTGCTGACAGATCTTCAGTTTCACTCTGACTGGACAGTGGAAGACACTACAAAATCTCAACATCTCAAAGAGACCATCAAGGTGCGTCCACAATAAAAAAAAATAAAGGCATGATACACAAAATAACATTTAAATATGGTTGCTGGAAAAAGTGTCTTAAACTGCTGGTTCATGGGGAATTATTTCCTCATACACAGGTAGAGAAGCAGGCCAGGTGTGCAAGATATCACCAGGTAAAAGCTTTATAACACTCCTTTCTGTCTTTGCTCTCCAAAGTGCTCTTTGGGTTGATTGCTTAAGAATATCAAACTTGCAAGCTCAAGATCACAGCTTAAGTTAACCACAACATAAGCTTTCATCCCATGCTCAAGTTACAGCAACCTTACCGAGTCACTGGAAAGATTTTGAGACATTTTAGTGGTGTCCAACAATGATCTTTTTTGAAATAACACATTCATGAGCGTTTGGTCAAATGACTCAAGACAGCTGAATGGGCAGCAAAGCAGAAAGATGGGCAGGAACCAAAATGCAGAGGGTAATTTTACTTAAAAGACCAACTTTTTTATTGTACAATGGAGTAGAGTCTCTCCCCTGTGCCATCTTGTTGAAAGTTTATAAATTACAATTCTCAGTAAGTATGAAGAGTTCAATTCAAGACAAAAGGAATAAAACTGTTGCAGTTCTAATTTTCACCATGAATAAGGGTTACCGTGGTGCTCCTACAATACTTATTCTCTACAGGAAAGGCCACAGTCCTCCTGTACTCCGAGTACCTGACCTGGGTGGGGAAAGGGCCACCCCTCACAACTGCAGGATCCAGGGGCAGCATAACAGTCTGGAGCACGCTGGGAGGATGTCCCACAGACACAATGCCTCAGCAACGAGGCTATAACACGGCTGGGATCTCTGATGAGACAGTGTCCAAAGGCTGCCAATGACAGTCCATCAAGGCATCGTAGAGCTCTTCACTCTGTTCCATAAACTGCTTGTTTGCTTCATGGACATCTAACTGAGGTGTGGGATCTATGGGAGGAAAGACAGACAAGAAGGTCACACTTCAAAAGTGTTCAGAAAAAAACCCTCCCTGTAAACAAATTGGTATATTAAAACAAACATGGGGGGAGTTTCAATATTTCCAGGGCAGGTGTCAGATGATAGTGCCAGACTGTGTTCAGTGGTGCCCACTGACAGGACAAGGAGCAACCACCTCAACATGAACAAGAAGTTATTTTCATGGAGGGTGGCAGAGCACTGGAACAGCTGCCCAGGGAGGGTGTGGAGTCTCCCTCTCTGGAGACATTCCAAACCTACCTAGATGTGTTCCTGTGTCCCATACTCCAGGTAAGCCTGCATTAGCAGGGAATTGGACTGGATGATCTCCAAAGTCCTTCCAACCCCAAGAATTCTGTGATTCTGTGAGTCACCAAACATTCCCAGCACTTGCCCAGTCACAAACCTGACCATATCAGTCCTACTCAATCTCTCTGCAATGAGATAAGGAATAACTACATCCAAACACATCCCTTTTCACAACAGTGATTGCCCCACAGGACAGTCAGTGGAGGGAACACTCACCTGCACCTCACAGCCCAGTGCAGCCACCTGCACTGCCAGAAGGAGCTTGCCCTGACAGAAGGGGCAGAAGCAGAGGCAGAGGCCCCCATTCCCTTCTGCTCCCTCCCCTGTGAGGTCACAAATGATGGATGGACAGATGGATGGCAGCATCCTGTGCTGCTGCAAGCAGTCACCAGAACTCATCTGCCAAAGCCTCCAGCAGCTCAAAGCTGGAGTCACAGTTAGGAATGAAGGCAGTGTCAGTGGCACCACAGCATCATGGTGAGCGTGGCCCTATTTTACATGTGGAAGAAATGCTTGGAAAGCATTTTGGAGCTGGACAACAAGTGTGCAGGTCCAATCCTGCTGCTCTGAATGCAGAGTGCTGGACTCCCCAAACCCCTGTAGGGTGTAAAGCTCACCTGACAACACCAGCAACCCAAAGCTCAGGTTATCAGAGTAGCACAATCACAAAGGTCAGTGAATGACTCTCAATACAAAGCTGAATGAATGGAAAGACTCTAAAACACATCAGGAACAAAATGTTTTTAAACATGTGACTTCCCTGGCACAGGCTGCCCAGGGAAGCTGTGGTTACCCCATTTCTTTAAGTGTCCAAGGCCAGGTTGGACAGGGCTTGGAGTGACCTTGTCAAGTGGAAGGTGTCCCTGCCCATGGCAGTGGGTGGATAAAGATGGCTTTGGAAGTTCCTTCCCACCCAAACCATTCCAGGATTCTATGTTTGGTTTTAGCTACTTCATGTTGTAACACATTACAGGAGAAGAGATTTAATGAAAAGGAATGATAGAGTGACAGTACATGAATTCAGTTTCCTACAAAGGCAGGAATCTTTCATTTTATCAACCAGAAAAAGAAATATCCAGAGATATCCCAATCCTAGTCCTGGTATGTTTGGTTCAGCAAAAGGAAATCTCTCCTAGAACGCTTTTAAGAGCCATTAACAGCTTCCACGCACATCATTACTCATACCTGTGGATCCTGTAGGTCTGTTACTATGTAATTTTTAATTTATTTTTTTTTCAGGAATAGAGTAAGATACACTACATAATGCGTATTGCACTCAAGACAGAAATCTGAAATGGCTGGCATGAAATGATAGTTTCTTGCATCAATAAATGAAAGCTACTTGTACAGGTATCTAAAACCCCAATCTGCTTTAGTGACCCATTTCAAGCTAATGGGTCATCAATAAATGAAAGCTACTTGTACAGGTATCTAAAACCCCAATCTGCTTTAGTGACCCATTTCAAGCAACAACTGCTTGAAATATTTTATCAGTGTGGTGACTAATATTATGCCCTTTTACTTGTAAACTAAAAGCACAATGAATATTCTGGGCTCTAAATGTCAAGATTTTACAGAAAGACAGAATAATATCTACTTTTTTCTTGGTAGCATATCAGAAAAAAAAAAAACTAGTAAAAAAAGGATAACAATTTCAGTACTACAGAAGATTAAAATCTCAGTGCTGGGGAAGTCAAACAGGTTCAGTCCTCACCAGGTTCAGATTAGGAACAGCAACAGTAAAACCAGGATGCAACTGTTCTAGGCAATAGTGACCCACAAATTTTCTCATATTTACTCAAAGATAAAGGTATATTATAAATTGAAATTAGGGCCAATTTGAGAAAGTCTATCTCCAAGCAGTGCAGAACATACAGACAACTTCAATACAGAATTTGAGAAACATACCTTCCAATGCATCCTCACCAACTTCTTCATATGTCTGCAAGGAAAAACAAACCCCTTAGGACAGTGGATAATTATCTTTTCTTTTGCATCACTTGTTGATTAGTACTGTCAGAGACTGACATTTATACAGGAGTTATTACAACAGAATTCTTCACACATAAGCCTCTGTTCCATTGCTAACACTCCATGGGGAAGATCCTACACTAAACCTCTAACAGAGGCAGTTCTTGAAATTCCAGGGCTGAAGTGGGGTGACTGTTCTGATGTGTTCTATCCTTTGTAACAAAGTTTATGAAGGATCCAAAAGGCACTCTGAGCACTGCCTGTACCAAGAGAACTCTTCTACCATCACAACTGTACTAAGAGACCCTTTGTGTCCTCCAGACATTTTTTAACCTCAGCAATATACTCTCCATAAAGCAACAGGACACACCAAGGGCTAAACACTAAATAGCAGCTATATTAAGACTTCATTATGAAGAGGTATATACTAAGATCTCTTGGTGTGTTCAGTTTGGAGCAGAGCAGACTGAGGGCAGAGCTCATTAGGGTCTGCAGCTCCTCCCGAGGGACAGCTCCAATCTCTGCTCTCCATGACCAGGGACAGGACCTGAGGGAATGGCTGGAGCTGTGTCAGGAGAGGGTCAGGCTGGATATCAGGAAAAGATTCTTCCCCTAAAGGGAGCCTGGGCACTGAACAGGCTCCCCAGGGATGGTCAAAATTGCAAGGCTGCCTCAGCTCCAGGAACATTTGAACAAGGCTCTCAGGCACAGGGTGGGATTGTTGGGCTGTCCTGGGCAGGGTCAGGAGCTGGACTCTATTCCTGTGGGTCCCTTCCAGCTCAGGACATTCTGTGATTCTCAGAGCTGAAGAGGACATGTTCCCATCCCACCTTTCAAGCTTGTGCTGCCCTACCTGCATGGTGCTCTGTGTGTAGCCATACTGGGGGTAGCTGTAGCTGTAACTGCCCGTGTTCTGGTCGTACCCCCACTGAGCGTAGTAGTTGTGATACTGGTGGTAATACTGGTTGTAATTATAGCTGTACATCTGATTGTACTCCATTGGTTTCACACGATTACTTCAAAAAATAAAGCAGGATAAAAATAGCAATAAACCATTTTTTTAAATTGCAATAAAATAGTGCAGAACAAGTATGAAAAAAACAGTGAAATAGCTTAAGATACAATGTGGTAAAGAGACAAGGCTTAGTCTAACAAGCAAATTTCAATCTTTAAAATATATTCACTATTTACTGCAGCAATATTTATTATTTGTATACATTTGCATAAGGAAAGAAATGGTTTAAATTTAATACCCTTTCCTGTACTCATATTCCTCTTCAATAATAAACATTACTTTCATTCTTTATGAGCTAATTGGGTATCACTTCCTGGCTTTGGGAAGGGAAGAGTTCAGAACTATGAGCTTCAGTTTAGAACAATCCTGAACCACAATCCAGATACTGGAGTCCCTTCTTCCATCTGGTAAAGTGGATGAAGTTAAGTGATCTGCAGCTTTCTGAGAGAAAGTACTGAGTCTTGCTTTACATGAAGAGTTAAAGACTTAAAGCCTGGCAAAAAACCTTGAGTTTTCCTTTGTAAGAATGGAAAAAAACTCTCCCTTCTGCCACTGTCATACAGAAACTTAAGCAATGACTTGTCCCCTTTCTCTCTGAACCGGGTGGTCTTCAATGCACAGACTGGAAAAAGTTAATGAAATAAGAACTTCTAGTAATCAAAAAATAAACTTAAATACTCTGAGAACTGACCAAAATTCCTATTCCTTGCCACTTTAGGAAGTGGCAGCATTCCCAAGGAACACCATTCCACCTAACTATCAAGATTTGAAATAATGAGATGACAAATATTGTTTGGAAATGAAAATATGTCACACATAAAGCTATTTCTACTAATGATGAAATTAGTGAGATGCAGGAAGAAGGAAACATCAATCTTCTCACCACGATGCACCCATTTTTTCTGCTTTTCTCTTCCTTTTCGCCCCCCAAGACTTATGAGGTCACTGAAACTCTAAGTATTATTCAAATAGGGAACAATTACTATGATCCGTATTACCCTAGTGCTACGAGCCCCAAGTCAGACCAGGATCTCATTGTATCAGGTTCTGAACAAACACAGAAAAAAAAGTTAATCCTTGCCCCAAAAGTCTTATATGTAGTAGATATCATAACAGAATTAGCAAGGTAGTTGAGCTTTGTTATCCAGACATCATTAGGAAGATTTAAACTATTTCAATATAATGCAAAGGAACATACATTTTAAATATAATCACATTTAACTACAGTGTGTGTGCATGTGTAGGGATTTAATAATGTATACGATTCAAAACAGTGGAAAATTCTTAGTAGTGAGGTAATGTTATAATTTCTTTGAACTCCTGGGCATTCTGATACTCCCCATATTCATCGGTATTCTTTCATTTTGTGATGGAGACATCCAGGACATGTATCCAAAGCACTAAAAGGTATTTAAAACCAGATGTGATTTTTCATATAAATGTCCAGCTGTTCTTCTACTCACGCTTTTGGTATAGCCACACTCAAGCGTACAGGTTTAGAGCCCAACCCCACAGCTCCCTGACACTCTGTCAGTGCTCTCTTCTGTTCCAGTTCATCCGTGAATTTCACAAACCCGTAACCTCTGCAGAGACACAGAAAAACTCACATAAAACCAACCCCAAAGAGCAATGCCACGTTATAAAAATTAGTTACAGCGAAGTTTGATTTGGTTTGGGAAACACAGTGAACAAAAATGTTCATTAGGGTTGTTGTCCCTGCTCTTGGGAGAGATGAAATTATTCTGCCTTGCAGCTGCTTTTCCAGAATGCCTGAAGCCACATGTCCAAGCTCTGGCAGTACTTTCAAGGGCTTGTCAAGGTAAAGTAGTTCTTGTGCCAGTGGATTCTGGGGAACTGGAAGTGAGCTGACACAAGCCATGTCGAAATGCCTGAACTGACACATGGTAAAGCCCCAGATCTCTGCTGGGAGGATACTGATATTCTCAAGAGTGCAGCTGAAAGAGGGACAGTACATCCAGAACCCCTGGACTCTGCAACAAGCCTTCACTATGATGTGGCAGAATGCACATCAGCCAGACAGAGAATTCCAACTCCAACCCCAACAGTCCTTTGCGTGGGATTTTGATGCTGTAGTGAGTCAGAAACAATGCAACAGAATCCAAGAGGGCAGTGCCAGGATCCCATCATGGGATGGGCTGCCTAACACAGCAGAAAGATCAAAGACTTAGGTGTGGGAGGGTAAGAGGAATCCATCTAAGCAAAGGAAGAAGTTTGAGAGGGAAGGGCTTGTCTACCTGGGGAAAAGAACAAGCTGTAAGCAAGGGTGTAAATTTATAGTGCATTATCTATTCTGTGGGAACTGCTAAACACCAAGTAATGTGCTATTCTAAAAGCAGCATTACCTACTACTCATGGGAGGTCTCCACTGGCAGGTATTTCAGAGCAGTTCATGCCCCAGAAAATGCAGTACCTTGCACAGCAAGCTCCACACACAAGTCCAAATATCTTATTTATAGATATATATACAGGTATGTATCTACACACAAACTAGAGTATTAAACACAAGCAAAACTCTACACAGACCCACGTTCATTTAACTTGCCCTCTGCCAAAGGATTATGGCAAATTAATCCAGTGCAAGTCAACTTCTAAGTCAGTTTAAGGTGTACACACACAAACCCAACTAAGTTCCTAAGTGCCAAAAGACTCCTGCAGATTTTCAGATGGGACCAGGAGTGTGAAAGAGAGACTGGGAAGACTGGCAGTTCCAAAATAGATACAAATAGAGATGGATGCAGTGTACAGGAATAGATGCTGGGTACTGCAAGGGAGACAGTGATTCTTCCAAGTCTTCCAGACACTGATTCTTCCAACTCTTCCAGACATTTAGCTGTTCCACACCAATGGCTAAACCATTGTTGAGGAAAGAAATAATTTCTTCCTGGCCAGGACCTCCCTACAGACCTTTTGTCCTGCCCCTGAAGTTTGGAAAAGCCCCAGCACCTGTACCCTCAGCAGAAAGCAGAGAAGTAGGCACAGCACCACAGCACCACGCTCTAAGCTCCTCTCCTGTCTGGACAAGAGGTGCTGGGAGGAGGCCTTCCTGATCCACCAGCCTTGGCTGGAAGGGCCAGGGCTTCACTGGGCATGTCCACAAGCCCTAAGCTCCTCTTTCACATCACACTGACACCTGCAGATGCCTCAGCTTTGAGCAATTGCACAAGCCCCAACAAAGCCCCTGGCACCAACACTCTGGCACTGCCAGGGGAGACAGCTTTGCTCTTCCCAGAAACAGGACTCTAAGTCCCTGCTCCTTCCCCACCTCCCAAGCTACCACAGATTCCCTTTCCTTGAGGTCTGCACATATGCACAGTTCCCAAAACCCAGCTAACAGTCCAACCTGCAGCACCAACACCTGTTCTACAGACAGAGACTGAAGCAGGTGCAGCACAACAGGAACTGTGGGGTTTACACTGAGGAGGAGCAGAAGGCACACAGAGCCCAGTCGAGCAGTGTCAGTCCCAGGGGAGGTGGCACTGACAGCATGAGGACCCAATAGCCAGAGAGACTGAGTAGCTCTGCAAGAAGTTCAAGATGCACATGAAGAGGAACTTCATGACGGGGGAGGAGTGCAGCTCTGGAACAGGCTGCCCAGACAGATTGAATTAACTCCATCCTGGGAGGTTTTCCAGACTACACAATTCATGGATGATATGATCTAGTGCTGGCTGCAGTCCTGTTAGGAGCTGGACCAGAGACCTCCAGAGATTCCTTCAAACCAACCTGTCTAAGAGTAAGAAACCACATATGAGAAGGTGGAGGGACCTACAGCCATAGGTCCCATATCTTATCCCAACATTCTCACAGGTGTTATATTAGAAAATTGTGCTTCACTGAAGCCATGCTCTGCTTTGAAAACAAGGATGCTCACCAACTGCTCCTTCATCTGGAAAATACAGCTTAATCTCATGCTATTTAGAAAATGTTTTAATTACATTAAGAAATCCAACTTTTTGATACCTGTTTTTGGCAAGACATTTTCAGGAAAGACAAACAAGGCAGCTACTGAGAACCTGAGAGTGAATCACAGCTTTGTGTGCCCTACCCTGTTTGAAAGAAAACCTGTACAGCTCTCACAGGAATATACATTCAGTAGCCTAAAGTTTATAAAGCACAATTCCACCCAAGAGTCCAGGAAGAGAGTGTTTCAAGATTACTTAAGATATTTTTCAGCATTTTAAGAAGTGGAATAACACACAAAGGGAATAACACACTCCTGACAGAGGAGTGACAATACCCATAGTGACTATCAAAACTCAAGCAAACTGCAGATTGAATGGCCAAAACCACTGTATTTTAAGATTACTAAAATCTAAGCCAAAAGAAATTTTTCCCCCTTGCTGCATTCTATCTTCCCTATTGCCACATGTGAAGTAAAAAAAAAAAAAAGTGAATAAAAGACAACTTACTTGGATACTCCTGCCTGGTCCAAAACAACTTTTCCACCTCTACATGATGGATAAACTTTAACAAAAAATTCATATAACATCCCATCATCCACGTCAGGAGTCAGGTCTCCCACAAAAAGGGAATATTCTGGACTAAAGAAATCAAAAGAAAATGTCTTAAATACAATCAAAAGAAAAAAAAAAAAAAGGACATGCTGACTGACCGTTACCATTTAGCCTAAATATTTGAACTCAGAAAAGAGTGATATTAAAATACCATTTAATGGAGACGTTAAAGTGCCACCACTTAAGCTGCTTAACTAAAATTTTGATTGACACTGCTTTTTCAAGTTAATTCAAGCAGCACAACCAACCAACTTGATACTGCTTTTTATGTAAAGATTATTTCAATGCTTATTACTCAGGATATCTCTGATTTCTAAAATGGCAAGAAAAAATAACTCATTTATAGATATGCTATTTCCAATACATAGATCTCAAATTATAATACATAGATCTTAAATTATAATATATGAATTAGATACTTTGATGCTACAAAGTTTAAATACCTTAAAGGACACTGGATAAATCTGCTGTGCCACAGCAGATGGCACAGCATCTGGCAGTCTGAGTTCTCTTCCCTCTACTAAAGACTGGCAGTGATGAACTTTGATTGTACATATTTTGACTAATTTTTGCAAGGCAATTAATAGAGAGACATTAAGCAGGCAAAATTAATATTTAAATATTGAGCACTTACCTGTTATCAGGCTGTTTTCCATATGTTGCATAATTCAATTTAAATCGCTTCGCCTGAAATAAGGCAAAAATGAATCCATACATTCAAATGCTGTCATGTGAATTCAAGCAATTAGGGAAAAATACAATAAGCTGATTTAATACAACTTAATGCTGACACATGTTCAATGCCTTTAGACCAGTCAGTTAAGGTAACAAGCACATTTTTATTTAGCATCAGTACAGATACAATAATGAAAATCAAAATGTGAACAGAGGCAGTAATAACAAATGTTAAATTTCTTCCAATTTTAAGGTCTTAAAATGAAATGACAGTACCACTACTAGACTTTTGTGATTTAACACAAACACTAGCATACCAGAATCCAACACACTGGAAAATGGAATCAACCTGAGTCTGGAAGTGTGGCTAAATACTTGGCTCTGGACATTAGTAAGATTCAAAATTAAAGGCTTCTGAAAGAACTACACTGGACACTGGAGCCCTCTTTAAATTTTGCATCTCAATTTATTTTTGAAACAAGTTTCCCAGCAGCCCAGATTTGTGCCCTCTAGCACATCTAGAACTTTCTGTCCCCAACCTACCATACTTTTAGCAACTTTTACCCAACTTACATCTAAGTTTAGACCAAGATCTTTGAATCAGCTCTTAGAGATCATGGGCTAATCTCAGGATCAGGATTTCAGATCCTAAAATCAGGATTTCTGATCACAATCAGAAATGCCCTAGAGATCAGGGTACTTGTTCAGTACAGTGAAGAGCCCAGTGTGTTCTGGGACCTTGTATGATAGATTTCCTTCCCTCAAAAACAGGTAAACAATCCTTGAGAAACAGAGCACAGACTTAACTCTAGGCTATAATCCTGTTCCTTGCACGCTTGCATTCTTTGGAGCACAGTACTACACAACTTTCTGTGGAATATTTACAAGCTAAGTTATTCCTTTGACTAACTCAGTATTTAAAAAGAAATAAAAGCATGAGCCACACTCAAGTTTTCTGTAAACAAAATTCTCTAAATGCAAAGGATGAGCTAGGCAGTTGCCTGCTGAGTGCACTGATTTGGGCTGCTTTGGATCTCTGCCTGACATCTGTAATTCTCTCCATGTGTTATGCAAATCATCCCTCCACACAGCACTGTGTTTTGAACAAAACTGTGAAGCAAGATGGATATTCCCAACACCAAACTTCCATTATTATCTTACTCCTTGCAAGAGCTGCTCTCTTTGTCTCTCCAGTGACTATAGAAGGCATCCAGGATGATCAGCTTGCCTTAATCATGAGCAAACACGTGAAACAGATATCTCCAGGCCTCTCATCGACTCCTTTTAACGGGGTATGTCACCCTCTCAGGAACACTGACGACATAGCTCAATCTGAACTTCCCAGTCTCCTACTCCGGGTATTAACTACTCTGAAACAGGAACTCATTTACCTTGTATATCACACCGTAACTGAGGTGATTCTAGAGCTGCTTTATGAATCAGTCACCCCAGCTACTGCAGCCAACTCCTGTGGGTACAACAGACAGCTGTGTCAGCCGTCTCATTTTAATCTACCACATATTCAAGTCAACATCCTAAAATTAGCCTCTCTGCCTATTCCTCCTCTTCTCCTTGACTACCCAGTTTTTATGTAGAGGAGATGTTAGTTATGCACAGCAATTTTTCAATACTCTGTCTTGTTCTCCACTGTAAAGAGGTTTGAGTAACTTCTGTTTGCTAAGGGCCAAGAACAATGCAAGATTAATAGTCATGTTTCTCTTGCCAATCAATATTACTCAAAAGACACTGTGAACTTGCAAGTTCATCCTGTACACATGTAACAACACACACAGCTAAATTCTCAGATTGCCTCATCCCTGAAAGTGTTCAAAGCCTGGTTGGATGGGGCTTGGAGCAATTTGGTCTAGTGGAAGGTGTCCCTACCCATGGTAGGGGATGAAATGCAACAAGCTTTAAGGTCCCTTCCAACCCAAATCACTCTGTGACTCCATGACTATACAAAAGGACAGAGGATGGAAGAATTGTGGCAGACATACACTATACTCAGTCTAATTTCTTCCTTGTTCTTCTCAGGTTTCTGATTAGTCCAACTTTGGTAACAGCAGCAATGGTCAGATATAAAAGTCATCACACCCCACAACACTTCTACACCTAAATTTTATCTAGACAGTCACAAAGAAATCAGTGTTTTTTCTCAACAATTTTCTGAGCAAACACATTAACAGTTTTATAGTCATAACTTCAATTCTAAAGCAAAGAAGAATCCCAGTTTGCTAACTATTGAATTTATCTGTAATCATTAAAAATACACATTCTACACTATCTGTCCCTTCCAAGTTTTGCTTCTCAACTGGCTGATCCCATTTACTCACCGGTGTAGCACCAGGAAGTGGTTTTCCATTGATTTTGTGTAAACATTTCTCTGCAGTAGCTAGATCTGCAAATTCTACAAAGCAATAGCCTGCTGGAATTCTGAACATATAACACAGAAGAGAAGAGACAAAAGTTATAAACTTAAAACACATTTGATGAGGAAAGCTGTATTTTAGATAACTGGCAGGAAATTTGCTATAGTTGCAATACATAGAACAGTTTCTTTTTAAAGCATAAATATTAGCTACCAAAGAGAAGCTGGATCTCAAGGGATAGCCCCTACTTACCATAAGTCAGGTCAACATAAGCACATAGAAAATGGTTTAGCTTACAGTTTACTTCCTACTTTCACTGACCATCAATTTGCCCGCCCAAGTTTAAACTACTGAAAACTGAAATTACAACACTTAAAAGAATAATGGATAAGAATGAAACTACTTTATTCTGCATAAATCACTCATTTTATTTCAAATGAAGTCTAAAGGTTCTCTTATTGCTCCAAGTCAGACTTCCCACCTCTGTTAGCATCACATAGCTGCACTACAGACTAATGACCAAAGCCTGGGGAGGTGTAATTCCCAGAGGGATGGAATGAGATACATGCACCGCTCTGACTGCGTGCTGGAGCACTGCAGGATGAGGACCAAACCTTGTTTGTTGAGGGAAGGCTGAAGAGCCAGCAGTGCCCTCTCCATTGCTCTCACCAATATTCCCATATTGGTGGCAGCAAAGGTGAGAAACTCAAAGGGAAGATTCACTCTGATACGGAAGGACCACAGCAATGCTTCAGTCCAAATGCGCTTGGAGAACAAACAGAAACAGTTACCCTGTCAACCTGTTTCGAATGATTTTTACACTCAGTACAAGCTCTCCCATGGTGGCAAAGGCTCTTGAAACAAAGTTTTCATCCATATAGGGCTCCAGCTATAAAAGCAAAAACAGAAAGAAAGTTAGATCAGAGCATCTACAAAAAAGAGAATATGTGTCAATGTCCCTCTAAGCAGTTAAAACATTATTGAGAAGGATTTTACCCTTACACTTCAAAAAGAAGACTCATTTAAGAGGGTCGATGCCACTCAAAACCAGCAGGCATGCATGAACCAGGCTCAACAGTCTGCAAAGTGGAACCCAAGAGACAGCATGAATTTCAGAGAACAGGGAGCTTCACAGAAGGACAAAAGCCACTCAGAAACATACAGCAACAAACTGAGCATTCGCTACAGGGAGCAGGGGAGAAGGTGGCAGGCTCCTTCTCCAGGTGCAAGCGAAGGCTGCGCCAGCGCTGTGGATACACAGGTGTGGCACAACCCCGGGTGGCACGTGGCAGGTGACACTACCCCGTGGAGCTGCAGTAGGGGTCTGCAGAGCTTTGTCTGCCTCGCACAACCCCGGAGATACCAGGGCAGCACTTGGGGGAAGCCCTGGAATCCCGTCCCACAGCAGCTCTATGCTTCATCCTGCCCATGGGAGCACTGACCATGTTCATGTCACGGGGAAGGACCGCACTGTGCAGGTAAGAGTGCATGTGACCATGCTGGAGAGCAGGTGTCTGCGTGGTGTAAGGGACTGACAAGTTGGAGACGGTGCTGGAATTTGGATCAAATATACCATGAAGAACCTGAGTGAACAGGGCACCTCTGTGTATAACAGAAACTGGAGGAGGGAACTAGCCAAAATGAAAATGGGAAGTAGTGTGTGTGACAGGTAACATGGAGCTGAAAAATATAAAATATATATAGCTCCGTGTATTTACCTGTGTAAGACAGGTGGCTCACGGTAACCTACAGCCCTCAAGTATTTGTTTATCTGTCAGGTCCCAGGTGGCTCGACCACTTGCGTGGGTGACAGATTGTGCAGTATGTGAAAGAAGGTGACCATACTGCACTTTCACGTGTAAAAGGCAGCAGATGCCCTGTGGAGGTGAGTGAGAAGCAGAACTGACTTGTCCCAGGAGCAGAAGCAGCACCACTCTGCACAGACGTGCCATGCAGGGTGATCCTGGCTGTGTGTGTGTACAGGAAAGCTGTATTTGTAAAGACAACCAGTTGCTTGGATATGTCCGTACTGCTCAAAGAGCCATGGCCTGCTTGTAAGAGTAGTGATGAAAAAGAAGACAGGCTTTATCATAGAGAGATGACAGAAAATCCTCTGTGTGGGGAAAAGGGAGAACAGACTGCACGGAGTCTCCATGCACGAGTAAAGGCAGTAGAGGACACCTTGATACTGTGGCAAACTGGGTGTGCTGAGTGTGTGTGTGGGAGAGAAGTACCCAGTGGGATTCTCAGGGATGTGCTGGGCTGTGTGTACACACACATGAGAGATGAGGAACACTACATGAAAGCAGGACTGTGCTGGTGTGAGCTGCAAGAAAGGGCTGAAGGAAGATGTGTGTCCAAGAAACAGGTGGCAGGGAATTTGTGACATCTACACACATAGTGGAGTGTGCAAAGGTGTGTACAAATGCGTGACAGACAGCAAAGACACTATACGCAGCAGTGGGACCGCATGAGTGTGTCACAGTGTACCACAGTGGCAGCAATGCAGGCACCATAACGCACTGAGCACACACACACATGCAGTGTGACTGGGTGGCAGGGCACTATAACATGCTGGGGTGAGTACACCTGTGTGTGAAAGTGTGTGTTCAGCAGTGACTGTGAAGGACACAAGGGCACAAGAGTGAGGGTGTGTGAAGGGCACACAAGGGACACTGTGGGCTGTGTATCACTGTGAGTGTGCCTACAGTGTGCACGTGAGTGGGCAGCAATACACCCTTGGGTGAAGAAGCACCTGTGAGTGTGCTTCACACGGGTGCTCTTCCTGCCAGGTACACACACAGGCAGGAATGAGGGACCTAGCAGGAAGTGTAAGTGCTTGTGAACGTGCGTGCATGTAGGAGAGTCAAAATCCCTATGAGGGTGCAAGTGCACCCAAAGGTGTGCACGTAGGGGGCAGGTTGTGAGGGATAATCTTGGAAAAGTGCATACAAATGTGCCTACAAGTGTGAGCACAATTAGCAGCACAACCATGAGTGTGTGTAAATGCCTTGTACAATGTAAGCATGTAAGTGCCTATAGCAGCTGAGCAGGTAAAACAGCAGATAAATTCTCAAAGCATGCAAGTGTACACGCTGCGAGTATGGGAGTAAGTGCCTCTTAAGAGTATGGAAGTGTGAGACTTTTTGGTGCCCATGCATGGGTCTGACCACCAGGGACACTGGTGTAAGTGTAGCTGTGACTTGGCTGCAGGAAGGCAGTGAGGGTCACTCTGGGGTGTGTGTGTGTGTGTAACTGCTCACAGATGTGCCTGTCAGGCTGGGGTTTATGTCTGAGTGTGTCAGCCTGTGTGAGCATGTCAGCATGCACAGGAGTGTATGACGTGAATGTCACTTGGGGAGTTTAGGTGTATCTGAATGTGTGAGGGGCTGTGAGGCTGTGTCAGTGTGGGGGTGTCAGTGGTGTGAAGGGGTCAGTCAGTCAGGGAGAGGGTCAGCTGCTGTCAGATGTCAGTCAGAGTGAGGGTGTCAGAACTGTGAGGATGCCAGTCTGTCGGTTGTTGTGTGGGTGTCAGAGCGAGAGTGTCAGTCAGTTAGAGTAAGGCTGTCAGTTGTTGTAAGGGTGTCAGACGGTGTCACGGTGCCAGAGTGAGGGCGTCAATTGGTGTGAGAGTGTCAGTGAGTGCGAGAGTCCATGAGAGGGTGTCGGTCGGAGCGAGAGCGTCAGTCAGTCATTGTGCGGGTGCCGCTCAGTGACGGTATCAGACGGTCAGTGCCTCCCGCGCCCCGCCCCGGCCCGGCCGCGTACCCCCGTAGCCCCGCCGCCCCCCGCACAAAGCCGCGCGGTCCCGGCCGGACACTCACGTCCCCCATCCACAGGCTGGCGGCCATGCTGCTCCCGCAGGCCCCGCGGCGGGTTCAGCGGGGCCGCGCTGTTCCACGGCCCGGCCCGGCCCGGCCCGGCCCGGCCCCGCCGCCGCCGCCGCCCCTCCTTCCGTCCCACCCCCGGCGCCCCGGTCCCTCGGTCCCTCCCCCGGTCCCTCCCGCCGCCGCCCGGGCCGGCCCCGCCGCCTCCTCCGCGGCCCCGGCGGGCGGAGAGAGCGGCGCCCCTGTCGCCGTAGCGCCCCCTGGCGTCAGGAGGAGCGACAGCCGCGGGAGGGAGCCGGGGGCAGAGGGCGGGGGTTTGGGGCAACTTAGGGAGGCTTTGGGGCGACTGTAGCTACCTGGAAGGAGATTGGAGTGAGGTGGGGACCGGTGTCTTCTAGAGTGAGAAGGGCAAGCAGTGAGAGGGCAAGAGGAAATGGCCTTAAGCTGAGACAGGAGATTCAGGTATCAGGAAAAAAATCATAGACGACGCTGTGTTGGGAGGGGCACACCGGGATCATCGAGACCAACACTTAGCCCTGCACAGGACATTCGAACAATCACACCCTGTCCCTGAGAGCATTGTCCAAACGCTCCTGGAGCTCTGACAGCCTTGCGGTTATGACCACTGCCTGTGGAACCTGCTCAGTGTCCCAGCACCCTCTGGGAGAAGAACCTTTTTCTGATATCCAACATAACCCTCCCCTGACAGAGCTTCATTCTGTGACAAGCACTTTGGTCATCTCTTCAAGGCACCACTGCTGTCAGAGCTGGCACAGGGTTTACAAAGTCGGACAGTGTTTGACAATGTTGAAAGGCCAAAGACTTGTGGGGTTTTTTTTGTGGTAGGTTTGTGAGAGGCCATGATCCCGGCTCCCCTCCACCCAATGGGGTGCATCAGAAGCTTCGAATCCCAGCCAGACTGGGGCTCTGAGCTTAGACCACTGCCTCTTCATACAGATAGGAGATCCATCCTCGGGATCATCAGCCCGGGACGCGGGGTTGGACTGGGTACAGTGTGATCCTCTTCTTTTCTTTACTTCCGCAGGCCCTTCAACAGCGAGGGTGGCAATTCCTGGAGAAGATGACCCCCCTCGTACCGACGGAGCAGAGACGAGTGAGCCTGAGAACTGGTTGGTATTTTCGGCATCCCGAGAGCCGGTTGGAATTTCGGCATCTCCCGTCACGGGTGAGCCCTGTGCCCTGTTGCGGAACTCCAGGCATGGGCTGAATCCCTGGCTGTGGTTGTGCAGGCGCTGCAGCAAGCCAGAAATCCAGCTCCCGGCGACAGGGACGCTTCAAAGCCTCCGCGCTATTTTCGCCGCGGTTGTTCGGGCTCCGGGCGAGCCGGGCGGTGCCTCCGCCGGTCACATCCCGGGAGAGGGCAGCAAGAGCCCGCCGGTGTCGGGTAGAGGTTTTCCGGTGCTGGCATTGGGTAGCTTTGTGCGACGGAGCCAATTCTGGAACTCCTTCCGAAGTGATGTGTTAGCGCTCGCTCAAATCTTGCCCCACAACATCCCTCTTCCATGACTAAGGCCGGAAACCCACTGGGAGGGGAGCGGAGAATTCTTTGTTCTGCTTTTTCCTGCGGACAGAGCAGGGCACGTTTGATCCTTCCTACATTCCTGCAGGAGACAGTGAGAATTCTTCATCCTCATTCTGAGCAGGATCTGCATCTCTCATCATGCTGAAGCACAGCCAGTATTGGCTGCTCTAGAATATCAAGTCCGCAAGACATGAGATTAACAGTTTATGTGTTTTCTGACTTCTGAGTCCTTAGAGCACCCTCAGATCATTTTTCTCCAAGTTCCTCCCTAACTAAAACCTAAAATCTAGCATGAAATCAGAAAGGCAGCAAGACCCACAGTTGATAATTCAGTTGAATGAAGACTTTGGGTTGTCAAGTTGCACTTTTTGTGCCTTGGTGTCACTGGCAACCTGGTCTCTTGCAAATTCACCCCCTTTGAAACCCCTGCTGTGTCTGCCTTTCAGATGTCATCTCCCAGAATGGTTTTATGTTCCCAACATGGCAATTTATCCACTGGTTAACTCAGAGCTCCACTCTGCAGAGCCCACAAAGCTGTCACTCATTCTCTGTTATTACTTACAAAAGCCAGTATTTTTTTGTAATTTGATGAAATGAGTCCAGTGTCTTTAATTATCCTCTTCTAGCTTTTTCCTTCCAACTTAATAACACGAAACTTGCTTTTCCTAGGATAATCCACAGACATGGATTTTGGGCAACAAAAATACAGAAGGATGTGATTGTGTTGGACCAGGAGAAGACAAGTTTAAATACAGTGTTATATCTGAAGTAACTGCTGTTTATGCACTTAACCTTGTGACAGAGTAAAAACAGTGCCAGGAGCATGTTGTTACGTGAAAAAGTGTTTACTCCCCTTTAAAAATTTATGAACTGGCAAAGAAGCCATGAAAAGAAGATGTGGGTGTTCCTCTGTCCTGAGTGTGAGTGTCAGCAGTAGCAGCCAATACATACGTGTCCCTTGTTCCCTTTGCTGGGACAGCAGGTATTTTTGGATCTAGGAACTTGGTCCTGAAAATTGCTGACTAAATTCTAACTAGTGTTTCCTGGAATCCACTGGAGGGGTGATCCCTGAACCCACTTTTACCTGGTCTCTGGGAGCTGTAGCCTGTTGGAGGCCCCAGTCCTGGAGGCTTCAGAGCTCTTTCAACTCTTGGTAACTTTGATTGGCATTAAGGGTCACTCAGTACTTCCTGGGAGGAGGCCCTGACTGCTTTCAACTTTTAAAATTAATGGTTTTGATCTTGAGAATCTGACCTGGGAGATTTTAATTTGAATTTGCTGGTTTTAGCTTGAACTTGAAACTGACTTAAATGAGGTTTGTGCCCTCAGTACTGGATGTTACTGTGTTATAACCTTCCCTTTGTTGGTCTTGCAGATGCAAGTCAGTCCTTTTTCTTAGGCAACTGTATGTAATGTACTGAGATCAGGGATTAATTTGGCCAGGGATTATTGAAATGATAAGTAAAATAAACCAAAACAAAACATAAAGCAAAACTTTTAGTTTGGAATAGCTTCTGAGATTCTGAAAGTAACTGAAGTAATCCAGAAGAAAATATGCCATGAAATCTGTTTTCCATTATTGCATGAGATGGTATGACTTCAAATTTGATCAAATCAATTTTTTCATGATGAAGTTAATGCCACTTAAAGTGATGTAGAGATCTGGGGTCTTTTTCAATGTCAAATTACTAATTATTTTTGACTTGACATTCTTATTTGTTTATTTTTTTATTGATGATTCACTGTTCCTGTCATGATGTCACAGCAAGTAAAAATAATTTCTGATTGATTTCTAGCTGCCCGTAGTATTTTTGAAAGATGTTGTAGTAAAAGTTCATTGATGTGCTTGTGCGCGCTAGCTTTCTTATCCAGACCCAGTCTCTTGCATATAATCAAGGTGCAATGGGAGAGACTTGATGTCCTGTCTTGCATTCTATTTAAGAAAAAGTGCAGTCATTCATGTGGAATCCTTTGCTCATATTTATCTGCGTGTTTTGTGAGATCCCTCGATAAAGTCAAGATCAAAGGACAAGGACAGTCCATTCTTTTTGCTTTAAAGGAATGTATTTCCAGCTTCAGTGGCTTCTGAGTGGGATGACTGTGAGCAATAACACAAGGAGTTCAGTATGGGGAACAGCTGAGCACATCCATGAGTAAATGGGGCCAGAGGAATTTATTCCCAGGGCCGTTAGTTTTGCCATCTAGGAGCACATGTGCTCCCCTTGCTGGTTTTGCATGTCTATTCCCACACCATCAGTCAATCCCCATTCCTCTGTAGTTTTTATCCTCTTCATATCTTCACTGAGGGATGTCCTTACTCACTCCTCAGGGGGAATTCTTTGGAGACCGCATCTATCCTCCACAGGAATCAAATCATAGTCTGCTGTGTCTCACCAGGATTCAGCAAGGGCCATCTCAGATTGTGGATGCAATTCACCAGGAACAGAGTCAATAAGAGGCTGTTTTGTGTTTTCTTCCTTGGTAATACAGGGAGTTCACCCTCAGAGAATTTATGGAAAGGTCGCAAATAAGAGCATTCTGGGTGTTCACAGGAATAAGTTACTAACTGGCAGGGCTTGCTTGTTTACATCCTCCATAAGGATCCCATGGAATCCCAGGATTTAATCCTGGGTCTGGCTATTTGATTGTGAGTAGCTCTTGGGATATCTGTCGGAATGTTTGTAGTGCATACGCAGTCAGCTGTAGGATCTTATGATAACGATGTTTCAAGATAAAGTACATAAATGAGCTTTTCCATCCCACCAGTGAACATCCCAAAGTGTTCAGCTAATGACCTAGTACAACAGTTCTGATGTTGCTGAAAGCAAGGCCCAGTCTGTTCAAATTGATTCTATGGCAACAGGAAACGCAGAAAGTCATGCAAGTGCCTTGTTTGAATGGAGCCAGCACGGGGAAGGGCACAGTGCAAGGCTGGCAGAGAGAGAGGGAGAGTTGGAGGCTGAGACAGTGGATTCATCAGGGCATCCGTGCTGAAAACAGCATGGCTGGAAGATGGCAGTACCAGGTGATCAGTTTTCACTGCAGGAGCTGGCACAAGTCTCTGCTGCACCCTTTACATTCAGGTAGGCACCTGTGTGTATGCGTGTGTGCATGTAAGTGTGTAGCTATGCAGGATGTGTGGAGAAGGGCTGCTCTTCACTTTAGGCATTGAATTGAAGCATGTCATAAAGATGCCTGGAGTTAGAAGCCAAATCAGGCCTCTTTTCTCTTAATCTCTTCTGTAAAATGCAGTTAAAAGCACTTTCTCTGCATTCCAGTTTGACCAAACTCCAAGCAGTGTGTGGAGTGCTCAGTTTTTTCTTCACTGACTGTGTGTATTTTGGACTCTGTAAGTTAAAATCTGGACTTGTGTAGAGTGTGGCACCCATGTCATGAGGCCATGGCAAAGCTGAGCATGGGGTGGCAGAGCAGAAGCATGTGGTGGTATGATCCCAGTTATGTGACATTTGGCTCTACCTGCAGCCTTAAAATGGAGCTGGAAACACAGGATCAAGTGGAGATAGCTGGAAAGGTCTTGCACAACCCCACAAATGGTCACTGATCAGAAAAATTACACTTGAGGGACTCATGGCTGAGTTTCTGGAGTAGTTACTAATCTATCCTTGCCCAGATGGTGCTGGAGATGCACCAAGAAAGCTTCTCAGAGACCTATCCCTCATCTCTTTTGTCTCTCCAGAAGCTTGTGCAGTTGAATTAATATATATATATTTGGTTCATTTCTTCCTGTAAGTCTGGAACAGGTAGATCAGGTTCTCCTGGACAAGCAAGGAAACCAGAGTGGATTTGTAGGAATGGGAATTTGCTCAGTGGTGACACAGCAGAGATTGAGGTGGAGTTTTTAGGGGACCACTATTTAGCAGTTGGTGCTTTGTAAAAGAAACCAAAAAAAAACCCCAAAAAAACCAAACCAAAACAAAACCAAACCAAAAAAAACCCAAACACTTTTTATCCTAGCATGTATTAGCAGGAATGTCACGTGAGGCACAGGGTGATTAATTGTGCCACTCTGGGAGTCTTTGGTGCACTGAGGGAAAGACACACTGGAGAACAAAGGAGACCCAAAAGAACAACCAGGGGTCTAAAACTCTGGTACTATGGAGGAAGCTGGAGGAACTGGATTTATTTAATCCAGAAATCAAAGATGAAGGGTAGGATTTGCTAAGGACAGTCTTCCAGTGGTGAAAGGTAAGAGGCTGAATCTGTTCTCTGACTGCTGTAGAAAGGATGGGGAGGTGCTGAACTTCCGACAAAACACATTTCAAGAAAGTTTTTCCAGGTTTTCCCTTATTAGACAGGAGGCTTCACATGGGGGATTTTGTGGGTTTTTTTACCATAGCAGATCCCCTGAATATGTTGCTAGGTAATACATGTGGAAACTGGAAACTCCCTCCTCTTTGAGGGAGGAAAGATTGCTCCTCTGGGCTTGGGATGAAATTCAGTGACATTGGGAAGCAGGGAATTTGAATGGGTGGGAGAGGTATAACTGTGCACAAGGATCTGGCTTGCAGGAATGTCCAGTGCCACCTGCAACTCTCCCGTGGACTCAGGGAATTTTCATATTTACAATATAACACTGGAACTGACTACACAGAACAAACCAGAATAAATTCCCAAACTGACCATTTCTTTGAATGAGACCATCACAGTTACAATTACTGGATAGATGGGAATTTTCTAAGGATTTAACCCTTATAGTTAAAAAAAAAAAAAAAAAAAAAAAAAATCAGTCCTAAAGAATGAGGAAGGGAGGGGAGATAAGATGATACCCACACCTCTTCCAGGATGGAATACCTGTGGGTTTTGCCGACTGCAGGATATATTAAGTCTGTAAGGCTGATCTAAGATTATCTGGGCAGAGAAAATGCAATAAATCCCTGAAATTCTCTGGATTTGATGGAACAGTACCCAGTACCCATTTTGGAGGCCGGTGGGGGAATGTTCTGCTCAAAGAGGCCAGCTGAATGTATTACTTCAGTGAACAGAGAGACATTTGAATATTTTCTTGATTGCCAACAGTCCAGTTTACCAAGAGCTGCTTTCTTAAAGGTGGTTTGTCACTAAAAAAAAAAGTCAGAGAAATCAGTCTAACATTTACATTGCTTCTTTGACTCCAATAAACATGGATCAGGGAGTCAGGGTAGGAATCTTGAAAACTTTTCTCTAAAGTTTAAAGGGATAAAGCCTTGCTGTCTGAACTGTTTGGCTGGAGGTTCCAAAAGTAAACTGTAGTTTCCTTATTTCTGCTTGCAAGGTTTTCATCAGGCTCTGGGAGAGGAATACAGTGGGACAATTTTTCTTGATCTCACTCTTGTTTTAGTGAATGCTGAAAAACTGAAGGGAAGGTAGAACTCCCCTCTTTTTTTCAGGCTAAAAGCTCAACAGGTTTTCAGAGGCTTGGGCTTTTCAACAAAGGTTTTGTGTGGGATTTTTGATTTTTAAATTTCAACTTGTTTTCTCCTATTTCAGTGTTCTTGCTATTGAAGATATATTGAGATAATTTCAAATCCTCTGAAGTTGCTTTCCAGGTATTCTTTGACTTTGATGGAAAAGAATAATGTCCATATCAAAGGCATCCAAAAAAATTAATAATTTGCTTCTTTTGTGTGGCAGGGAGGTTAATGGAGCCACCAATGCTGAAGTTGGCCTAGGGTGAAGAACTTTGATCTCCCTGACTGCTTTTGATTGTTTGGAAGCCCCAAAGCTCCTGGGTTTTCCATGGAGTGGTGTTGCATTCAGAATTACACCTGCCTGCTCAGCACAGGGCTCTGGACCTGAGGAAACACAACAAAAACACCCATGAAAATACCTACTTTAATGTTCCTGCCTCCCTTGTTGCCTGTTGTTGTACTGAAAAATTGTGTCCAACCCCAACTGATGGAATGAAGTTCAAGAGGGGAGCAGAGATAAAAGATTCATCCCAGATGGATTCAGTCATTTTAACCCCCCTGTTCTCCTATTTATAGTGAGTTACTGGGTCTTGGACAAGGTGGGATTTAATGGGAGTCTAGTGTGATTCAGTTCTCCAACAAAAGCATCCTTTCTCTGCAAAATTAGTTACTCATTTGTGCTGAATGAGGAATGAAAAAGAGAATTTAAGGATCTAATTAATATTTCCTTTCAACAGATCAGTCTTTACAGTCATAAACTTGGTGATAAAACTATTTTCAGTTAATTTCTAATCATCTGAAAATCTTCCAGCTTCCACAGAATCTGAATTTCCAGATTAAGAAACCAAATATGTAAAAAGAAAAGCTAGAAATAATATTCTGCTATGTGGCAGGCACATTCTTCTCTCTCTCAGGATTTTTTCATAGAGGAGCACAGAGAGAAGAAAGAGAAAACAATTTCTATTTCTGCTCCTTGTTTTTCCCATGTGGAATGTGTTTGGAGAATTGTTTACCTGGGGTAATTGCTTGGTTGGATTCTGTTGAGGATTGTTTGAGCCTGATGGCCAATCCAATCCACCTGTGTCTGGACTTTCACGAACAGGGTCACGAGTTGTGAGTAGTTAGATATGGTAGTTAGAGAAAGTAGGCTTGTAGTTTTAGTATCTCTTTTAAATAGTATATTAATGTATTATAGTATAGTTATAATAAAGAAATCATTCAGCCTTCTGGAGTCAGACATCATCATTTCTTCCCACCAACTTCACCTGCATTTACTGCTACTTTTATAAAAGGACAAATGTAATTTTTGTGTGCATTTGAATTAATTTTTAACCCAGCAGTGATTACTTTATGTGCTAGAAGTTTATGTTAACATTATATGCTAGAATGTTTATGTTAACATTAAAGCTCATTCACAAATCTTTTGTTTTGACATAACTTGAGTGGGCACAGTTTAAAAATATATATTTTTTTATCCTGATTTAGCATATTCCCATCTAGGAATAGGTAACATACCATTATGACAATCTGACTGTGTCTAAGTAAAACAATATTATCTTTACCACCAGACTGGCATAATTAAAGCAGTGTTGGAAAGCTATAGTTCAATGTTATTGCTTTGGACATAAACCAAGGGATACTACATTTTTTTTTAAAAAGTGTTTCTTCTCAGAAGTCAAGACTACAGGATTTGATTCAGAATTCTTAATTCTGGAAAGCATTTTGAAGTTTACTAAAGGTGCCATTTTTAGTAATAAAAATAACAAAATGAAAAATACAGAAGTGTATTTATAGTAAGAATAATGAAGATTTATAGGGTAATGAGAGTTGCAGTGCTCCTGGCCTAGGAACCCTATATTGAACAGAGTGATTGAATGTTTGGCTTTTAAAAAAAGAGAGAGAGAAAAAAAAATCAAAAGACAGATGAATAATGAAAAACAAGTCCTTTCTCTGGTGAAAAGCCAAACCTGTGTTTTGAAAATTAAATGGTTTTTTGGATTAAGCAGTGAAAAAATGGACTTGATCTTTGCAACAGGTTGGATTTATTACTGGAACCAGTTGGCTGTGCCATAGAGGAGAGGAATTTTCTGGTAATGAGAGCAGGAACTGGGATTCAGAAGCAGCAGGATCTGTTTCTGGTTTGGGCACTAGCACGCAATGGAGCCTTGGGAAATGCTGCCTTGTTCACACCTTGGCTTTCCCAGCCATAAAACCAGGCTAATAAAATAATCCCACCTCACAAGGTGTGCGCACTAATCAATGAACATTGCCACAGCACCTTGCGTTCGTTACTGCTGGATTTTCAACAAGGACATGCTTTATCTGCTTTTGAAAAATGCTGCACTAAACATTTACCAAGCTGATTGCCCAGACTCCTAAATCCATGTGGCCATCTAATTGGAAAGGGTCTGATTTGCAGAGGTCTGTCCGCTGGTGAAAAGAACATGATAGGGAGTGTTTTCTCCCTGGGCCATGAAAACAGAAGCATCACAGCATTCCCTCCCACTGGGATCCTGGTATTTGCCTTGGCCCATTCCACAGGATTTCCCCGCTCCCAGCAGTGATGTGTGACCCTGCAGTCTCCACTGTGGCTCTCCAAAGGCAGGTGGGGAATGGTCAGCCCAGGTCATTCATGCAATGGATGGACCCTGATGGGTGCAGACAGGTCCTCCTTGAACAGCTCCCTCAGGAAAGGAGCAGAGTTAATCTGCACATCGTCACTGGAGTTGCCCTAGTATCCCCAAGGCCTCAAATCCAGCTTGGCTCATCTCTCCCAGTCATTCAATTCCTAAGTCACCATCTGTTAGCATTAAAATTGCTCAGCCACCCCTTCCTCCAGCCTTGGACACCATCCCTCCCTCCATGGATCAGAGGAAATGCACACTGACAAGACAGGAAATTCTCCTGAACCACAAAGACCTGGAACTCGTCTCTCGCCTTCCTGTGGGCCTTACCCAGTTCTCAGCCTGGGTCTTTAAAGGTTATTAATAGCACTGGTCACATTAAGAGATTTGTGTTTTTCTTCTTCTGTCAACCAAGTTATTAAACTGAGATTTTCAGGTTGTTTTTATTCAAAGTTTCAGAGACAGGCCCAAGAATATTGTGGTCCTGCAGGACAATGATCCTTTGTTGCTAATGGGCAGCCAAGTGGGATTTGCGTGTGTGGCAGGCTGTCAGTCAGCAGTGGACAGGCTCTCAAGTCTCCAGTGAAAAACAAATAGCTCCAAACCAGGGCAGGATTTGGTTTCACAAGTATTTCTTTACAGCAGCAGTGCATTTCCAGAACCACAGTCACGTTCTCCTTGCTGCGGATGATTTTTCCAGAACCCAGCCATGTTCTCCTGGCTATGGCTGATTGTTCCAGAAACCAGTCAAATTCTCCTTTCTGTGACTGATCCCTTCTGCACTACCACTGCTCCCCTCTCTCATCTTGTTGTACCATTTGCGTGGCTATGTGATGGCCTAGCTTTTGGAACTATCTCAATTCCAAAAGAAAACCAGGACAAAAGCCACTTTGTTTTAGTTTTTTTTTCATCCTGTTAGTTTATTTTTATTTCAGGTCAGTTCCCTAATCCATATTTCAGCTGCAGAAAAGCAGTTGTAAAGACAGTGAGAAGGTGACAAGGAGAGGAAATATAGGAGTTTGTGTGACTGGAGGCTGAGCCACACCAAAATGAGCTCCCTTGTACTCCTCTTTGAGACACAAGAACATCAAAGTGAGTCTTGGCTGCAAGGCACATGTGTGTGGTTTGGTGTTTTTGTCAAAGGAGAGAGTTTGTGTCTTTGGTGTTTGGTCACTGGTTAAAAGTGCTGGTGTTTGCTGCGTATAAAGCTCTGCCATGGCCAGCAATCTCCCAGGCTGGCTCTGGGTTTTCAGGCAAAAAAAAAGGTGATGTAGGGATTTGAAAATACTAGGTTCCCTACATTTCAGGAGCGTGACTTACTAAGTCCTGCAAGTTCAAAAATTAGTGTGTGACTTTTCATTCTTTAAATGGCACCTCTCTGTGTGCTAATTTAGGAAAGGAACCGGTCATTATCCACGGTGGAATATCGGATGTATCTGATGGTCCAACAGGTAACATTTTGGTGGCTACTGGGGACCTTAAAAGGTGTTCTCATAAAATCTCTGCAGTACAAGGATTCAGCCACAGGGAATAGAAGTTCTGGTTTTAAAAGTGCTAAGCCCTTCCTGCAAACTGATTCCATTATCTCCTGCTTCCTGCTGAAGTTGCTGAAATTGCTGGTGCTTGGTGCCTGCCAGAAGGGATTTGGAGCTGGCACACAGGCAAGCTGTTCTGCTGCCTTTGGAGAAAGGTGCTATTTTGCCTAGCAAAGCAAGGGAAGAAGTGTTGAGAAACATCCAAGCAGCCAAGCAGCGCACAGGATGGGGAGCATTCTGTCCTCCATGATGTCTGCACTGATCCTAACAAGGAGTTAAACTAGATGGAGTGAATAGATGGTGGGCTGGTTCTCTCTTGAAAAGGTTCTTTTTTTCACAGGAAGAAGGACTGAGAAGATTAAAAGTTCAACTTTGTTCATCCCAGATTTATTCTGGAGCGTAGTATGTATTGTAAACAACTTTCTTCATAGAAAAGTATGTGCATGAAGCCCAGTCTGATTTATTTTCTCTGTTATTCAGATTTAGCCTGAACTGGTATGAGTTCCTAGTTTTCGATAAACATTAATTCTTTTAGAAACAAGCCCAACATGTAATTTCACTTACTGTAGGCTTTGTGTTTGTCACGCAGAACAACAGCCACAGCAGAGCACAAGCTCTGAATGGCCACCCTGAAAACAAAATGCTGTGGTTTCCAGTGCAGAGTCAGGTATCCCTGAAATATGTGAACAAACATGGGGCTGCTCTCTTTGTCTGGAACCCCCAGTTCTCTTGATAGGGTGCCTGGACTGTGCTCTGGCTTTGCTCACCCTCCCTCTCTCTGTGTGGGGTCATGGCACTTGCAAAGATCAGAGAAATTATTTCCTTGTGATCAGGCTGGATCCCTCTTTTTGTTGATTCCATAATGCCTGAGAGAGCAACTCTACCTCCCTCCTGGGACCAAACTCAACCCCTAACAAGGTTTCCTTTCCCCTGACATTGCTGCTGACCTTTGGTTCACTCTCAATAGCTGTGTCAACCTGACAGCCCTGGAGCCTGCCCAGGCCTGGCAGCCCTGATGCCGTAGTCACTGAGACTGACTGGGAAGTCACTGGAAATGAACTGGCAACACCAAATCCTCTGGCACGTGATCCGTAGGGGTCAGATTTTGGATGCATCTGTTGGTTGCTTATCCCCAGTTAAGTGTTGATAGCAATTAAGGACCCACCCAATGTAACAAGGCTTAGAACTGTAAATATTCCTGGAATACATGTAACAGCAGCCAGCCTTCTCATATGGAGTGTGGGCAACGCAGTGCTCCCTAATTATGGATTACTGCACAAATACCGCATGTGTTTGCTCAATGAGTTGGAGATGTTTGGATGTCAGCTTCAGCACCTCAAGACATCCCTAAATCTCCAAAATAGGCTGTTCTCACAGCTAAACCTCTGAATTAGAAGAGTTTAGTTGTGGGGATGAATGGATCCCCTTTAAACTGGTGAGCAGATGAGAAGGAAACAAGGTTCTTGAGTTTCCTTGAGACCCATGAAATAACCATTTGAGTTTTTTCACAGAGCTACATTTTCTCCGTTGCTGTCTAACTAATTTCTTTGCTGGTAACTGCAGCACTGAAGACCAAAGAGCACCAGAGCAGCTTTGGAGCAGAGTGAAAAAGACTCAGTGTTGTATGCTCTCCTTGATTTCTACTTCAGCCTTATCCTACATTCCCCTGAGGAAGGAGAGCTGGATTTTGTCACAGACTGAACAGGGCTGGCAGCCTGGCACACTACCCCATCCTACCCTGGAAGTGCCTCTGAGTGACAATAGTGATGCCACGGTTCAGGACAGAACAGGTCCTGTGTGATTGGTATTGAACATCCAGCTCTTGAGCAGATCCTTGTTCTGGGGCTTTTCCAACATCCTGCAACATCTTTGAATTGAGGTCTTTGCTCTCTTTGGTCCATGTGGAATCTCCAGAGCTCGTTCAACTCTGAGAACATCACCTTGGCTCTATCTGAAACCAGTATCTGGGAGTTTTGGGACACAACTGGACAGCAAGAACTCAGTTGGCTGCATGGAAAAGAAATCTTTATCCATGTACTGCATCAGGCCTTGCGTGGCCAGCAAGATCCATCTGTGGAAGGCGATGTGGCATCCCTCTGATATGCCACGGGCCAGTGGTTTCTGCCAGGAGCAGGATGCTGGGTTTGCCAGGCTTCTGGACAGCCACCCTGGTGTTCCCCAGCCCGGATGGTGGGTGAAATCTCTTGTCTGAGTGCAGTGCTGCTTTTAGCAGTCGGGAGAAGGGAGGAACAGCCTCCCGAGCAGCTGGCTGGACAGAGCGGCCTGTTTGGGATGGAAGGGCCTTGCCTTCTGGCTCAGGAGAATGTGGGGGGTTTGGAGGTAAACTTTTCTGGCAAGCAATGAACTTAAGGTGAAAACCACCTTGTCCTCAGTCCCCTTTAGAAACACTGCAGCAGATGTTGTCAGTGACTGTAGGTCCTTGTTAGGAATCCCATGGATAATCACTGAGAGCAGGGAAACACATGGCAGTACATGGCAGCTCAGAGAGGGCCCTCTGAGGGTTCTCTGAAATCACTGGAATATCTGTCCTGTCTGTGCTGATGGAAACATGGCAGATTGAGCAGAACTGCCCCATGCTCCTGGCTTGGCCATGCTCAGGCTCTGTGGCCTCCAGCAAGTTCCTCCTTTGCACTGTACATCCTTCTGTTTGTGGTGAGATCAGGGACTGGCAGCTGCTTCCCTGGGGATTCTTGGCCAGGCTTTTAAACTTTGCGAGGTGCAACTGGAAGGGACTGTGTTCAGAATAGGTATATGTTCAACATTGGTCTAATTATTTACATCCTCAAAGATGAGCAGGGGCTTACCAAAAGCTCAGCTTGTTACAAGACAATTTTTTTTCCACCAGTGAAAATGAGAAATGCTGCAAAGAGATAAAGATGCTGGGTATGATCAAGGTGACACTGGACCAAGCTTGGCCTCTCTCACATTTAATGCTTTTCTCTCATTTTGCTGCATTGTGAGCTCAGCTTTTTGGCTCTGTGTCATGGAGAAATTAACTTTATCCCATCTGAAAGCAGGACATTGTGTTACAAGGTGACTCACGTCCAGGTACAGTGATGGCTCTGGGAGGTGGCTGGGGCTAGGAAGGGGAGGACTGAAGAACTGACTGTGGGTCCAGTGTGTGAAAGGAGCAGGGAATTCAGGATTCAAAGAGTGAAAGGAGGAGTCAGGTTGGGCTGTGCTGTGTTAGGTGCTCCCTTCCTGCTCCTTTCTGCAGATTGCTATCAAGTCTCATGGCATGTAGATAAGATTACTCGTTTCCTTGGATTCATGGACTTCCTTCCTTTTGGAGAAATCAAAGTGAGGCAGAATGTGGGAATAACTGTCAGAGTCTTGAATTTAAGGGCATGGTGTTGTTTTCTCCCTCTGTGAATATGGAAACCTCTTTCAGATCTGTCCATATCCAATGCAGCCAATTGCTTGTCCCATGGTAAGAATGAACCTGCTAAGCAAAGCCTAAACCTATAAAAATCCTGGAATGTAATTCTCAGCAGCACGATGGAAAGCAACCATATAACTCCTGTTACACCTAAACACTACAGACCAGTCTGGGAAGTGACAAGATTTTCCAGCCATGCTCTGAAATCTTCTTTTATCACTGAGGAGCATCCCAGGGACACAGCAAAGCATTTTTCATGAAGCTGTGAATTTGTGTATGCATGGAAATTTCCTATGAATGGGGCATCTGGAAGGAGGGAATGAATCTTGGACAGGTGCTTATTTGAAAATGTACAGACCCACACATGGACTCCACAAACACAACAAGCTGGATTCAGCTCTTTCTCAAACCAGACTTTTCTCTTCTGCTTCTTTTATTCATTCTTGAGGCTTTTCCAGCATCCCTTGTTGGAATTTATAATCTGTCTATTCTCATCATGGCTTCTAGTCCCAGGCTTGGTGCAACTCACATCCCTCCTGATGAAGGAGTAGCAGAGTGTTCCCATCTGATACCATTCCTACTAATCCTGAGAAGTTACAATTGAGTTAAAAACTCACATGTGTAGTTAACATGTCAGGAAGCACCAAAAGGAAAACATGTAAGGCCAAGGAGAAGTGACTGGACTGCTTAATGTGATTGCAAATCAAGCTAGGAATATTAAGTGGGAATTATCTCATGGAAGTGACTGTACTTGATTCACTGTAGCATAGATATTTTATCTTCTGAGTCTTCTCATTCCTGAAAATGACCATTTCATATTTCTGGGAAAACCTGGAGAGTCCCTTTATTTGGATAGTGCTGGTCACAGCAATCCATCATTCAGAGCTATGGTGTTAGTGCAGCAGGAACTGCACCTGGAGGAGTGGAATGTCAAATAGCGGCAGCTTTTCTGCAGGCAAAGAAAATATGTTCTCTCATGCACTGAAAAACTTCCTAAGAAACCCTGTGATACTGTAAAACTTGCCAGATCATCTCCAAATAGATATTTATTTATTGATTTATATGAAACTCATTTTCCTTTGGGCCATAAGGTTTGAAATCCCTAGTTCTCAAAGAAGGCAAGTGAAATACAGGGGAGTGGTTCTGCAGGAAATCCTCTTCTCTGTCTTGTTTTGTAGGTTTGTATTGATAACAGCTGAATGACTTAAGCGGTTCCAAGAGGCTGGATGTCAGGAAAAGGTTCTTGCCAAAGAGGGTGCTGGGGCACTGACCAGGCTCCGCAGGGAATCATCACGGCCCTGAGGCTGCCACAACTCCAGGAGCTTTTAGACCACCCTCTCAGGCACAGGGTGGGATTGCTGGGTGTCTGTGCAGGGCCACGTGCTGGACTCAGTGATCCCTGGGGGTCCCTTCCAAGTTGGAACATTCCATGATTCTATGAAACCCTGCAACATTTAAACCTTTTAGAAACCCCCACGTGGACCTTCCCTAAACTCTTTCCATAAAAGACTGCACTAGAAACAGTCCATCCTCATTCCCTCCCTGCACAAACTTCCTTCTCATTAAAGAGGAATGGGAAATTTCTTATCTTGTCTTAGCCAGGAAGCACCATAGATGTGTCACTTCAAGGAAGTAATTCTTTCTTTACCCTCTACCAAAAGCATACACTGTTTTTTCTTTGGATTCCCTGCTGTCTTAGTAATCCCAGTAACTGGTTAGAAAACTCTGCAGTGGGATATCTGGGAGCAGAGTTATCACTCCAGTACAAATTGTGTTTTGAAATCTCTTGGCTCTGGTTTGTCTCTGAAGGTTATAAATACTGTTCCCAGCACAAATATTTTCCATGTCTGAGAGTTAATGAACCCAACAGCTGCACTGGAGCTGTCCACCAGGAAACATTAAGGCATGTGAAAAAGATTTTAACATGCCCAGACACTCCAATATAAGAGACTAAGTGTGTGTATAAAATGCAGGGTGTTTCTCTCATCCAATTTATACCTTCAGATGAAACAGAACTTGAATGATCCTCTTTGGCATCTGTAATTGTCAGGACAAGACCAGCACAGACCATCATCTCTGTGACACTGGTGCAAATCCAGCTGCTTTCAATAAAACCAGCTATGTTTATGGAAGGAAGAGACCATAAAGTGTCAGAAACCTCTCTCTGAGGAAAGTATGCATTCTTGTAAGGAACCATCTGAAATGTACCACATGCAGACAAGTATTCACTGATACACTCTGACTCTCTGAGCAGCTTCAAGTCCAAAGCACCAGTAAATCCACTTTAACTGGCCAGCTAAACCAGGTTTATGACTATTTTGCACTATCAGAAAAAGGAAAGGTGTCATGGCTCCTGCTGACACATCTGATCTAAAGTATCCAAGAATTTATAAACAGGATCTAGGAACTATTTGAAGAATCAAGTAACTTTGTCCATAAATTTGGATCAACACCAGTATCTATAATTCACTTCAGAAGTGACATAAACAGGAGACTTAACTGTGTGTCAAACCTAAATTAGTCAGGTTAAGTGTGCAAGCAATCTTGCAGTTCATGGAATCATAGAATGCCCTGAATTGGATGGATCCAGTTCCTGGCCCTGCACAGGACAACTGCAAAAACACCACCATGTGCCTGAGAGCATTGGCCAAACACTTCTCAATTGTGAGAACCTGAGTGAGTGTGCAAAGATAAACATTCTGCATGGAAATCTGCTTCTCAGCCCTCCTTTGAGAGGATCACAAGGCCGTTCCTGCAAGACTTTTTCCCATCAGTGTTCATCAGACTCCAAAATCCCACCAGGGTTACAGATGGCCTGCTGAAACTGAAGTAAAATGCAGTTGCACCTCACTGTACACAACAGCAACAAACTCTTATGTTATCATGTGCATCTCAAAGCCACACCTGGTCCTGGTTTAGAAAAACCCCTCTGACTCTGCCTGCATTTCTGGAACCCCCGAGAGCAACAGCAGTTGCATTAAAGGACATTCTGAATCCTTAAATTCCTGATCTGGGGCTGTGGGAACCATTCTTTTTGCCTGACTTATGTTGACTTAAACCCAAGTGACTTTTAATTCAGGCAAAGTCAAGCCCAAGTTGTGAACAGGATCTTTCAATTCACATTACCAGTAAGGCTGCTTCTTCTTAAAGAGAAAAATAAACTGGGTAAACTGAACACAGTAAATAATTTTCTCTCTTGTTTTTGGCTAAAAACTTCCCAGTTGCTTAAGTGAAAATTGCTGTGACTTAGAGAAATGTGTCCCAAGGCCCCTCTACTGTTTGTCTATCATTAATCACTGGAAGAGCCTTTGTGTAAGAAATGCCGTTGGCCAGTTTGCTTTTAGTAGCTCCAGGCTGAATGCTGATCTTGTTGCTCTGCTTGCATCTGGTATGAGTGGTATGAGTCTGGTGAAGGAAGTGGAGTGACTTGGCATTCATAGTTGTGTGAAAGAGAGCAGAGGCAAGCATCTGAAGCCTTCTCAGATGTTTAGCATCTGGAGAACATAATTTTCTAAAACACCAAACACCCAATAATAACTCCTCTGACGTCCTGGTTATGACATTCTTTCTAGCAGGGAGACTGGGCAAGGGTGGGAAAAGAACAAAAGCAATGGGGGATAAAAGAAGCAATGAGCAATGTGGATTTCATATGCTCATGGAAATGGACAGCATGCACTCTTCATGCTGTGTTTTCCCTGCTCCCGGCTTTTGGGAATCAGTGGAATAACTCATGATTTACACCCATTTGAGTGGAACAGGTTCACTCCCCTTTTCTTCAGCAAAACAAACATTTGTTACTTGGAAAGAAAAGCATAGGATTCTTAAAATTTGACTCAGAGCTGAGCATAAATTCTCATTAATGTAAGAATTTGTGTTTCTTTAGTTTGTAAACAAAGAAGGAGCCCTTGGAGGGAGTGTGTGGATTAATGCCAAAGGAATGGCAGAGGGACAGTTCCTGTTGTAGTGTAACTGTGGATTCCTCCTGCCACGGGCACAGCGGCTCCATGTGCATCCCATGGGAACATGGAAGAGAAGGATGGTCTCACCTGAGAGGGCTGAGCTTTGGGAATGCTGACAGCAGCTTCTTTGCTGGCTCAGGGCCCTCAGGCAGAGCAGGACCTTGATTAAAACAAGCCCAACTGCCTGAAGGAATCGAGATCCAGTGCTGAGCTGGAGGTAGCTGGGGGTCTGCAGCGCAGACATATGCTAAGAATTATTTCCAAAATCACCCTGGGTACCAAAAGGGAATCGAGGTCAGATGTTCAACTGGTGCAAACTGGTGTGGCCCTCCTGGGTCCTACCTCTGATCTGTGTTTTTTAGCTCTGTCCAGACCTCATGTTCCTGTACTGTCCATGAAGAAACTCCAGATTTCCTGATAATGGATGCTTTTTTTCTTCTCTTCCTCCTGAAACACACCAACACTGTTTTGAAATGGTGACTTAGCCCCTGGAGAGCCACAGAGATCCCTGCCTCTGGAGAACGCAGAGCAGCTTCCCTCTGGGAAGGGAGAGGAACCGCGTGTGCGCATCCCCATCTACACTGCTCACTGAGCGCCATCTATTAAACTCAGCATGAGCTCCAGGCCCAGCCACAACCCAGGGTATTTATGGAGTGAACGTCTTCCTGTAAGGGATGTGGAAGGATGATGCAACCACTGTAGAGCCCTGACCCTCCTTCACATCCTCTCACCTTTCATACACACATTTTTATGATTATTTCATTTATCTGGGACTGGAATAGGAGGGACAAATCCTGGCTGCCTCTCCATTCTGCAAGGAAAGGGCAGGAAAAAGGCCTTCACCTCCTCCCATGCCCTGGGGAAAGCCCAAATTCTGCCAGGAGAATACCAGTTCTTCCAATACAGCTAAAGCAGTAGCTGCGCTGTCCAGGCAGAATGTTTCAGGGGACACACACAGAGCCCTAGCAATTACTGCCAGAGCCAGGAGCATTTCTGTGGGTTCTGAAGGTGCTGAGTGCCAAGTGACCAACAGCTGCCCTGGCAGGAAAAGCCTTTTTGCCTAATGTCCTTGAAACAGAGCCCGGCCCTACAGTTTTCATCTCCCCCATCCCATTTTGTGAGGTTAAGCCATCTTGGGCTCAATTTTGTAAAAATCTGAAAATCCCCCAAAACCTCTTTTTTAACAAAGCACCTTGACCTTGCAGAATTGTCTCTCTCTGCCAGGCAGGTCATCAGCTTCCAGTCTAATACACCAGAGAGAACAGTGTGCATGAAGAGGCATCGGAGTAAAGGTGATTCAGGACTATTCACTTGGCCAAGAAATGGAACGAGCTACAGCTTTTCTTTAACCTGACTCATGGCCATATTGCAGGGTTCAGGTTGGAAAAACCAAAGTGACTGTTATTCACCTAAAGTCTGCCTTCAAACGAATCTTGTGCACCTCTGTTGCCAGATGACATCATGTTTCTCTGAGGCAAAAACAATTTAAAATATAGAGATGCAAATTATTGGTTCAAATAACTTTCTTAAAACAGAAAAAAATAACAGACTGAGGCTTTGGAAAACTGATTTGAAAATATCTGTTATTTCATATCTGAAGTCAATTGGCCCAAAGTGCAAAAGTTTGAGCAGTGTGTCAGTGGTTGCTTTATAATGACTGCGAATTTAAAAGACAGGGTGGCAAAAGCTGAACTGAAAACAGAGGTTCTGAAGTGTTTTAAGCAGTTTTGTAACAGTAACACTGTTGTACATAAATGGTAGGAAAAATGCAGCATTTGTAATAACTTTCTACCACTACTAATAAAACTGTCACCTCTAAATATATATAGGGGTTTCTACCACCACACAACTTTCTAGGAAAGTGAGCCGGGGAATTGTGTAGGAAGAGAGTCCTCTCTGGAGGAGAGTCAAACTCAGCTTGTGTGAGTTTGGTCTGCCTGAAGGCAAAGATGGTTCCAACCACAGACAATTTCGTTATCAATGTGTGTAAAATCCCATTATTCCTATAACAAGGCTCTTTATGGAGCTTGGAACTTGTCTTTTCTTAAGCATTTGTGATGTGAAACTTCAAAAATATCTATTAGTGGTAATAAATGAAAAGGAAACACATAAAAAAAAAAAAAAAGACCAACGTCATAGATGTCTGACTGTAATCACAACAAAAATAATTAAGTGAAAGTCTTACACTTAACATTTCCAAAATAATTTTTAAGGTTTAGTAACTCAGCTTGTGCAGTCCTTTGGAGGAAGTTGCTGCTCTTTAATCAGCAGGTTTGCAGCTGATTTTGGAGGTGTCTGTGTTACATTCCATGGTTAACAATCACTTCAGCTGGGACAAGTCCCTGCCACTCCAAAGGTGCCAACCCTTTGTTTCAGGGGGGCTGGAAGCTAATCAAAGATTCCTGTGCTGACATTCCTGTGTACAGGAAAGGCTGGCAGAGCAGTAGCTGGCTGAGCTGAGGACCCCTCTGACCTGCTCGTCTCTTCTGGTCTCTGAAATCTACCCCTCTTCTCTGTCCTCAGGGCTGGGTTGGGCTGCAGGAGGACCAGATGACCCGAGGGTCCTTCCAACTTAGATTATTCACTAATTCCATGTAATGAGCTGGAATATTTCCAAAACCTGAATGGGAAAGGTGTGGGCAGGCACCTGTTGGAATCTCAAACCCCTAATGAAAGCTAAACAAATCCTGGGAGGCCACCCACCCCTCCAGGTCCTCCCAGGCTGCCAGAGCTCAAGGACTTGTTGCTGCCTGTTGAGGCTCCTGAGATGTGCAGCTGGTGTGAATTACAGAACTATGTCAGAGCTGTTTTGTCTGAGTCCTGGATTTTAGGGCTGAGATCTTAGGTGATGCTAGAGGTCCTTGGAGGGATGGGATCCAGAAAAGAATTTCCCCTTGTACCCTTTTGGATAGAGCTGTGTAGACACGGGCACTAGAGGAGGCTCCCGGTCCTTGTGGCAGAGCTGCAGCTTCTTCAGGAGGTGGCAGATCCCAGTGTTCATAAAATGGGATGAGAAAAAGTAGCATTTGTAGGCAGAACCAGTGATGTTATTTCATAGCCCATAATGGGAAAGATGTCCCTTTGTCCCTTCTTTTTCCCAAGCAATGTTACCTCTAACACATCCTGCTGTGCCTTACCTGTGCAGGTGTTGAGGACCAAACCCCCCAAGACACAGGGTGGTCACAAACACCAGAGCTGTGCTCCAGAGGAGTCCTGTGGAACTGGAAGCCTCCTTAAATGATCCTGTCCAAGTTCACCTTAAACATGCCCTCCCTGCCTGCAGTTTTCCTTCGGGATAATTAAGCATTCAGTTGGTTAAGAAGTGGAAAAACCTGAGGAAGCATCTGTTTCACAGGTGGGTGCAGCTGTTTCCTCCGAGGACTTGTTCTACTGCAGTTCTGTGCAAGCCCGTGCCTTGGCACAAATGCTCCTGGCCGTGATGGTGACTCACATTTGTATCTAAACATCCAAAGTTGTCTCAGAGGATCACTAGCTGTCATACCTCATTCTTGTTGTATAGATGTCCTTGGAAGTGCTGAGTTTCTCACTGTTCACCTATTCTGAAACAAGGATCCCATGTTTTGATAAATAGGGTTTGGTGTCTTTCCCCTGGGTGCTCTGGGCTATAACTCTGGTACTGCAGAACTGAGGTTTGCATCCTGCCAAGATCAGGCTTCAGAGTGGCATTAATTTTTTTTCCTAGAAGAGAGCATGAGCTTTTGCTAGCCAGCTCTGTCAGAGCACCATCTCTTTCTGAACTTACAATGTTAAGATTATTTATTTATATATATATATATATATATATACACAATATTTACAAGGACATCAGCAGCCACCTCACCCATCCCAAGTGTCACATCCCTTGATAAACTTCAATGTCACAAGAAATCCTCAAATACAATAGTTCCTCCCAGAACTAATATAACTGTGGATTTCACAAGTCAACTCTGCAACCATAGACAAAATTTGCCCCCTGCCTGACATCACTTATGCTATGGGCACAGCAGTGTGGTCCTGGGGCTGTTTATCTGGCAAGCTAGGCAGAGGGAATCCCAGCTCTGCTGGAGCCAGCAGGTGTTTCCCTGCAGTCAGCATTTCATTGCAGGGCTGTGCTGGAGTGAGGAGGGGGTTGTTTTCCTGCCCTTTCCATCCATAGGGAAGGGAAACTTTGCACCCAGGTTGGAGTTAGACAAAGTGAAGCACTGAGCCTTTCCTGAGCTCCGGTGCTGCATTTCTGTGACACGTTCTTTTGACAATTTACAGCCACTACTGTGGTGCCACAGCTGATGCACTTGGACAACAGAGCCAGCGATCTCAGAAGGCTGTTCAGGAGCCCCAGCTCTTCTCCACTTATTAAAGGGAGCCTAGAAAGATTAGGCTACAAATGGAGATGCCTTGATTTTTTTTTTTTTTTTAATCAATTAGACAGCATGAATCTGACCCTAAATATCCTTCTAGACATACTGAGTTAGTGCTAACTTGAACTCATACTCAGGTCTGGAAGAGCCCTTCTCAGCTGTTAATTCTCTGGGAACCATGTTGAGCCCCAAAAGATATCCAGGGCTGTTTATCTGTCTTGCCCCAAGACACAGAGACCAGCAGAACTCCTTCCCAGCCTTGCAGCAAACACAGACCCTTGAGAGACATTGGTGGGTTTTGTTCTGTTACAAGTAATAAACCACAGATGGAGAAACCACCAGTGGCACTTGAGTCCCGTAGCCCTGTACCAGCAGGAGAGAAGTGAAAGGGCCTAGCCCAACTTCAAAATTGCATTGTATCCTCAGACTGGATCAAAAAGCAGGGCAAGAACTCCTCCATGGCCCTGGATCTGGCACTTGTGACCAGACTGAGTGTGGGAGCAGGATGCATCAAGCAGGCAGCAGTGGCTGGGTAATGACCAAGGAAATGGAACCCCTGTGTTTCTGACCGTTGTGTTGGATGGATCTCACCATCCCTGCTGGGCCAAGTCTGTGTTTGGTGTCATCAGGTTAAAAGAGTTTTATATCATCAGGAGTCCCAAATGGGAATGAGGGCCTGTCATCCACTGGTAACTTTTGCCAGAACTGACCAGCTGTGAGAATACAAACCTGCTGCAAGACTCCAGAGGCCACCAGTGTGTTCTGGGGGTGACCAAGCAGCTTTGGGACAGGAGACAGTTCTGAAGTCAGAGAGGACTGGGTGAGCACAATTCTCTGTACCACGCTGCTTGTAGCAGCTTTTATTTTGGCTTCTGTAGACAGAGGGACATGGGGAGAGATCCCGCTGAGCCAAAAAACTGTGTGTGCGCTTGCCTTCATTTTATTCTTTGGCCTGACATGATTTTTAGCAATTATTTAAATATCTGCTTTTCAAATAACTATAAATCCAGAGAAGCTGCTGGTTGGGCATGGTGACTGAACTCAGAAGAATGTAACAAGACGTATTAAACACCCACTATTCTTTGCTTGGGGAAGATTTTAAGCAGGGTTGCCATCTTTATCCCTTCACTTGAGGCAGCTCAGGCAAAAGGAAGAAATAAAAATTGGTGCTAACTTGGGTGTTTCCTGCCTTTGATCATTCTGAGTCACTCAACCATCGTGTTCTTCTTGGCATGTACAGCAGGGTTAGCAGCTCAGTTCTATCATGAGGGGTAGTTTTGGTTGTCCCAGTGCCCTATGAAATCTTGGACAATGGGTGGAACGAGCTCCCAAAATCATGGGATCTCCAGCTGATACTTCTTCACATCCTGCTTCTATTATCCAAGAGGTGGCTTGAAGGATGAATAGGATGGAACTTGGTGTGTTTTGCTGTGGTGGTCTGTTATTTTACAGTTTGTTCTTCTGTAGGAGGGTTTTACATATTCCTTGTTATAAGTTTGTAATGGTTCATTCCATGTACCCCATTTGGCTTCCCTAATGGTTCAGTCCTGAGTTGTTTACCCCAAGATTTTCCCACCAAGTGTATGTGAATCCACCTGTCAGTCTCCTTGTGCCTCCTTTGTTCCCTCCTGAAATGTTCCCTGTCCTTCCTTGAAGCAAGACTGGGGCGCAGGGTTTGCTCCTTGCCCTTGCTGGCTTCCATTGGATAGCCCTTACCCTGCACTCCTCCCCTAATGCCTTCCTATTGGTAAAAGGTCGTGTCCTCCCCTTATTCCCGCCTCTCCTTAAAAGCAGCTTTTTGCCCTCAGTTATTGTCATTTGTCCCTGAATCCTCTGGGGAATAATACTTCCTTGGAACTCAAGCCAGTGACCCCTCTCTGTTCCTTTGCCTCGGTTTCTCGTACTGTGCTGCTGCTGTGTCACCCACGCCACAGCCATCTGTGGCAGGGAGCTGCGAGCCCCTGCACACACCGCCAGCCGGGGGAGCTCAGCAGAGATCTGGGGGCAGCCCCTCTGGTGACTGCACACCGGGCTCAGGGAGTGAGCTGGCTGGAGAACATCTTCCCTGTGACCACAGAGTGCAGTTACATTTTACTGCCCTGGGATGGTGGAAGCATTCAGGTGGATGATCACGATGATGAGAAGCTTGGAAAGGATGGTTTATAATCAAATTATTCCTTACCTTTGTTGTAGGCTGAAAACTTAATCGGCCGTCATAATGCTGGCTTAGTCTGAATATTCCCCACGGAACTCCTGACAAGTGAGTGATGTTGGGATTTTGGCTGAACAGCTCATCCGAGGTCACACAGCAGGTTTATGTTAAAGCAGAATTTGGAAGATCACAGTTTGAGGTGCAGCTGCTGCTTCTTATAGAATCACAGAATCATGGAATTGTTTGGGTTCAAGGGAACTTTGAGTTCATCCAGTGCCACTTCCTGCCATGGGCAGGGACACCTTCCACCATCCCAGTGTGCTCCAAACCCCATCCAACCTGGTCTTGGACACTTCCAGGGATAGAGCAACCATAGCTTCTCTGGGCAACCTGTGCCAGGGCCCCACCAGCCTCACAGGGAAGGATTTCTTCCTAATATCTAATCTAAACCTGTCCTCTTACAGCTTAAAGCTATTCCTCCTTGTCCTATAGATGCACAAAGGGGGATGTCTTATTCTAGCAGAAGGAGGAATGGATTGAGCAACACATTACATACTGTCCTTTTAAAAAGCCACAAATATGCCATCTTCCCATCTTCAGAGGCCCTGGAGGGGTCAGAATTCAGCTTTATATTTATATAAAGGAGTTGATATTCTTGCTGTGTGAGAAAACGAGACCAGAAGTGTGCAGCACTTTATCCCTGTCTTATTTACAAGCAGAGGTAGAATGTCCTGGGAAATGTGAACAGCTAATTTTAGGTGACAACATCATTCAGGCCCTCCAAAAGGAGAAAGAATGTATCTCCAGCCAGACTGCCTGGAGCTCTGAAGTGCCTGAGGGCAGTGGATGTTTATGGCATCTCCAGAACCTGAAATCTTTTGTGTGCAGACATAATTGTCTGGTGTGCCACGAGCAGAGGTGGCCGTCACAGACGTGATCGTGAAATCCCCCATGTCATGGAAGAGAAGAAGGTGCATCTGGGGTGGTTTGCACTGCGCTAATGCTCTCCAGCCCCAAACCCAAGGGGATTTCCAAATGCTAATTAATTAAGGATCTGAGTTTTCTGTTTCCAGTAGTGGACACACAGGGAGTGTGGAGGCTGATCTGGTGTTGCACAGGAACCTGAAAGGACAGTGATGAATTGCAGGGCTTGATTCCCAGCTAAACTGCCCTACCTTGGAGGCAGGAAGGAAGGAGGCTGAAATTAAAAAACCCACTACACACTCCCTGTGTTTTTTTCCATCTTCTTTTCCATCTTCTTGTTTCCCAGCACTCAGCTGGGACGGGGATATGCTGGGGCTGCATTGCACAGTGCCTGGGCTTCCGGCCCGGCTTTGTATTGGCTCAAAGAAGGTACCATCCCTTGCACCACTTCTCCCCGGGAAAGCTTCCTGACCCTAAGGAACGGCTCCATTTTTCTCAAGTCACTCTATATGTACAGAGGCTCCTGTCCGATACCCAAATGCTCTGTCCCACCCTGGCCAGCGAGGACTAAGAGTGCCCTCTGCTGCACTCCTCCTTCCGTGGCAGTGCTCTGCTTGCTCTTCGGGAATGAACAAAACGACTCTTTAACGCAAAAACCAACTCTTTCATGTTCGAAAGTTCTGCTGTTCTGGCTGTGCACAAGCCTGGTGCTGTATTTCAGCAGCAAACAGAAAGGATCATGACTCGAAATAAAGATGTATGTGATCCTGCATCAATTCCAAAGCACTTTGGGGAACTGCTGTCCTTTATGAAAAACTTTCATCCAGGAGCTTTTCATTGCCTTGTAAAATACGCAGCTCCTCATGCAGGAGTTCTAATTATGAAACTTTCATTCCCCGCAGCTGACAGGTGATGCACAGCCAGACGTGGTACCTGACAGCACCGAACTACCCATCCCTCCCTCCTGCTCAGACTCTGAACACCACAAATCTCTGTTTAATCACTCCTCAGCTCTTGCAGCCGAAATGGAACAGTTGTAGGTAGGGAAAGGGGGTCTGTGTCAGGGAAAGCTGTGCCAAGCTTCATAACCGGAGGTAGAAAGACGAAAAATTAAACAATAATTATCCTGCTCTTACTGGGGCTTGATTTACCCACCTGGAAAGTAACCAAGCTGCAGGCAGCGGTGGCAGCCCCGTAACTGCCGGAGCCGCAGGAATCCACTCGTGTTCCCTGGAATTTGGGCGGTTTTTGTTGCACCCTTTCGGGCTCGGTTCCAGCCCGTCACTCAGCGCGGGGCCCGCCCCTTCCAGAGGATATTTAAGGAGAAGCTGCTTTACATCTTGCTCCGAAGAGGCGGGAAGCTCCGAAGGGATGGGAGGGAGTAGCCAGCAGCCTGGATCCCTGCCCTTCGCAGTACCCGGGACGCCTGGCAGCTTGGGGACAGTGACCCGGACCCTGTTCCTGCTCCTCCTCGCCCCTGGCTGGGTACGTACGGCCCTGCAGCAGCTCTGCCTGGGCACTGCAGCCTCTTGCTTCGATGCATGCGAGGGCTTTGGGCTGAGAGACTCTTCCCGGCTACCACCTGTTCCCGAGTTTCCGAGGGAAGCTGGGCTGGGAGCAGAGTGATGTAAATGTCCTGGGTAACTTGGACAATGGGTTGTTCAGCCCCTCCGACCCCGGGGGCTGCCCCGTGTAACGTGTGTCATCCACGGGTCTCAGAGCTCCTGGCACATGGGAATGGGTTTTGTTTCCTCCTGCTCCTGGAAGCCAGAAATTTGCCCTGGTCTAAAAGGGAGAGAAGAGAGCAAAGAGAGAGGAAGTCAGTGAGTTTGTCATTACAAAGAGAAACAGTCTCATATCCCAGTTCCTTACTATCACCATTCTTCCCCAGCTGTCACTGAATCCATCCATGTGCTCCCAAAAGCAGTGATCCCGAGGGGAAAATTAGATGGCATCATCTCCAGAGCAGGATTTACGCCTGTTTTCCTGCTAATACAAGTTCTTGAGAGAGCATCTGATTCCCCTTGGGACATTTGAGTGCTGTTCTCATGTCAGCAGTATCAGGAACGTCACAGCCATGGTTAAATTGCTGTAAGTGCTTTTTGGCTCAGTGAAACAGGGTTCACAGAGCCCCTTGCAGGGCTTGTTGTGGTGAGAGAGGCAATCAGCTCCTGGCTGGTGAGGTCTGTTGGATTGTTCCTAGCAGTACTTAGTGTGTGCCAGCCCCTTTCCTACCAAGAATGTGAACTGGGCTGCAATCTAAGGGAAACTGCTGACATTTAGGGTGGGCATCTTGATTCTTACTCTAGCTCAGCTGTGGCAGCACCTTGTGGCTCATATAAACAATAACAAGCAATCCCACCACTGTGACCCTTGATTACCACTCTGAGACAGGTGATTTCCTCTAAACCTCAATGCCAAATGCCTCAGAAATGTGACTTTTGACTTTCTTTGAGCATTAGGTTGAATTCAGTGACCTTTGATGTCTTTTCCAACCTTAATGATTCTGTGATGCTTTGTGCATTAAGGCAGGAAATGAGAGCTGTTACTCCTGAATCTTTCTCCTGTGTTGTTCAGAGGTGAGAGTAGCTCCAGGATTACTGTGAGTTGTGTTTAGGCTCATCCTGGGCAGGTGTCTGTATCCCCGTGCTCTGTCTGTGAAGGGGGTCACTGGTTCTTGTCTCTCCAAAGGAGCTGTTGTACAATGTGCTGCAGCAGCTGTAGGAAGGCATCTTTCGAGCCTGAGATGGAGAGAGAGCAGGGGTTATCCACAGTATTTGGAGTTTGAAGGATGAATAGCTGTGTTTTGACTGCTTAGTCTTGGAGCATTAAAGAATCAACTGAGTGTTTATTATATCACCTTACCTTGCAGCATTAACCCCTGGCTCCCAAAGCTCTTTGCAAACACTCAGCTCAAAATTCACCTTTTCCTGCCCTCTGAGTGCAGTCATAAGCCCAAACACATTTTAAAACATCCTCTTTGTTTTGGCTCCCTTAGCTGGTTCCCTGGGCTCCTGTGGACATTGGTCAGGAATGAGAAATCCAGACAGTGCCATGGACCTGCTGCAGTGGTGGGAGCTCACGTTGCACCACTCATACCCTCCTAAGGGTGCAGGGGAAGAGGTTTTATGTAAATATGAAGCAGGAAGAACATTCTCAATTTTTCTTACCTGCAGGTAACTGGGTTTGGTTCTGGCAGTTTGGGAGGGAGCTCGTTCTGGCTTGTCAGCTGAGCAGACAGCTCTGGGGAGCCAGCGGTAGGGAACATAATGGAGTGGAACAGAGCAGGGGAATCCTCTGGTCTGAGTGTTGGCACTTCTGGTGTGGCTTGGCCATCACTCAGGGGTCCTGGGCATCCCACAGCTTCACACACAGTGTTTGTGATGGATGCAAGAGCTGTCAGAAAAGCCAGGAGCAGGGACAGCCAACATTCCGGGCTTTAGAGCCTTCTTAGATCCATGGCCTTGATCTCTGAGCTGAATCCTTCTGGACCCAGGTCAGTGTCAGGTTATTGGGAAGAGTTGGGCTTTGTGTTACCTTTAGGTCTGCAACAAAGCCCTGTATTCCAGTCCTGGCAGCTCTCGGGAACAGTTTGTGGAGTTCTTTGGGGCAGTTTTAAGGCAGTTCTTTGGGCAGACTAACCAGAAGCAGCCCTTGGAAAGAATGCAGGGTGAAGGGTGCTCCATGCAAAACCAATATAATCCACTATTCAGCCTCTCTGAAAGAAAATTTAGTAATGGAGGACTCGAGGAAGTGTGTTGAACATTGACTTTTTCCCAGCTATTCCCCACTTGAGAGCCTCCCTGGCCAGGCAGTTTTTCAATGCTCTGGCTGTTGGGTGTGTGTGAGCAAAACCCCATTCCAGCTCATTCCCTCCTCCACCAGGCCTAGGAGAGCAGCAGGAAATATAAATAGCTCGGGCTGACTTTGCTCAGCAATAAAACCAGCAAACAGGAGCCCCAACACCTCCTGAGCAATGTAAGGAGACACATCTGAGCCGACTGGGAGCATCTGGGAGTATTTAGAAGGGTCCTGAAAATCATGATGAATTGGGCTTTTGAGCTGATGGCTGGGGGAGCTGAGGTACAGCATAGGTGGGTGCAGGGTCACCAGCTGGTCTCTGATACAACAGAGATCTGAATCCAGATGTTCTCCTGCTGAAAAGCAGCTGGGATACAATGAGGGAGTAAAGCTGCTGTGAACAGAAGGTAAAACCAGGTGGGCTGGTTTATGTGGGTGAGTTATTAAAGAAATAACTAGTGCCAGCCATGATTAATGAGGGTGGGAAACAAAAAAACAAAGAATTGTAGGATCATGGAATGGTTTGGGTTGGAAGGGATCTTGAAGATCATCTAGTTCCATCCCCCTGTCATGGGCAGGGGCACCTTCCACTAGACCAGGTTGCTCCAAGCCCTCTCCCGCCTGGTCTTGGACATTTCCTGGGGTGAGACAACTCAGTTGGGTTTAAAGCTGTTGCATTCCCTTATCCCCAAAGAGCTTGGTTTGGTTTGCATTTCAGCAGGAGAGCTATTTTAGGAGTTTTTCTTTCTATGGCCTGTGGTTGACACTGCATTGGAAAATGCTTGTTATCATTATTTTTTTATTAAGTGCATGGATTACATCTTGATATAGATCCCATATTAGGAATGCTTTGTTTCTTGTGTGATCTTGTGCACCCCCTCCAACTCATCTGGAACTGAATAACACATTCCTTGGCAGCTCCAGCAGCTGGAGCTGGAAAAAAGTAGGGAAGATTTCTGTATTTTTAGTTCTTTTAATGCACTTCAGCAGTTGGGAATTGATTCCTGGGACAAGCCAGGTTCTGGTGAGTGGCTCCAGGGCTGGGAACAGCTGGGCTGCAGGCTGGAGAGGCTTGTTTCCAAAATACTTAGTGCTAGGAGTTATCCCGGAGAATTATGCTGATTCCTGCTGAGGAGGGAGACTCTGGAAGGATTCACCACTTGGGACCATCTGAGGGAATGGCTGGAGCTGTTTCAGGAGTAGTTTAGATGGATATTAGGAAAAGGTTCTTCTCCCAGAGGATGCTGGGCACTGCTCAGGCTCCCCAGGGAATGGTCATGTCCCCGAGGCTGTCAGAGCTCCAGCAGCATTTGGACAACACTCTCGGGCACAGGGTGGGATTGTTGGGGTGTCTGTGCAGGGACAGGGGTGGTACTCCATGATCCTTGTGGGTCCCTCCCGACTTGGGTATTCCATGACTTTGAGGGAATATTTAGCCCAATCCCAGTCCCACAAGTGCTGTGTTGGTGACACAGCTGTACAAAAAAGTTGGCACATTCTGACCCCACACGAACTGAAGTCAGAGCAACAGTCAAAACAGCTTGAAGTTTTCCTACTCTGGTTGGTGACAGACACAATATCCAAGGAAGATATTTCACAAGTGAGGGCTGGATGGGATCTGACAAGTGCAAACAGAGCCATAACAAGATACATTTTTTGACCTGTTCCAGGTGTGTGTCCCCCTCTCTGCTGCCCTCAAGGCTATTACCAGCTCAGCTGCTGCTCTCCTGGGGTGGTGTGAGGAGTCTGCCCCATTGGATGCTTCCCTCTCCACCCTGCTCATAGCAGTGCAGGATCCTGGAGTGTTTTGGTGGCATCATCCATGTGCCAGGGTTGTGTCAGCTCTGGGTGTGAGCTGAGCTGTATCCAGAATAGTGAAGTGGTGCATGGAGTGGGGCAAGGGGGAATTTGGATGGGCAGGATCTGAACTGTAAACCAGGCTGGAGCTGGCACTGATGTTTCTGAGGAGGTTTCAGAGGATCTCTAGAGGCCACATGTTCTGCACTGTTCACAGTCAGGGTGTTACATCTTGCCCAGATCTGGGCACAGCCAGAGCTGAGCTGGTGCTCCTGCTCTGAACTGATGCAGAACAGGGATGGCACACACTCAGTGACTGGGACACTGGACCCATCTGGGTTTTCCAGAGCAGGTAATCCTGCTTCAGCTGTAGCCTGGTCTCTGGTGTCTGAAGTGTCATGAAGCCAAGGGTGGGTTTCAAGGGCTGTCCAGTGAAATGCTGCCAAAGGGGGGCATCGGGGCACTCACAAGGTCCCACAAGGAAGGTTGGTTATGCTGTGTTCCTTGGAAAATGGAAAGGAGATGGCACATGTAACAAGGAAGAAAGTGTGAGATGCAGGGGACAAAATGAAACTTTCAAGCTTCTGGGTTGGTTTTCAGTATCCCCACAGTCCCACTGCCTGGCTTTGGGCAAGTCCACTTTGATGGTTGTCCTGTGTAAAAGGTGGCATTTCTTGCTGTTAGTGATTACTACTTTATTGCTTCCAGGGAGGGGACTCTGAGCTATTGCTTCTCCTGTTTGGTTTGGATCTGCTTCCAAGAGGCATCTTTTTTCTTTTTTCCCCTTGAGCTCCAGATGAAGTAGGGATGAGGAAAACATGAGTCCTGAGTCCCTGGGAGCTGCATACACCCCTCTGCAGCAGGGCTGTTCCCCCTCTCTTCTGTGGTATCTGTGCTTTCAGCAGAGCTGTGTTTTTCCTCTCCCTGTCCAGCTGCCTTGCAATAGACTCATTCTCTCCATGGCTTTTTGCCTTCCAGGTAGAACCACAGGCCTGCACGTTCCCATGCCAGTGTCCCTCCCAGCCTCTGCAGTGCCCTGCGGGTACCAGCCATGTGTGGGATGCCTGTGGCTGCTGCAAGGTGTGTGCCCAGCAGCTGGGTGAGCTCTGCTCCTTGCACAGGCCCTGTGACCATCACAAGGGACTCTACTGTGATTTCTCCAAAATCCACAGAGGCAGTGGGATCTGCTTAGGTGAGAGCTGCAGGTTCCGTCCTTGTGTGGTTTTTCTGTGGTGCCTCCCCAGAACACCCATGAGAACTTCCTTGGAGCTTCATCCAGTGTCATGCTGAGAGATCAGTGCCAGTCCTGGGAACAGCAGATCCCCTGGCACACACACAGCTGGCTGCTCACAGCTCCAGTGGGGCATGAGTGGGGTTGTGGTACTCTCCTGTGTCCTGTGGCATCCTCAGGGCACATCCTCTACCCTTTGGGCAAATATCAGCCGTCTGAGCTCTTACTGAAAGTACTTTTCCTTGGAATATCCTACCCCAAATCCCTCTGCCTTGTACCATGCATGGGTGTTTTGCACTTGGCTGCTCCTGTGCAAGGGGCAAAATGTATTTCTGGCCATAGCATGTGGGTGGGAAGAGCTGAACATCTCCTTCACCATATTGTATCTGAGTGGAACATGATAATTCCTGAGCCAGGTAATGCAAATGCAGAAACTCCTTTATCTCCTGACACCTCTTTTCAGCTAGAAAAGAAAAATTGTTTTTTAATTTATTTTTAGTAGTTCCTTCTGAAGCAAGCAGAAATTATTTTGGTCTGGAGAAAAATAAAATGTTTCTGCAACCTCCTGGTCTTTGTTTAAAAACAAGACTCCTCTGCCCCATCTCTGAGAGGAGCTGAGATTTTTTTTTCTTAAATTTCAAAATAATCAGAAAGACCTAAGAGTTGGCAGTTTGCTGTGAGTACTTAGGGAAATGTTTGGCCATAGCACTGGATGTCTCTGGAAATGATCCAGCACCAACCTGAGACAGAATCATAGTATCATGGAATGGATTAGCTTGGGAAGGATCTTAAAGCTCTTCTTGAGCCACCCCCTGCCATGGGTGGGGACACCTTCCACTATCCCAGTTTGCTCAGTCTCATCCAGCCTGGCCTTAGAAACTTCCAGGAATGAGGCAGCCACAGCTTCTCTGGGCACCATATGCCAGGGCCTCAACAGCCTCACAGGGAAGAATTTCTTCTCAATATCCCATTTATCCCTAGCCCTTGTCTAAATGAGTCTAACTTGTTGGTGTTTGCTCCTTCAAGAAGTTTTTACGAGTTGCTTCATTTTCATTCCCCAATTTTGGGGATTTTTTGGAAGACATGTGAGCTCCTGGTACTTTCTGCAGACACTGAGACACCTGAGAGCTGAGGATTGAAGCTTAAATAAGACAAACACAGGTGTGATGACATCCAGCAGATGTGAGCTGCATGCTGCCCCATTCCAAATGGGAATGCAGTGTCTGTTTGTGGAGGGAAGGTAGCAAAACCACAGGAACAATTTCCTCAGGAACGTGGGAGTCACCATTTCAAAATCTCTCTGTGAAGCCTTGAAATCCTTCTAACAAAGGTGCTTTGTATTCAGCAGACATCCAGGTTTGATCCAAACACTTGAAGTGATTCTGCTGTGGAGGAAATCAGAATTGCGGACACAACTGTCCTTCCTGATTTTAAATGAGAAATTAGCCTTTTCACAGCAAAAACTGTAGTGACCAGAGGCCAGGATTTATTTCTAAAATGGGCTGAGGATTTGGGCCATAACATCCTTGGGTGACATTTTTATGATGTCCACATGGATCTGTTGGAAGATGGGGGATTTTTGAGGCAGTGAAGGAAGCTGGAGGAGTAAATCAGGAAAGGAAAGATCAATGTTTTGACTTAAATTTATCCAAATAAGCAGATGTGCTAGAAGGAGAAAGGAGCTGAGGTATCATGGGAAAAGTATCATGCTCAGGTATCATGGGAAAAGTGTCTCAGTTGAGACCAGTCTGTAGGCTGTATTGGGAGAGATGGGAAGGGAACCATCAGAGGGAAAGTTATTTTATATTTGTGTAATATTGTCACATTCCACATATTTCAGAGGAATCCTTTCCTTCCTGCAGAGACCTCAGAGTATCAGAAAGGTAGAGAGGATCCTGTAGTAACTCTAAAGTAGGGGTTCTGTGGGTGATGGGGGGTGCAGGGGGCTGGTAGAGCTTTATGGAGCAGCTCTTTCAGGGTGCCATATCCCCTAAGGAAAAGGGTAAAAGTCTTGGCTGAACTTGGTGTTTGGGCGTGGTTGGTGCCAGGCAGAGCCAAGGAGTAAAGAGCTGGATCACTTAACAGGTGCTGTCTTTTCAGAGCCTTAATGCAATCAGGTCAGTGGGAAAGGGAGATCATGGACGGTAATGAAGGGCACAACAGCGTGATTGAGTTTGGAAAACACAATCAACCCCTGGAGCGGGCTGCTATTCCTTGGGAAAGGAGGGAGGAGAGGGAACAGCATGATCCACTCACTGGGATGGGAGAGTGTTTAAAAATAAGTATGAATTGTTGTATAGAGGGAGGGTGGATGGATGGCTTTCACTTTGATGGAAAAAGTGAGGATTTTGAAGTGTCAAAGTTGGAGCACAGGAGTATTTTTATGCCAATGACATTGTAAAGAGTTGCAAGATGAGATGCAGGTCTTGCATCAGAAAGACAGAAGGATTTGTGTCCCTTCAAGGGATAGAGATGGGATGGAAAGAGATTCTTACTGCTTGTTTGATTCAAATGTTTTCTGTCTGAAACAGTGTTCTCCGGGCGAGCAGGACTTAGGGAAAACCAGATCAGGTTCCCTGGGAAGCCTCCCCAAGCAGTCAAAAATTCTTCCTTTTGGTAACTTCCCCATAGAGGTTTGCATGGATTTTAAAATTTTTTTAGGGTTCAGGATTGCAGAAAACAGAAGCTGCTGAAAACTGTCCAAAATCAAGATTTCTGTCCTGTGAAAACTCTGAGATTTCAACATTGAATTTCAAGCTGAAAGAAAAAAAATACATTAAAGATATATATATATATATATAAAGTATTTTTTAAAAAAACCTCAAAACTTTCCATGACTTATTTAGAATACTCATTTGGCTGTGTCACAACTTTCCCTTTCCATTCTATCAAAATATTTCATCTTGATCTTTATAGTATCAAAATAATAACCTGAGTAAAATGCTTCCTTCTATGGATACTATCCCACGAGTATTTTGGTTGAGTATAAAGGAAATCTTTCATATCAAATGATTCAGTTGGTTCTTCTTGAAAACATTCTTGATCTTAATCAGGTAAGAGGTTTCTGCTGGAAAACTTCACTGGGAAATTACTGGCTAATGCACTCGTAAGATCTTGGGAGCATTGTCGTGCCTGCGGAGTAAAGGTTGCTGCTCTGTGTCAGATATTGTTGAGTTTCCTTTTTTTTTTTTGCCCGTTTAAGTTTTATTGGGAAGGAGGCAGAGACTGGTAGGAGGTCTGGAGATGAGAGATCCAGAGATCAGAAGGGTGAGAACTGGAAAAAATTGGGGCTGGAAGGAGGAAGAGATTTGTGCATCACAGAGGGGCCAAAAAGGTCATCATCTCAAAGTATCATTTTCATTTGTAGGTTCCATTTGCATGGGGGAACCAGCCGTTCTCAGAGGAGCGTTGCCTATTGGTATCCCAGGAGTACTGAGGAGCAAGGCCGTGCTCACATGCCATGTCAGGAATATGTCTTGCACAGCACTACTGACCAGTCACTTTGAGGTGGTTGGGAAGAACTCTGACAGAAAAACAGGCTCTTTACAGGCACCAAACACAAAATCATACTTAGTAGCTCATCCAAGTGGAAAAGAATTTTTTTTTTTTGAGAATTTTGGGAGGACCAGCACTTCGTTAAAATCAGCGTCAGAAATAGCCTTGGGTCCAGGGAGGCAAATAAGATATATTCAGCACTGGGATGGCAGAGCAGAGGAGGATGGGCTCTGTCCCTCCTCAGGAGCTCTGTGTCCCCAGGGCAGGGCTTCAGCCTTCTGCTTACTCCTCCTTCTCCTCCTCTTCCTCCCCCAGCTCATGAGGGTGCAACATGTGACCTGCTGGGCAAGATCTACCTCAACGGGGAGAGCTTCCAGCCCACATGCAAACTGCAGTGCATCTGCATGGATGGGGCCATCGGCTGCACCCCGCTCTGCTCCGATGACCTGCGCCTGCCGTCCCCAGAGTGTCCCAACCCCCGGAGGGTGAAGTTCCACAACAAGTGCTGCGAGGAGTGGGTGTGTGAGGAGGGCAGCGAGGATAACCGCTTTGGAACAGCCATGGCAGGTCAGTGGGGCACGTGGGATGGAGCTGGGAGCTGTTTGCTGGGGAAGAGGGGTGGATTTGGGGCACTGACTGGTTTGGGGCTGGTGGTGGCTTTGTGCATCATCATGATGGCGGTGAGTACCAAGTGTTGTGTTACAGAGCTAAACACCAGCCCACCCAGCTGCTCTATCACTCCTCTTCCCAGCTGGACAAGGGGGAGAAAATAAATACAAAGTGACTTGCAGGTTGAAATAAGGCAGTTTACAAAAGCAAAAGCGAAAGTTTGCATGTGCACAAGCAAAGAGAAAAAAAAAATATTTATTCTTTAGTTCCCGTCATCAAGTGATGCCCAGCCACTTCCTGGGAAGCAGGGCTTCAGCACATGGAGCAGTTGCACCAGAAGGCAAACATTGTGAATAGCAAATTCCCCCTCCCCCTGCTTCCTCCTCCTTTCCTTAGCTTCTGTATCTGAGCTGACAGGATACAGTCTGGAATATCCCTGTGGTGAATTTGGGTCAGCTGTCTTGGCTGTGTCCACTCCCAGGATCTTTCCCACTCCCAGCCCCTTCATCAGGAGAGAATGTTGGAGAGACATTAGTGATGCTGTGCTGACCCTGCCCAGCAGTAGCCAAAAACACTGGTGTGTTACCAACACCTTTCCAGCTCCCACTGCAGAGCACAGCACTGGAATGGCTGCTCAACTCCAGCTCAGCCAGACCCAATACAAAGTGAAACCTCAGTGGTGCTATGGGAAAGCTCCCGTGTCCTGAAGTGTCACAGCAGACCTGTCTGGAGCTGGGCTATGTAGGAAATGGCCCCTGCTCATCTGCATACTCTTTCTGCTGAGAGACCAAGCATCTCATGGGATGTGCCAGACCTTTGCTAATGTTCCTGAAGTGTTAAACTGAGTTGGGAGCAGCCATAGAGCTGTCACTCTTTGTCCAAAGCCCTGAGCCTTGCCTTGTGTCTCTTCCTCATGGCTCAGTTTTCAGGGAGGATCCAGCTCATAAGCCAGAGCTGAACAACCTGCAGGAGAACTGCTTGGTGCAGACCACAGAGTGGAGCATGTGCTCCCGGAGCTGTGGAATGGGCATCTCCACTCGTGTGACCAACGACAACCCCCAGTGCCGCCTGGAGAAGGAGACCCGGCTCTGCATGGTCCGGCCCTGCGACTTCTCCATGGAGAAAACCAAGGTACGGTGAGGTACAGTGCTGGAAGAGAGGGGACACAGCACCCCAAATGCTGGGGACAGCCTTGGGAATGATCCTGGCTCACAGGGTTTGCTCTGTGCTTCCACTTCCTCCGTCCAATGTGTCCCATAGCCCAGTGATGGGGTCAGAGCACAGGCCTCAGTGCATCTTTCCTGTCATGTCCATGGTAATCCATCTGCTCTCTCCCTAGAAGGGGAAGAAGTGTGTGCAGACCCCAAAGCAGCGCCACAGCCTCCACTTTGAGTTTTCAGGATGCACCAGCACCCGCTCCTACCGGCCCCGGTTCTGCGGCAGCTGCTCAGACGGGCGCTGCTGCACCCCGTTCCTGACCAGCACCATGGATGTGGAGTTCCACTGCCCTGAAGGGGATTTCTTCCAGAGGAAGATGATGTTCATCAAGATGTGCTCCTGCCACTATGACTGCCCCCGAGACAATGACATCTTCCTGGCCACATATCACCGTTGGATGATTGGAGACCACGTTAAGATTGAGCAGCAATAGCCCTGTCTTGCCGGATCTGAGGCGTGCAGGAGGGCTCTGCAATGCTTTCGTGGCTGTGTCCTGGCCAACGCAGCCTCTTCCCCTTCTGAGAGGGGCTGTGCTTTCCACAGCAGCACCGCTCACACCAGTGCTCCCTGTGGTTTTCCCAACGAGCCAAGGGAGGAGCCTCTGACCCCCACCCACAGTGGTGCAAAGGTCAGTGAAGAAACCAGAAACAGTCTTGAGCTGCAAACTTGATTTGTATTCCCGCTGGCCAGAAGGGAGAGTGGATCAAAGTCATGTGGGCCTGCCTGTCTCCAGCCCAGAGCACAATTCCTGAATTGGATCCTGAGAATTCTTCCAGCATGAACTGGGGGTGGACCAGGCTGTCAGACCAAGATGTGTCCCCTGAAGGTGCTGCTCTGGGCAGCTTTTAGTGCCTTGATAAGCATTTCATAGAACCATGGAGTGGTTTGGGTTGAAAGGCACTTTAAAGCTCATCTAGTTTCATCCCCCTCTCATGGACAGGGACACTTTCCACTAGGCCTGGCTGCCCCAAGCCCCGTCCAACCTGGCCTTGGACACTTCCAGGGATGGGGATGGAGCAGCCACAGCTTCTCTGGCCAACCTGTGCCAGGGCCTCACCAGCCTCACAGGGAGGAATTTCTTCCTAGTCTTGTCAGAAATGGCTCTGAGCTTGTGGGGTCCAGTCCCTCTCCCACCCCACACATGCACAGTGAGGCTGCAGCTGTTTCAGCTCTGGAGACTTTGCTCTGGATGTTTGTAAGTAGGAGGAACACTGTTCAGCTCCAGTCTCCCTGGAGAGTTTAAGGTACTGGCAAGAGAAATTCTATTTGTATATGGAGCAGATCCCATCTGGAGTTTCTGGGGCAGTGCCATGGGGAGCAGTTGGCACTGGTGTCTCCAGCAGTGGAATTTCCTCCTGGCCACAGACCTGGCAGAGTCTCTCTGTGAGGAGAGGACCCCATTGCCAGTCCATAGCGCCAGGAAAGGCCACCAGCAGCCAGTGCCAGTGGAATGTCCCGCAGCACGTTGGCAGCTTTGTGGGACCGCTAAGGTCTTGTCAGGTGTGGAAAAATCATCTGAGTTTTAGCAGAAACATCCAGGTGCAGGACCTGATGCTGGTTTTTAAGTCATCTTTGCCTATCACCATTGGAAATCATGAGGCATTTCTGTTCCAGCCAGGCAGAAGCAGCAGCCCCAAGGCTTCACCTCACCATATCTTCCTGCCCCAAATTAGAGCCTGATGCCAAGGGACATTCCCAGCTGTCCCCAACTGCTGCCCTGAATTTCCAGACTGCTGACACACCAGCTCAGGGCCCATGTTCCATCCCAGCTTCTGTTCTTTCTCTCAGCCTGCAGCAGCTCGTGAGTCTCCACCCTCCTGTCATCAATTTGAACTGTAAATAATTTATCTGGTGTAGTTTCTGTTTTTAAGGCCTTTGTGCAATCCCGAGATCCTGTTGGCACAGCCCTGCTCAGGCTGTTACCCCTCTCTGAGCTTCTCTCCTGCCATTCATATAGTTGCCGAGTCTCAAACCATCCTGAGGTTGCACTTTACTCAATGCTAATAAATATCTCTATTTTTTATATCTCTGAACTCATCCCTTTGTGTGAGGCTCCTGCCTGGTTCCCCCGCTGACCTTTCCCCAGTGCTGGGACCCTCTGGAGAGCTGATGGCTGGGTGCTGGAGGGGAGGGAGGGTGACAGGGGTTTCTTTTCCTGTTCCCAAATAGCAGCAGGATTGATGTTAAGTGTTTCACAGACAGCTCTGCAGCCCCCAAAACACAGCTCCTCCCTCCACGGCTGGGAGCGGGGGACAAACAGAGCCCTCCTCTGCCTGCTGAAGGACCCACAAGTCCTTAATACCAGATTAAAAATAACCCCGGGAGCAGATGTGAGCAGAAGTCGACGATAACGGGGCCAGAATGCAAGGGGCTTTGCAGTGGCTTAACAGCTTATGGATTCATCCCCCTCTCATCACATTAGCAGGGACTCCCCCTCCTCCCACTCCGCAGGGCCTAGAGGTTCTTCCTGCCCCCAAACCTTCATCCTCCCCGGGAGGGGCGGATGAGGGGGAACAAACGCTGTCACGCTTGAGCTGCGCCGTGTGGAGGTTCTGAGCTCAGGGCAGGATCCGGCCCGCGCACCTCTGGGGCTGCAAAGGCCCTGGGAGAGGCAGCGGGGAACGCGCAGGGACGGTCCTCGCCAGTGCCCCCAGGGTGGTGACCATTAGATGCCGGCAGGAACCTCCCCATGGGGACACCCCGTCCCCAGGGCACGGTACAGCGGCGTGCGGAGCCCCTGCGGTACTGGGGGGACTCGGCTGCTGAGCGTGACCCCGGGTAGCACCCGCCAGGCGTGCCCGCTGGCTACTCCAGCCCAGTGCCACCGCAGGGCCACCACGGCCAAGCCAGCGGAGATGGCAGCGAGGCCCTCGGTGCTGGGGCCGAGGTCCATCCTGCCGCCGTCCCCGTCCTCGCGGGGGCCCTATTCCGCCTTATCTCCGCAGCCGCCGCCTGCGCGGCACCGATAGCCCGGGCGTGGCCCCCGGGATGGGGTCGGATCTGGGGGCAACTTCAGTGACCCGGACGTCCTTACCGGCTCCGGCCGCGCCGCAGCCTCCTGCGGTGGGCCCAGGACAGGGACACCCCCGGCTCCTCCAGCCCATAGCAAGGACGGGGTTTTCCTTAAGAAAACTTCGGAAAATAGTGCAAATAAGCAAAAAGGTCGACAAAAGCCCTGATTCTGCCGGTTTGGGGGGGGCTTTGGGCCTCTGCCTTGGCGCGGGGGAACCCGTGGGGGCACCTTCTCCTTATTTGGGCCTATGACGTCACGGGGGCGCCGGATGGAATCGCCTGGCCCCACCCCCCGCCCGGCACCTGCGGGCCCCGCCCACTGCAGCGGCGCGCTCCGGCCCCGCCCCCCCGCGCTGTGACGGGCGGGGGCGGCAGCCGGTGGGCGTGGCCATGGGGGCTCGTGTGGTGACGTCAAGGGGCGGGGGCGGGGCCGGTGGTGCAGGTGGAGACAGCGCGGAGCGGAGTGGCGGCCCCGGTGAGCGGGGGCAGGTGAAGTTCCTCGTGTCAGGCCTGTTGTGGGGCGAGAGCGGTTTTGAGAGGAGGGTGAAGGCTGTAGGGGTCAAGCAGGTTGCGGGGGTGCTGTGGGGGTCCTGGGGTGCTTTGGGGGGCATAGGGGTCAGGTAGGTTCTGGAGGATTTGGGGCTCCCTAGAGGGTCAGTCTGCTCGCGGGCTGCAGGGTTGTAGGAAGAGTTGTGGTGCTGTGGGGGCACATGGGGGCTCAGGCTGCTTATAGAGTGGAGGGGTTGCCAGGGGACATGGGATGCTATGAAGCAGGGGGTCTCTGGTGGGGTCAGGCTGGATGTGGGGTGATCTGGGGCTGTGGGAACCAGGGGCACCCGTAGAAGTCAAGCTGCATGTGAGGTGGTTTAGGGTGCTCAAGGGTTTGGGGAGGGGGGTGGGGATGTCAGTCTAGGTGTGGGGGACCCACGGTGACTGAGGTGGGAAGCAGGGGGTTATGGAGAAATGGGGGGTGTTCAGGGGCTGGGGGAGACTAGGGAAGCACCTGCAGCGCTGTCAGGAAGCCTATGCCTATGGGGCAGAAGGGAAGTGAGGTGCTCTGGAGTGGGGAGATCCCTGGTAGTGTCAGGCTGGGTGTGGGGGGAATGGGGTGCACTAGGGCTGTCCTAGAGACTCTGAGTTCGGGCTGCAGGGGAGGATGGGGGGTGGAGGGCCACCCACAGTGGGTTCATACTCAGGAGGTGGATGGGGCCCTGCCTCACGGGGAGTGGCCAGCCCTGGGACTCGGATGTTTCCCCCCATCCTGTTGTTTCCTCTGATGCAGTGGAGAGGAAAAGGCAGGTGCAGCCTCGGGGAGTGGGGTCCCCCCTGCACCCCACAGTCACGGCAGCAGCACTAGTGTCCGTTCCTGGGAGGTGGCAGCTCCCGCTTTGGCATTTGGGTCCGGCTCTGGTTCTTGGAGCATTCGGTGTTGCTGGGGCTGTGCCAGAGATGCAGCAGCTCAGCCTGTGGCTTCGGGGCGATCTCTTCCCGAGACACCGTCTGTGCCCGCCGGTTCGGTTCCCAAAGCCAGCGGCAGGGGCCGAGCTGCGGGGCGCCGGGGGCTGCTCCTGCCGTCGATCCCTGTCCCGGCGCCGGTCGGGGCCGCGCTGAAGCCTCCCATCGACTTCCCACACCCGTAGGGGGTCGATGTCTTCACGTCCCCTCCTCGACGGGGACACTTTACGCAACCACAGGCGTGTGCGGCGTGCCCGGCGGTTCCTGCAAGCTCTTCCCCTCCTGAATTTCGCCCTCCTGCAGTCGTGGTGGGACGAGAGGCTGGTGAAGCTGCTCTGGTGAACCTGCTCGTTAGTCCTTGCCGTTGGCTGTGCCGGTGGCAGGTCCGAGCGGCTGGTGGGATGGCAGGGGACAGCGGGGGACAGTGACTATCTTTAGGGCTGTGTTGCAATGGAGGGGTGTGCCTTGGCTCAGCAGTGCCGGCAGCCGCCTCCTCGCCCGAGGATTGACTTACGCCGAGGCTCCCGCATGAGGAAAATCAACACTTGCTCTGCGGTTTGTGTGAGCAGGAGGGGCTGTGATGGGCTGTGAGGCTGAGCCAGGGGTCAGACGGTATGGGGGCTGGTGTCAGTCACACATGCCCTGCGTGAGGTCAGGCTGTGTGAGGTGTGCAGGGCTGAGGTTTGGGGTGCTCTGTCGACAGGCCCTCAGCACTGTCATGTGTCACACATGCTCTGCCACTGCCTGGCAGTGGGAACAGCTGAGCTGGAGCAAACGGCCAGCATGGGAAAGGTTGATGGTGCAGGGAATCTCTGCTGCCTCCTGGGAGAGAAGTTGCCCTGGAGCATGGGAGCAAGTTGGGTTCTTGCAAGGTGCATCCCAGAACATTCCCATCCCTGTGCTCCTTTCCTGAGACTTAGTGGAAGCATCTCCTACAGATGCACCTGTAGGAGAGAGCCAGAGTCAGGTCTCTTTTGAGTCCTGTTTCTGCCAGAGTAACCTGGTTAGTCCGTGGGAGTAACTTGCACCAGAGTTGGCACCCAGGCTCTATGTTTGGCTTAATCCTTCCACTGAGCCATTGCCCTGCTCATGGCCACTGTGCCTGTGGTGGTGCAGCTGCACCATGCCTGTCTCTGAGAGGAGGCAGCTGAAACTTGCGGAACAATTTGCATCCCCCCACGAGTACAGTTCCTCTCCCAGTTCCGGAGCCTGTGAAGACGTGGGTCTCCTCCAGCTCATGGTGCTGGCAGCCCCTCAGTTTCTCTGATGAAGTGGGGCACATGCTGCTTCTTCCTGAGGTGATGGTAACGGTGAATCAGCAGAAGCAAAAAGTTGATCTGTGCATCAAACTGCTTCCCATGGTTGTGCTCAACATCTTCTGTAGACGTGGGCCACTCCTGTCCCTTCACTTTGCTTTTCCTTCTGCATAGGAGCAACTTCAGGCCTTTCCAAGAGGGCTTGAAATCTGCTGAGAAGAGAAAGTGCCTTCTCATCTGCAGCGGTGCTGCTGGGATGAGGCTCCCTCTTCCTGATGCGCAGCCTGGCAGCTGCTGGAATTGCCTGCAGCCGCATCACTCCGCACCGCGTGTCCCCACCGGCTGGCATGGTCCTTTCAGAGCCAATGGCAGGGAAAGGATTTCTCAGAGAAAAGGCAAAACATCAGCTGTTTTCCGAGGAGGGCATTTTGGACTTATGTCACTGATTTAATATATAGCAAGGTTTTTCTGAGCTCCCTCCCCACCTATTCCCCAGAGGGGAAGGCAGGTTGCAGGTGGTCCCTGTCCCAGAGGGCAGGAATTGTCCTGTCTCTGCTAAGCAGTGTTTCACCTTTGTGTTCACAGCTGCAGGAAGAGGCTTGAGGCTGTGGTAGCTGGAAGTTTAGGGTCATAACTGGCTCTTGGCCATGCTGGATGCTGTGGTTGGAGGTGTGATTTGGGAAGGGGGCAGACTTGCCCATCATTAGCCTGGACGTGTCTCTCACTGAGCTGCCCAGGAAGCAGGGGGATGTCTTGGTTGTCCTTTTTATGAGTTTTGCCTCATGCAGTGATTTGTGAGCTCTGAGCTGGGATTCCCCAGGAGGGGCTGCAGTTGGTTGTCTCTGTTTAGCCTGGGACCAGCACCCGGGGGACGAGCAGTCTCACACAGCAGTTATTGCAATGAGGCCATGACGGTTCGGGTCCCTCATACCATGATATTGGGAGATTGTCACGACATCCCCTTCTGAGCTGGTGGGAGCAGCCAGGATGGGCTGGCTGGGGCTCTGGGGTCTGGCCAAAGCAGCCACCACGGCTGCCCATCTCTCCCCACTAGAGGCTGCTGATGACCAGAGCATTTTCCATCCCTGCTCTGAGAAAGCAGAGGGGTCTGGAATTTGCAGGGCTGAGCATCCCGGCCTGAGCTTTTCCTGCTGATTCACCCTGGAGACAGCAGTGTGCTTTCTTTGTCAGTGTCTGGGTTCAGGGGGCACATCTGCTCTCCTGCCAGGCTCACAATAGATCTCCCTACTTCATTAAGTCTTAATTAGGTAAATGCACCAGCACCATGTGCGAGGCCATTGCCAAGGGACGTGGATCACTCTTGGAGCTGTGTACCCGGGATGCCGGCTACCATCCTGCCTGCCTCAGGGGTTTTTCCAGCTGGGTGCTGAATGTGGAATGAGTTCAGGCTCTTGTATTGTTTTCCCAGAGGATGTGCGCACGGTGATAAGAGCTTCAGCCCTCTGGCACGGCTCAATTGTCAGAAAAGCCAAGGATTAGTTAAGCCATGCAGAGGATCCTTCACCTCTGGGCACAGCCGCGGTAAAGCCACCCTGTAGACACAAAGGAGACTTTTAGTCCAGGCCACCAAACACCTGGGCAGGATGGGTTGGAAAACCCTGGAAAGATGGTTAATCATGGTTAAAACAATGAGGTGTAAAAGGAAAGGCAGTGGCTGCTGCCGTGGAACTGCCTGGGAAGGAATCTGTGGAGTTGCACAAACCCCACTGTCCTTGTTGGTGCAGGCAGTGCTGGGTGGGCAGTGTGGTGCCAGCTGGCTCTGGCACAGGGCACGGCTTCCCCAACAATGGCAGAGCAGTGCTTTACATAATCTGCAACTTGCCAAACAAGCTCGAAGGTCTGGAAAATCCTCCTGCTATTGTTCATGCTCAAAGTTTGCTAAATTTCCTGGTTTGATCTGCAGGGCAGGATTTTATTTTGGGACCACAGTGGGGGAAAATGCTATTTGCACAGATGGAAGAAAAGGGTATTTGTGGTGTTTAATCCATTCTCTGTAGATGAAACTATTTTTGTGGTTCACAAGAGGTTCTGAGCAGCTGCTCACAGCTTTGTAGGGCTGCAGGTCTCTCTGTCTATCCAATTAGTATGGTTTGTGTCTAGTCCCTTCCTGATGCCCCCTCGAGAAAAGCCTGAAGCACCAGATGAGGATGGGGTGCCGTGGGCAGGGCTCACACAACCACCATCTGGGCTCCCGGCTCAGAGCCTGTGTCGGGACACAAATGCCATGCTGGAACAGCTTTGTACTGTCTCAACCCCCTTAAGTCAGACCCCGAGGCTCCGGGAAGGCTCCAAAACTGCTGCTCGTTGGCAGATTTTAGGAGAAGAGGCTTGATGGGAACTTGAGATGTCTTGTTGTGCTGTGTCAACCCTGGTGGTGACTTCCTGGTGATTTGGAGCAGCTAGGAACCCCTCTGGGAGGATGCTGAGGCTGTGGGAGCCACCCCAGGCCCATCCTGGCCCTTGTAAAACTGCGGGCTCGACCTGGATGTGTTTCCTGGCCCCTGAAAAGTGTTTTGGGGCATGGGGCCTGCCCTTGCTCCTCCATTTGATTACCCCAAAGCCCTTTGCCAACACAAATAAAGCCTCCATGTGCTATTCAGTTAAATGAAGAAATCCTGTTAAAATGTTTGTGGATAAATGACTGGGAAACCCGACTTTTCCTTCCATTCCTGGGAAAGGCAGGTTTTGTAACGAGGTGAAGTTCTTGCTGGTCCACTTACTGTGAGGCAAATTTTTGAGCCCTGGAAAGCAGCAGATGAGGAGGAACCCCAGCCTAACGGCATGAATATATCCTCTTATTAGAGGTGGCTTTGAGTGCCTTTTATATAGCTAATTACATCTGGCCACAGTTGACCAGAGCTGCATTTAAGGAGGGGAACATAAGGCTTGGCACATGCCGGGAGCCTTCGGAGCTGACTGCAGTGGCATTACAGCAATCTGGTAGGTGTTGCTAACAAGGCAGTGCAGGGCAGCTATGGGGAAGCTCTGAGCCTTAGGGCCTGGAAAACTTGCTGTTGGCACTGACCTCAGCTTTGTGGAGCGGGAGTGGGTTGGACTGATGCCTCAAAGCATCACCAGGGTGTTAAGGCAGCTGTGTATCATGCTGTATGTGGCCTCTGTGACCTGATCCCTCTGATTGCTGTGGTGGTTTAGGTGCTCACTGGATAGTACCAGCCATCCAAGGGCTTGTATTTCTATATCCACTCTCCAAAGCCCCTTGGAGATGGATACGCTGCTTGTAGGCACTTAGAACTTGAGGGGAGCTCTTTGTCTGTGCTGAGGGTATGTACTGGACAGGCCAGCATGAGTTGCCTCCCTGCCCCCAGGTGAACGCAAACGTTGAGTGTGGGAACGAGGGAGGGCAGATGTTAGCCCAGCACAGAGCCACGTTGAGCTATAACGTGACTTTGTGCATCTGTGTTGATGTTGTGCTGGAGGTGCCGTGTCTGATGTGGAGGTGAAGCCCTCCCATATGGCCAGGATTGGCCTCAGCCAATCCGTGGCTGCTCAGAGACTCACAGGCTGGCAGACAGGGTCAGCACTGCTTGAGAATTTCCTTGGGTGCAGAGTTGGAGGCTTTTAATAGCAAATGCAGTCATCTGCATCATGACATGGCCTGAAACTTGGCCCTAAGGATCCACTGGCAACTGGGCACTGGCTGAGCAACATGTCCCTGCTGGTTGGATTCTTTTTTAAGTGTTAAAGTAAAGTAAAATGGTTTTGAGTAAAAATTAAATAAGACTTAAACCTGTTGCTGGTGGGTTTGAGGTGCAGCTCCTTCTTGCAAGGTAGCCTGGAGAAACCCTGCCTTTCTTGGGAAGTTTACGTGGCCCCATCCCAGTGTGCTGTGCTGGCAGATCCCATGCCTCAGCTGGGTGCCAAGACTTCAGCCTTCTAGGAAAGGCAGGAGGAGCCAGTATGGGTTTTCTTCTGCCATCCGGTGGGCGCCTGGTGCTGTGCGAGCAGTGTCCAGAGTTGCAGATGGCTCACGTTGTGGCTGCAGCGCTGCTTGCTCCATCCGAGCTGCCTTTGAGTGGGAACATAAAAGATATGCAAGTGCAGAATTGATCTGTGCTGCTGACCAGGGTTGTTTCTGGCGCTGCTGCTTTTTCTTCTGCTGTAGCATGAGGTGAATGTGACTTCGGCAGCTGCCTGGCTTTGGCAGCTTGCATCCTGCCTTCCCTAAAAACTGTCTTTATCCTGCTCAGCTTCCTGACCCCTGTCCTAGTCAATACAAGGCTGTTACTGGAGCTCGGCAAGCCATGATGATCACATCCAAGTGCTGGACCTCGAACCACCTGGCAGTGCTGGCCTGGATGAAGAAGCTCATTTGCATAGTGTGGTTAATTCTCTGTATGCTTTAATCTCCGTGACCATCTGTGTTCTTTCCCAGGCTAGGGAGATGGGAGCCCTTCGGATTTTCCCAGGAGGTGAACACAGAGAGGACTGCTTATTCTGTGTATGCTGAGAACTGCCCAGGGTCAGAGCAGGACATCCTCATTAGCTCTGGGAGCAGTTGTTCTGCATCTTTGGGCAAGGAGGCACGGATGTGTCATCTCTATCCTGAAGGCATATCCCGAGGAGATGCAGGGAGGAGACAGGGGTAAAGGCTAAAAATGTGACTCTGTGAATGCTGCCCAGCATTCAGTCCCAAACATGGAGGGTCTGTGACCAGTTTGGCTGGCACCCTAGAGGGCTGAGGTTCCAGGGAAGGCTGTTTTTGTCTGAGGAGAGATAGTACTCTGGAGCATCTCCTGGTCATCCAAAAAACCCTGCCAGGTTTTGGCAGCCTCTGGGGTGTATCCCACCAGCAGCTACTGCTGTGTCTGTCCTGGTGAACTGCTTGATTTGAGCCTCAAAAGCTGCTTTGAAGACTGGGGCACACACAGCACCAAAATAAGGGGATCAGTGCCTATATGGAGCTGCACTAGCATCTCCAGACCTGTGCAGGCTGCTGCTGGCAGAGAAGTTTTTTCTGCAAGCAACACCTGAGTTCTTCCTCATTTTGTTTTCTCACATTTGGAGCCTGCTCCTGCAGAACATTTGCAGCCTCAGCTGGGATCCTGCTCACCATGGGCAGAGGTGACATTGGCTGCGGGTGCTTTTGAGGAATTCCTGTCCTGTGGGGCAGCATGGCCCTGCTGAGGCTGCTGCTGGCATCCAAATGCAGAGGGAACAATTCCTGCCCTGTAATTAAGCTCTCCTGCTCCTGTTCACAACACTAATGAGCTGTCTTATGGATGTGCTCCTCACAGCTGCTCTGGATCCTCTGTGTGGCTCTAAAGCTGGAGGTGACTTTCCAAGAAAGCCACCTGCAAAGGGCAAGATCTCCATTCCTGCCACACTGGGGTGAGGTATGTGGGAATCTTGGAACTGTGAAGGCTTTTCCCTGACTACACCCTGTGTGCTGTGAATTCTTCTGCCAAGGTACACGCTAGCTTCTTGGTGAGGAGAGCCCTTCCTGCTGTTCATGCTTGCAAGGCTGGACAAGATAGAGGTGTTATCCCAGCCTTCAGATGAGGGTCTGAGTCTGCCTCTTGAGAGGAGAGCTGCTCTCTACCTGCATCCAGGCTGGATAATAACCCTTAAAAAATAAATGTTGCTCCAGCTGCTCTCCTGGTTCAGTAGTTTGGCTTTTCAGTCTTGATGGAGATGATGGCACCAGGACTGTCGGCATCATGGTGCATCCCAAAGGATGGGTATGGGCTTGTGCTCATATTTCTACCGGGTCTAGTGGAAGGTGTCCCTGCCCGTGGCAGTGGGTTGGAATGAGATGAGCTTTAAGGTCTCTTCCAACACAAAGCGTTCCATGATTCTGTGATTCTCTGGCATGGCAGGGTGACTGTTGAGTCCAACTTGTGCCACGAGTGCTCGACTGTGTGCTTATGGGAGGCAGGTCCCGTACCCTCAGCAGGGCTGTTGCATGGGCTGAGGATGTGGCTGAATTTCAGGCCCTGCTGTGTGCCCACGGGAGCACACAGCCAGCCTTCCGCGGCTGGGAGCACCGTTGCTCTCTTGAATCTCTTCATTTAGTTAATGATCCTTTTGTTGAGAGGATTAGGGTTTAGAGGCCTCTGGCCGAGTGTTAATTAAATTAAGGCTCTGGTGTTTTGTGGAATTTTTGAAGCCCACTAGAGGGCTCAGTTGGAGCCCTGTGGAGCCCGGACCGGCGGCGCTGGGCTGTGTCCAGCCCGGCAGAAGTTTGCACGAGAAGTTATGTAAGTCTAGAGGGGCTGGACAGGCGCAGAAGTTGCACGGGGCCAGCCCGCAGCCGCCACGGAGCCCGGTTGTGCCCGGAGCTCGGCAGAGGCTGGCAGGCATGGGGTGCCCACGTCACTGCTCACTGTATAATCAGCGTTAGGCAATGCCGAGCTGATGTTTCTGTTTTGGTTTTTTTTTTTTTTTTTAATTTTTTTTTTTCGCTTCCCCACTTGGTGTTTACATTTCTAAGAAGTGGCTGACCGTGAACATCCGGTTCCACCTTCACTTCTGGAAGAGTCAGATACTGAAGTTTTGCTCTGTTGCCTTGCTCATGTGGGTAGAAGTGTGAGCTTTTGGCTTTGTGGCTCGGATTTTTTTGGTGGGTGCATGGGATTTTTGTGTTTAGCTGTAACTGCTTTTTAACCAGTGTCTCTTCTCCTTTCTCTTCTATCCATTGCCCCACGACGGATTTTGGTGCTTCGCCTGTGTGGTTGGCCTGGCTCTCTCATCTCTGGGTAAGTAACTGCTTTGTTAGATCAGTGGGCAGAAATAATTGAAACAAGTTGCTTTGACTTAATGATTGGACTTATTTAAATAATGAACTGGCCTGTTTATTCTGTCTTAAACTCTGAAGCATTGGTTGTTGTCAAACAGCATGATTTATTGTCCGTGTGTGTGTCAAGATTTTGGATATTGAAAAGCACTTAGTTGGCCTGGAAAGTGCTGTATTTTATAATATGAAGAAGCCCCCAGTAGTAGATTTTCCTACCAACATAGGCTGTGGAGCACTGACCTGGAGGTAAAAGCACACCTAAGTGCCAGTAAGTGAGCAAATGGCGGGGAAAGTGTATTTGCAAATGGAAAGCAATGCTTCCTGTTCTTCCCAGGATGTCTCCTGACATCTGTTGGTGGCAAGTCAGCACTGTGGTTGTGAAAAGGGCTCTCTGATGGCACTGGACCACCTTGCCCTTTGCAAACCATGGGTGTTTGGGGCTTTGCAGGGCATGGAGAGGAGGCTGAGGCCCTTCTGGCAGGAGAGGAGGGGAAATGCATGTCGAGTTTGGAGAAGAGCATCAGGTGCTGATAATTTCAGTTTGTGTTCATGGACAGCCTGCTTTGCATGGGGAAAAAATTGCCCTGGTGGGGTAGATTCTGATTGTTTCCCTGCAGGGGTTTGGTGCCTGCAATGAACTTGGCTGTGAGGTGGTGTTTGTATATTAAAGCCTCTGAGGACAAGGTGTGTGTTCTCAGGGTGGAGGGAAGGAAGGGATCTGCTTGGTGAAGCTTTTTCTCTGGATGCAGTGGTGCCTTTGCATCGAGGTTGTGTTCTCTGGAAACTTCAGTAAGTTTAAATTTACTTTTTTTCTTTTTTAAAATTCAAACTATCCTCCTGCTAAGCTTTCCTCTCTCCATCACTCCTCTTCCCCAGTAACGCCCTCTCCTCTCCTAGTAAGGGAAAGGGCTGAGCACATTTAGAGCAGCTCTGCTCTGTGCCTGAGTTTTTAATGTGCTGCCAGTCATTGATGAAAGACTTGAAGGGAAAGCAGAGGAAGGTGCTGGGAACAGATTGCTTTATTCTTAAACTCAACGTCATTATACAATGCCTCATTGCTGGGCAAGAGAGATGAATCAAATCCAAGCATAAACCTGTTGTTCTTACTCAGAAGTGAGCACTATATTTGGAAGATGAGCAGCTGCCTCCTGATCTGAATGAGCTTTGCTACCAAATCTCCAAAAGCAGGATTGTTAATTGACTAGAAAACCTGCTTTGGTCAGAGGTGCTGAGCTCCAACCCCACCAAACACCCAGCAGCCATTTGAACGCAGAATAAAACTCCTCCGCATGGAAGGTACAGCTGGAAGCTGCTGTGAGCTTGGATGTGGAGCAAGATACAAGTGCTCACTTGCATGATAGTTGGAACGGGTTAGTGAGAGGCAAAGCTGTACCAGCACAACAGCTGCAGCTGTGCCAGGGTAGCCTGGAGTAAATCTTTGGCCAGAGAGTGTTCCTGCTCAGTGCTTGAGCAGACCGTCAGGACAGTCACCCATCTGGCTGTCTCTGTATGACAAGTCTCTGGTCAAGGGTGAATTTCTCCCTTGGGAAACACTGATAACCTGGACCATCCCTGGTTTGCCCTCCCCAGAGCAGTCTCCATGTTACTTTTGTCAGTTTTCTTGCATGTATTGCACAGAGGGGAGAGAATTGCATTTTGGTGGTCCTGCTTGTTACAGGCTGTGGAGGTTTTGATCCTGATATGAGATGAAATTTGCTGCTTGCTGAATAATTGGTGTCAATCTTTGTCAGCAAACAAGAAAGCCACGTGGTACCTTGTTAGGGATAGCAAAGATAAAGGGGGTGTGGTACAGTATCACTGGCTCAGGGACAGCTCTGACCTTCACTCAGCAGAGAAAACAGCAGGCTCAGATTGCCTCTCCATCTTTAAGCCTAGGTTATCTCATAGGTAAACATAAAATGCATAGGAGTTTTTGTAATATATGTAAATTAAATATAAATTTAGTAATATAATCTCCTCTCCTGACCTGGTGTTGGGCAAAGTAACACACCAACAGCTTCCATGGAGAGAAGCTGGGAGTAGCTGCGGGGCAGAAACTGTGAGGGAAAATGCTGAAAATGCTAGAGGAGCCTCTGCTGGGGATTTTGCTCTTGACCTTCAAGCTGAGATTTACATATGTTGCCGTTATTTAAAGCCTGTCAAGAAATCCAAGGTGAGGTCACTGCTGAAAAATTGTTCAGAGCTGTGTCTGTGGTGGTAAGTGCAGAGTGTCCATTCATGGGCTGTGTTTGGGCTCCGTCTTTCCATACGGTGGCACTGGTGATGCTGGAAGCCATGTGCTGTTATTTTTATTTATACATGTTGTTTCTTTCTATCCCAGAATTCATGGGTGACCTGGAGAAGGGCACTGCTTTGCAGAGCCCTTGAATAGCTTGTTGTGTTGTGAATTTGGGTCTCCCCTTAGTTCTTGTTTACACATAGCCCAAAGAGGAAGAACAAATGAGGTTTCCAGCACCTTTCAGTGAGATTTTCTTCTTTAACCTCTCCTGTTGGCTGACGGTGCCTGAACATGAGCCCAGGTGGGCAAGAAGGCAAATGACACATGGCCTGTACGAGCACTAGTGTGGCCAGCAGGACTAGGGCAGTCCCCCTGTACTGGTCACTGGTGAGGCCAAACCTTGAATCCTGGGGCCAGTTTTGGGCCCCTCATAACAAGAAAGACATTGAGGGGCTGGAGCGTGTCCAGGGAAAGGAACAGAGCTGGAGAAGGGGCTGGAGCAGCAGGAGCAACTGGGGGAGCTAGGGTGGCTCACCCTGGAGAAAAGGAGGCTTTGGGGGGACCTTCTGTCTCCACAACTCCTTAACAGAAGGGGGCAGCCTGGGAGGGATTGGTCAGGGAACAAGGGACTGGGCAAGAGGAAATGGCCTCAAGCTGTGCCAGGGGAGGTTTAAGTTGGATATTAGGGAAAAACTTCTTCATGGAAAAGGTCATCAAGCACTGACACAGGCTGCCCAGGGCAATGATGGAGTCCCCATCCCTGGAGGGGTTTAAAATCCGTGTAGATGTGGCACTTAGAGGCATAGGTTAGTGGTGGGCTTGAGAGTAGTGGGTTAATGGTTAACCTCTTTGATCATGAAGGGCTTTTCTGACCTAAATGATTCCATGATTCTATGGAAATGTGGCAGCAAGGTATCTCTTTCACTTGTCCCACCCTGTCAGAGGAGACCATGGTCCCTAATGTGCTGTCAAGTTCTAGAGAACGCTTAGCTCAGTGTTTTCACTTTGTTGCTTAGTAAAGCAGTGAAAACAGTTCTCATTGTGACGTTCAGAATAGCAGTGCTGCCCTCTGAATTACCATCTAATTAAATGAAAGCAAAAACTCCAAAACAAGTGAGCTTTCTGTTGCATAAGGAAAGCTGTTTTGGTTGACCTAAAAAACCGACATTGAAAACCAGCTTAAACAGAGATGCTTTCCCTCCCAGCTCCGTGGGCCATGCAGAGCAGTTGCTACTGTTCTTGGAGAGGCATTCATGCCGTGGCAGCTGTGAGCCCACTTCAAAACAGTTAGGCCTTTGAGACTTGCTTCCCTTTTGCTTGATGGTTGGAGAAACCCTGCTGTGGAGACAAATAATTAGAAATAAAAGATGGCAGCTTAATGATTATTAGCTTTTCTGATGCAGCCTGCAGTGAGTGCAGGGTGAGATTGGCGTCTTCAAGCATCTCCTGCTCCAGAGATTTACTGTGTGCACTGTTACTGTGCAGTCCCGGTGGACCTGCAGAACACCCTGAACTAACAGAGTTATTTATTTTAGTAACAAACCTTTTCAGACTCTTGGCAATTAACTGTGACAATGGCAGTATGATTCCTGCCCTCAGCTTCCTGTCTCTTCTTCCATGCCCACAGCTTTCCTTGGCAACCTTATGCCCCTCGCCCTCCTCAATTTCTTGGATTCTGTCTATTACTATGAACCACTTTGGGTTCTCTTAATAAAATAAGCATGTAAAGTTACTACCTTAAAAGAGCCTCAAAATGCCTTATTTTGAGCTCCAGAAAATCTGGCAGTAGTGGGATGCTATCCTCTGGGATTCTTCTTATTGATATTCATCTTTTTGAAGCTGGTATCCATGACTGCCAGTTTCAGAGGTTAATATACTGCATTTCAAGCAAGCTGAGGTATTTTTAATTTGTGATATGGAAATGTGCACCAATTAATCATTGTGCACCTGCAGAAATGCCTCTGGGCAGACTTCGGCTGTGCTCTTATCAGGTTCTGGGAACATCAATAGGCAGGATGCAGAGTGACGAGTCTGATCCGGTTTAGTAGCTCAGGACAAACCCTGCGAGGTCCAAGGGCATGTCAGGCTGGGGACGCAGTGCTGACCAAGGTGGTGCAGAGCTTTGGCTCTTATTTGTGGAAAAAATAATGGTTAGACGTTGTATTTGTTCTCCACAGGTAAAGTTTAATTTAAATAAATGTTAGGTTTTGCCAGGTGTCCCTCACTGATGCACAGGTCTAGCCCTCAATCACCAATTGCTGTCTGTTGACTAGAGCGGGGTTCATGATTTGCGTGAATTTGCTGCCTGGCCTTTGAATTACATGGAATATGTTAGTGCAGACTCAAACGTTCTCTGCCAAGTAGCTGCCTCAAACTTACTGCTAGGTAAAGTTAAATAGTCTTAAATAGTCCTAAATAAACCCTGATCTTGAAACTGTCCTTCCCCATACCAAAGAGCTCTAAGCATTTTGAAGCCAAGGGGTGCTCTTTGCCCAACAAGAGCATAGCAGTGTGAAGACAAATCTCCTTCACTGAATTGGTGCCCTTCTGGGGAGAAGCTGCAGTTGAAAACACACCTACCTGGTGTTATTTAAAGAAGCCAGAGCCTCTTTTGGCTACAGTTTGGCTCCTCATCCATGCAAGGAGTAAATCAGCCCCTGACATCTTTTGTTTGTAGTGCAGCCTGGCTGCCTCCCGGCTGGAGCTCTGGTCTCTAGGTGGCACTCACTGTTATTTTTGGGTGCATTTCAAGAAAGGCTGCATAGCTGAGCTTGTCACCCGCTGAAGGGACAGCTGCCTCTCTGGCCAGGCTGGCTGGTCCTGCTTCGCGTAGGATGCTGACACAAGGGCTCGAACTTCTTCCTGCTGCCCAAACATAGGAGTTTCCAGCAGCATTCCTGAAAGAGGGATAGGGAGTCAAGTGCTGTCTGTGAGCACACTCCTCTGGTTTTAGTTTTTTACTGCGACTGCTGGGAAAGGAAATCCTAGTAAATGCTTGGAAGGAGGGTGAGCCGAGGTGATGGAGATGAGTGTGCTGTGGGACAGTCTGAGGCTCCTATGATGGTTCTTTCCATGGTTCAGTCAGTTTCTTAGGTTGTTTCTGGAGTTCAGGCTCATGCCACACTGACTCTGCCTTTTCCTGAGCCTGCTTGAATTCACAGCATCACCTGTAATCTATTCTCCAGAATTTGTTAAGCTTTTTATAGATCCTTTCAGTGCAGCCACTTGTGTGTTTAATACTTCCTACTCATACTTGAGAGGAAAAGTATTTTCTGTCAATGTAGAAACATTCACCATATTAACACCCAATCCTGCAGGCTGCAGCTGACCTCCTCTAATCTTTAATGGTGCATCTTGGCAGAAATGTGCTTTACATGCTGACTCTAAGCCCTAAGTTTAAACAAAGCTGACTCTCCAGGAGCTGTTCTTCCCTGCACTGGCACATAGCCTGGAGAGAACTGAAGCTCCTCTTCTGTTTTATTCCTCTTTCTACTTGGAGTTTGTCTGCTGTGCTGCAAGACACTGCCTCAAATGAACATCAGCTTCATACAAATGAATGAAACTCATGACGGGAGCTTTTGGTATCAATTAACCAGATTGCAGGTGGGATGGGAATTCCTGGGTGTACAGACTCAGTTCCCAGCCACCCCCTCTGCTTTCCCCATCTGCCCAAAAGGGATCCATATGAGCCAGCCCAGTACCAAAAAGATCTAATGGCTAAAAAATGGGATTCTTCTGCCCACGGGAGAATACGTGGTTGTAGTTTAGCAACAGCAGCTTTTAAAGACTACAAATTACAGCCAACAAAAGAAAATTCTCCAGAAGGAAACCACCAAGAAAAGGATGGCAGAAGCAGTTTGAATTTAGCAAAATTGGAGATGAACTGCCCTGATGCCAAGTGTGATTCCAATACCTAAATCACTCAGTCTCTTTAGCCAATGGAGGGTGCTTCTTGGCCCTTTAATAACTATCTCAGCAATGAATCAATGGTTGGTTTTGGAGAGTATTAGGATGGGCTGGACTACATTTAATCTTTGGTTAAATACTTGATACAGAGCCACGTGAGTGTAGATGTTCCAGGTTGCCTTCACTGTGCACACCATGAGTTGTAGCAAATCAGTGCAAGTATTCTAGACCTTAGTGAAAATTCCTTGAATTTGCAGTTCAGCCTGTCAGAGGCTTTTTCAGCAGTGAATTCTGTGCTGGAATGAGGGGTGGGCAGGGGAGAAATGCAGCATTAGTTGAAGCATTCTTTCCTTCCAGGTGAATCATTTACCTGCAATATCTTAATTCTAGATCACCATTTTACAGGAAGACAAAGCTTGAAAAGTCAAAAGGAGGTTTCCTTTCCTCCTCATTCTTGTCTTCTGCTCATGGCCAAATCAGCACTGCTGATGGTGACAGCAAAGCTGGAAGAGGAGCCAAGGGCAGAGGGCCAGGGACTGACAAAACTGAGCCACCTGCTCTCCTCCCACCTTGTTTGCTCTTGTGAAATGGCTGCTGCTGCAATGGAGACTGTCACTTGTTTGCAAAGTGTGTGAGTGTGAGAAAGGGAAACAGTGTGCCTGTTGTGTGTTCACATATGTGTGTGTAATATAGCTCATTTAGAGCAGGATAGATAGAGGATTCATCTGACCAGCCTAATTTTTTTTCTTTTCCTAGAACTTAGTGTAATTCCAAGTATTTCTCTTCACTTTAAATCCTGCTTGCTTTGGGGAAGGGAGCACAACACCAGTGTGATGCACAATTGCTTTGTTTAGACTGGGAATTCCTCACTGGAGAAGCTCCTCAGGGCAAAGAGGAGAGCTCTGTGCCTTTTATTGTTGTGCCAGTAATGCTCTGGGCAGTGTTCCCCAGCACTGGTGTAAACTGGGAGCCCTGTTTTGCAACAAATCCTACCAGGAGTGTATCTTGTGGGGCCTAGAGAGTGCTGGATCACCTTACAAAGATCTGTTATATGAAGAACTTAACTTGAGCCAGATTTAATCTGCTATCTGGATGCTCCTAGGACGCTGCAGTGTGTCCTGCTGAGCTGCTTGAAAGTGCCTGCACATTACCCAGGCAGAGGGCAGGGTTTGGCATTGTCCTCCATGACCCAGTTGGATTGTACTGACTGAGTCCACCAGGATCTGAGTGCTCCCAGTGGCCCTTCACCTTGTGAGGAACAACCTCTGCCTTAGCGACCCCAAACGCATGCCTAAAATTAATATAATTCCTGTCCTTATTCTTATATCCAGCAGGCAAATACCAAGAAATCCTGACTTAATAAAATAATTCTCAGTCTCTAAATGACTTCCATAAAGTGACTTTAACCAGCTGTAACTGGGAGAGTTCTTTAAATAGTTGCAATCCAGGCTTGGCACAGGGCAAACTGTTCTTATAGTGAAGAATTTAAGAAATTTCCATTACTTCCTATGGGATTGCAGAGGTCAGTATGGGGCTGTGTAGGAAGGAAAAAGTTTGAAGCTAAGCCAGTAACTTCCAGCAGAAGTGTGGTGGTGATGGGTTTATTTCCATGTGCACAAGAGTGGTGGTTTTGGGTTTCTTTTTCCCTTTTTTCACATATTTTCTGCTCCCTATAAAATATTGCTTTATGTAGGCTTAGATCCCCTTGCCCCAGAAGAATGTTTTTCAGGCTCTCATGCCATAGACCAAGTGCCTCTTTTTGTATTTGATAATTCAACTTTTCCATTTCTCTTCCTTTGACTTTTTAGCCAATCGAGCTCTCAGCCATTTGTTTGGGGTCTGAAGAGGTGACATCAGCCGTTGCCCTCGCGCACAAGCGCGTTGGCAGCTTGCACTAGTGCTCCCTGTGGATAAATGCTTCACCTGGGAATACAAAATGCAGGAGCTGCTGCTTCTGTTCTCAGCTGCTGGCAGATGGAGATGGGGATCATCTGGTGTTGGGAGCGCAGTGGATGATGCGCTGTGTAGAGTTAAATCACCGCTTTGATGTGAAATTTTTGTTGCCCTGGTCTCTCCTCCACGTAATCTACCATGTGTAGTATACAATGAAGCAGTGTGGGTTTGTTTGCTTGTTTTTCTTAGTTGCAAGAAGCTGTTGCCAACCAAAACTTGTGGTTTCTTTGCTCCATGGTTTTCTCCTCAAAGCCCTTTGGACTGGTATTTCTCTTCTGGCAGTGTTTTAAGCTCACCCATGGGTGAGCAGTAGCAAAGGCAGCAGTTGTAGTGGGTTAGCACTGAACATCTGACACTCCTCCATGCACTGCCTGGGCTATTAAATTGTGCTAATTTTTTGCACTGGGGACTGAAGTCAGAGCTTCAGGACATGATTCAAAGGAACTACCTGTCCCTAATGTAGGAGCAGCGACTTAGAGCCACCAGAACTTTCCCAGCCTTTTTTTTTAATCAGATGTGCTCATCTAAGTCCCAAGTTGTCCAGATTTAAGGCAAAAAACATCTGTCTTCCCTCTCATTAAGGAGCTTTTTGCAAGTGGTCTCAACACTGAGACACAGAGGAGCTGCTCCATTCTTTTTGGCAGAGCTGTCATAGACACATAAAGGAGAAGGGGTAAATAGCTGTGAGAAGCATGTTAATTTTTTCTAAAAATCTGGGTATTTTTAGCTTCATATAGCACAAATGCCCTCAGTGTGTGAGTGGCCCTTGCTAGGTCGGTACCAGGGATGGAGCAATCCCAGTCTGGGACCAAGCCCTGGGGATTATCTGCTGATGAAGAGGCAGGGCGGTTGCTCTTAATCCAAGCAGAATAATGTGCCTGAGACCTTAATTCTCTATGGGAGACAAACGGAGATGCCTTAGTGCCAGGCGTATTTTGGAATTGTGCAAATATATGAGGGGGATTTGGTTCCTGAGCTGGGCAGGCTGGCAGCAGCTTTGCTGGAACCTTTGGAAGTGTTCTGCTGTGATGCACAAAGCAGGGAGAGCTAGACAGCTCTGCTTGATAAAAGTAACTGATTCTAATTTGGCTGTAAGCGAGGAAAATCCAGTCCACGCTGGAGGTGCGGGATTCCAGAGCAGGGGCGGGGCGGGCGCCTCGGTGGGGCTGTGCTGGGCACCTGGGGGCGTTTCTTGTTGACCAAGCCACCTCAATTGTCGCTTTTTTGGCTTGCCACAGACTGAGGCAGTTCGATTACGAATGGCCTTATGAATAAAAAAATGAAGACTATAATAACAGCATAAAAAAACCCCAACGCCTCCCCTACCTTTCTTCATACACTCCTCCTTGCTTCTTCACCCCGGGTTTCCCTTCAGAGCTGCGCCACGACTTTCTCTGGGAGGCAGCGAACGGTATTTAAAATTTAGGTCACGGAGGGAGGGGGAGTGGCGCTGCCGCCCGCGGTACGGGCGGCCAGGACCCTTCCTGTCCCCTTCCTCCTGGGGCCGTGCGGCGCCAAATTATCGTCCCCCCGCCGCCATCAGCTTAGCGGGGGAGGGTGTGGTGGTGGCAGGAACAGGCGGTAGTCCCGTCACTTCAGCCTCTCGCTGCCGGGGTGTCGTTGTGGCGGGCTCAGGAAGGCTCTCCGGGCGCTCCCTCCGGGCCGCCCGCGGGAGGGAACGCGGGAGAGCGGCGTGGGGGGAGCCAGGAGGGGGCGCACGCTCCCCCGCCCGCGCCGCCGGCCGCGGTTTCCCCGTAGCCAATGGCGAGGCGGCGCTGGCGTCCCGCCCCTCGCCCTCGGCCAATGAGAACTTACTACAGTGTTGTGGGGGGAGGAGGCGGGGCGGGGGGCAGAGCCGCGGGCGGGCGGCAGCTGGCGCGGAGCGGCGGGCGCGGAGCGGGGACCGAGCGGGGACCGAGCGGGGACCGAGCGGGGACCGAGCGCCTGGCGGGCACGGCGCGGCCCCGGGGTGTCGCACCGCAGCGGGGGCTCTGCGGGGCCCGGTGTGAGGCCGGCGGGCGCCGCGCGCGGGGGCGGCCGGGTAAGCGCGCGCGGGAGCGTGTGCGCGGCGCGGGGGAGTGCGCGCGGCCTTTGCGCGGCGGGTCCGTGTCCGTGTGTCCGTGTGTCCGTGTGTCCGTGTGTCCGTGTCCGCAAACGGCAAACGGGTCGGTGCGCGCCCGCGGTCTCTGTGCGGGTGGGCACGTGTATGTGCGCGTGTGCGGTTGTGCACTGTGTGTGAGTGCGTGTGCTCGTCTGCGCAAGGTGCATCTGCACAGCGAGTGTGTGCGGTTGGTGTGCCCGTGCGTGTAAAGGGTGCGTGGGGTGTTGGAGCGGGCACGCGTGGTCTGCACAAGCACCCTGTGTGTGTAGTTTGTACTGGGGGGTGTGGTGTGACTGCTGTGAGCTCTGCGTGTGAGCACTGCGTGTATACGCAGTGCATGTGCAAGCTGTGCGCGTGTGTGCACCGTGTGTCTCTGCACACCGGGTGAGTGTGCCCCATGCGTGTGTGTGTGTGCAGCGTGTCTGTGTTTGCCCTGCGTGTGTGCGCAGGGTATCTGTGTGTGTTCGGTGTGTTTGCAGTGACCGAATCCAGTGCGTGTGTGTGCGCGGCTCGTGTGCCACCGCTCCGTGGGGCTGTGTGTGCCATGGAGTACTGGAAGTCAGAGGGCTGAGGCTCAGCCTCAGGTTCTGCAGGAGGCAAGAAATGGGGGTAGCAGGACAGGGACACACAGCCCAGGGGAGCTGGCACCCAGTGTCCCCCTCTGCTGGCGTGGGGTTGCCCGGCCTGCCGTGGCCGAGCTGGGATCCCCAGCTCTGCCCGGAGTCCATTGTGCAGGAGGAGGAAGGAGATATGGCGGGGAAGGGCTTAGGGCTCCACAGAGCCATGCGTTTTCACCCACCCGTGGGACAAATGTGAATGCTGTGGTCTGGTATCAGTCAGACAAGGGCTCTTTCCTGTCCAGGCACCCTCCTTTCCTCTGAATTCTAGCTCAAGAAAACACCTTGGCCCACTGGGAAGTGATGCTCTGACTGGATTTTCCACCAAGGCGTATTTTTATTTCCTGTCTCCAGCGAGGCACTGTTTGTGATGAAAATTACTCCAGAAGGTCTGGAATGAGTTAAAATCCACCTCGACCACCTCCGAGTGCTGCAGCTGCAAGTGTCCCAAGTCCTCACTTCCCTGTCTTTTGGGGAAAAGCAACTTGTTCACCCTTGCTGCACTGGTTTGAGGAAGCTGGTTTTGGGCAGGGTCTGTCAGCTTTTCCCTCTGTGGCTGTGTAAATGGTAATTCAAGAATTGCATGATGAAGGGAAAATTTCTCAGAGATTGTCCAATTTCTGAGGTAGGTGCTATGCTGGTTCAGTTATAATTTTGTGTGTTAATTTAATTAAGATACTGGACAAGCAAAGCAAAATAGGTCCCTTCCAATCTAAACTATTCCATGAAAATCTAATTTTTGAACAGCACCACAAACCCCGTTTTTGCCTTTCCTTGCTCTTTCCAGTTAGGATTTGAAGGCTTTTCAAACATGCTGGATTTTGCTTGCCTTAGTTTGCTAAATCTGGAGGGATGGTCTTTGAATTAGTGATTCTTATTCACAGTTGAGATATGTAAAAATAATCCCTGTAAGATCTCGGGGGCAGAGAATATGTTGGGTCTGGATGAGGGATGCAGAGGGGCTCTGCCCTGGCTGCTGCTGCTGCTGTGATGCCATGGAGTGCAATTCCTTTCACAGTTGGCTAACTCTTGTGTTGCTGCCCCAGGATCTGCTCCCTTTGCTTCAAAGGTTGCTTTGTGGAGATCCAAAGTATGTTGTTTTTTCTTTTTAATGGCTGGTCCAGCAATGTTTTTAATGAATTGAAGGTTTTCCTGCAGCATTGTGGTGGTTGGTAAGGGTTGTGTGTTGCATGTCAGTGATGCTGATACTCTTGATGTTTATATTTTACATAATTCTTGCATCTTCAGTTGCACTTATAGGGCAATTTTGAGCATTGGGTGGGATTTAAAAGGCAGTGCATAGCTCTGCTGTCATGGCCTTAAAGAAGGTGAGGATTTTATAGGATTCTCATGGACAAACATAATCTGCTGCGGAAGATAAATATCAGGATAAACATAGTGCACGCTCCTTACCTTGAAAACTCAATTAGAGCCTTATGAAACAGAGAGAAGAATGATTTTTTTTCCCTAGTATAAACACATTCATTATTTCTTATATCAATTTAGATGACGAGAAGAGGAATTACTTGTGTTTTCATCTGATCTCACAATTGCAAGTTAAAACAATCTTATAAAAAGCAAAGCATTTAATGGGAAAGCAGCAATCCTGAGGGGTAAGGACTCCTATTGGCCTGTTTCCAAACATTGTATGTTCCTAAAGCTTATAAATGCTTCAGGCAATGATACTCCAAACCTACAGTTCCTGACTCCAAGTCTGTCTCCCTGCCAAGTGCTATGCGCTCTGCATGAGCATCCATGGTGTTTTTCATTTGACATCCTTTGATTTTTGGAAAGTGGTAAAACAGTGTCTCTCCTACTGCCCCATTTACTGCTTGTTGAGCAGATATTTGAATGAATGGGACATAGGCTGGCAAGGATGTGGCTTATCTAGTGAGCAACCACCTCCACAAATTCATTTATTAGAGATCAAAGTGTTGCTCTGCCAGGGTAGCTTGCTGGGGTGTTGGGATGCTCCATGTGCTTTGATACATTGATAGGTGGATGATGATGATGATGATGTTGTGAATGTGGCGTGTAACATGCTGAATAAAGTTGTGTATACAGAAGGGTTGCTGATGGAAGTCAGTGACTCTGTACTGGGTTTTCACCAGCAGTTACTTGGTATCTCAAAGGAATCCTGGATTTTAGGGGTCAGCAGGTAAACCTCAGGCTCTTCATTCTTGGAAGTTCAGTGGAAGTGTTGGCTGAGTATCCACAGCATCTGACTAGGAGTTTCTTCTCAAACATCTTTCCTTGTGTTCCCAAATGAGGGGTATGTGCTGAGAGCCTCTTCATTTGGGGGAACTATGACTGTACCTGTGTCACTGCAGGTGGATTTTTCTTCAGCCCCTTACTCCCATATTTCATCTGTTTCTTGGAAAAAGCCCTGGAAATTGGTAATGCTCAGAGATCTTGTGTCCATGCTGGGTGGGAAAGCTCTGGGCTCTCCCCACCTATCCAGGCCAGGGATCCCTGCTCCTAGTGGGAGCTTCCCACCCCCCCTGTGGATGAAGGCATGTGTGGGTGAGGCTGCAGTGGGGAGGTAGAGCTGAGCTGTACTGTGTGCCACACTGGGTCAATGTCTGAACTTGCTGGAGCTGCTTTTACATTACTGGGAAGCTGTGCTGAATCTAAGGGCTTTAATAGGACAGTGTGAGGGTCCCTGCAGCGGCCCTATGGATGCAAATAATTTCCCATCATAAACCTTACTTTGTACTTTCAAGCTCCACTGCAGATCTGTCGGCTTCCCTCTAACTTCTGTGCAGTTTTTCTTGAGTGTTAAGGAATAGCAGATACTCAGGTTGTTCAGGCTTGGAGATGTGTTTCTTGCTGTTGTGTATTTCTCCGGGGAAGTTCAATATAAAGCTTTGCATCAGTAGTAGAAGTTGCAGTCTGGGTTTGGGGATCTTTTGCAATGATTATTCTTTCTTGGTGCTTGGTTTTTGCTGTAATCTTGTGTAGATTAAGCAGACAACGATGCGTAAAGATTTCCCTTTGTATGTCTTATCTACTACTGTTTTGATCAGTATTGTGGTTTCTTAAGTTGCAAAGAACTGTAGATGCGGCATAGCAGGGATTTATCTTTGTCCATCGGATGGATTAGGTAGGAATGTTTATGGCTTGTACTTAATCCAGATTAATATTATTAGTTTCCTTACGTTCAGTGAGTTGTTTACGCTTGTTTTCTGTTTATGTGAATTTTTACTTGTGTAATGCCGGTCACATTGTGCATTAAAAGCCAGTGCTTTTAATTTGTCCATGTAGATCGTGTAGATGGACTAAATCTTTCTCTTTCTCTTTTTTCTTTTTTTAAATGAAGCAGTTCCACAGAGAGGGAAATTGTATGGGCTTCGGGGATGTGTTCAAGCAATTGTACTCTTCCAGGGCATGCTCCTCCAGACCGTGCTGCATTTCTGATCTGGGATTTTTAAACAAATTCCCATGCCAGCTTGCTTTAGCTGGCGTGCTCAGAGCAAATGTTGATGGCAGTGGTTTGTAATTTATAATTTATAAAGTCTTACGGCGCTTGAACTCTGGTGGTTTTGGAGGGGACTGAGAATTTTGTATCTTCCTGATCTCAGTGCAGAGCCTAAAAGATGTAGGAGGATGAGAAGCTCAGGGGAGTGTTTTGTCTTGCAGGCAGTGGGAGAGCTCCATGGCTGCCTGGTTGCATGGCCACAGCCACAGCACTGGGTGCTTCCCTCCCACATGTGTATTTTCGGGGAGCAGACCAGTCCATCTGCTGGTGAGGGTGAGTGCCATGGCTTTCAGACTGGGTCACACGATGGAATAACTCTCTGTGCCTGTGTCAGGAAACCTGGAGCCCAGACCTGGGGAGGATCCTTTGCTCTGTCAAAATTGGGTCCTCACAGGATCAGCTCAGCCTGAGAGGTAACCACAGCAAAACACGCCGTGGCTGGAGCCTGGGGATGGGAGTATGCTCTGCAAGCAGTGGAAGAAGAACTGGCCTAGTTAGCTATTTCTATGAAAACCACAATTCCTTTGAACACTCCGGTCACTGGTGGTAGGCTGATTATTCTGCTCCTTCCCCACCCCATGGAATGTGTGTGTGTGAGAGAGATAATTAAAAGCTTTTAGTTAAATAAATAACTAAGCTGCTCACATGGCTTTATAGTAGAATTGCAGAGCCAAAGCCTTGGAGGTGGAAGATGGCATGTGCTGCTGTTGGTCCCACAGCATCTCCTTGCTTTCCCATGCTGGTGTGGCCTTGGAGCATAATTCCATATGGACTTTTCACCCCTAGGGCCTGTGTATCACTGAATATGAGAGCAAGCAGGGTGTGAGTGGGGACAGTCCCATCCCATTGTGTCCAGGGCTTCAGGCTGTATTTATTCCCTGTTACTCAAACTCTGCGTCCGAAGACAGGATTAATAATTCCCACCCAAATTCATCTGCAATGCCTGTGTAAAAATGAATCAAAAGCATAAGCTGGTCTTTGCGATTCACTCATGAGATGGTCTGGGTGCTCCAGGATGGCTTGAAGGGTGGTTTGGTTTTATCCCATTGACAGGGAGCTTGATGGAACATTTTAGGTTCCAGCCCTGGTTTCTGCCTCTGAGCTGCCTGCAGTGCCTTGAGCCAGGCACTTGGAAAATGAGAAACATGCAGCTGGTAACCATTCCTGGGGAGTTTCAGGAATCTTTTGTCATTGGGCAGGGGCTGGTTTATGGAAGGATAAAAATCTTTCAGGTCCAGCTTCAGCTGCCCTAACCAGCAAATATTTTTCCTCCTGCAGCCTTGCCTTGCATGCTGCTTTCCAGTTCCTGAACCAATGGATAAGAGGGCCCTATAACCAATGTCATAGAATCTCCTGAGTTGGAAGGGACCAACAAGGATCATCAAGTCCAACTCCTGGCCCTGCATAGGACACCCCAACAATCCTATCCTGTGCATCCTAAAGAGGGTTGTCCATTGTCCAAACACTCCTGGAGCTCTGGCAGCTTTGGGGCTCTGACCATTCCCTGGGGAGTCTGGTCAGTGCCTGACCCCCCTCTGGGGGAAGAAACTTTTCCTGGTATCCCACCTAAATGTATATTCCTGAATTCCCCTCTTAACTTGAGGGCCAGAGGAGAGGAGGATGCCCTGGGGCTTTATGGGAAAATGCAAATTTTAGTCAATGCAGAGACAGCTCAGGGTAACATTTTGCAGACTGACAAAAAACTCTTTTAAATCCCCAAACAAAAACTGCTGGTCTGTCTTTTAAATACTGGATTCTGTGTGTGCATAGTGTATTAGTCCTCTTGGCAAAGACGCGTATCCTGGCAGTGTCATTTTGACATGCACATCAGACACAGAAAATGGGACCCTCCAGGGATGCAGCCCCTTGGAGAAGAGCATTGGTGAGCTGTCATCCTCCTGGTACAAGGGAGTCCTCCTGTCCTTCATGTACCATGAAATCTCAGCTGCTCATTTGGTCTGAAAAATCTTGAAATCCAGCATTAGGCCAAAATTTTCTGGCCTAAATACCTGTTTTGCAGCTATTGGGTGGCAGTGAATTGACAGGCAAGATGGAAATTCTGTGTTTAAATTGTGGGGGTAGTTGTTGGTCTGAAGTCAAAAGAAGTCACCTAAGCAGTATCCCTCTTTCTCCTGCATGAGTGCATGTAAGTGGCAGTAAAAAGGCCATTTGTCATGTAAACATACCCTGACACAGAAGGCAGACCCCTATAGCTTGTAGGAGTAAGGGGTCACGTTCCATGCAAGAAAACAGCATTTTTATGACCCTTGGTCGCCCGTATTACAATTTGAACAGGGAGAAACCAGGTAGGATGAGTATCAGGCACTTCCCTGGTGTCCCTCCATCCCTCCTCCTGGGAAGTACCAGCACTGTTCCCATGTCCCTCCATTCCTCCTGGGATTGGTGCTGGTGGCCGATGCTGATATCGCTGCTTTTTTATCTCCAACTGCCAACTTGAAAGTTGAGTGTGTGTGTGAGAAGCTCATGAGAGTCTTGCTGAATATGCACATGAAGTAGCAACGAGATAAACTCAGTGTGGGCTGCCTGGTCCAGCTGCGGGAATAACTTTCATCACTTTTTCTCCTTTTCAGAGGAAAAACTGGAAGATTTTGGGGCCTGGAGAAGAGCTCAGTTGCAGAGAAAATGCGAGTTTTCAGCTGTTCGTATGAGTTTCTAGTCAAAAGGGTTTAAGGAACCCCACACTTTGTCGAAAATGGGGAACAACTAGCAAGAGAAACTGTTTTGGAAGGGGAGGAATGTAGGGTACATATATATTGCTTTTCCATGGATTTTCATGTACTGCCAGGCACCCCCAGCTGTTTAAACATGATGAAAAAGGGGTCTTGCAGACATGCGCGTTTGCTGACTCACACACATGAGCTGGCTTCATTCTTCAGGGCTTTCTGAAAAATTTAATATTGTCAGGATGGCCCTGAAGAAGGGAGTTTATCTGCAGTGGGAGCATCTGCATCAACATGGGAAGGGTATGCTGGTGATAGTGGGGGAAAATGGCCACGTGCTGAATTCCTCTGCTTCTAGTGAGTGCTATAGTTTCTTCAGACTTCTGTTGTTGTAACTGCTGCTTCTGTTACTTCCATCACATCTACCTAGATGCTGCCTTCAAAAAACACTTCCTTTGTTTATGGGTAGCAGTATCAGTTTGTTTGCTCCCACCCATCTCTGCTCTTTCCTTCGCTCCTCCAGGAAACGCTGGAATAAAGTTAGGATCGGTTGATGAGGTCAGAGCAGCTGTTGTGCCCATCCCGGTGCAGGACCCCATCCCTGCCCATCTCTTCTGTGAGCTTTGGGACGCTTCATTCCCTTGATAATGAGAACCCAAGGGACTTGGACTTGGTCTTCTTGTCCAAGCAAGTTTGTCTCAAAAAATGACCTTTTTTCCTCTGTTTACAGACTGAAGCAAGTTTTTTATTTTGTTTTGTTCCGAAGCAAGATGCTTTGAGTACCTAGTGTCTCCCTATCTCCTCAGTTTTGGGGCACCAATGCAGAAAGCATTCCTCTTCTTGGTTCAGGTGCTTTTTCTCCCACCTGCAAACACCCATCAGATGCCTGTGGGGAAACCAGCAGTGGCACCACCAGTGTTAGTGGCATCATGGTTTGCAGCTGCTGCTCTTGGCTTATTTAAAAATGATGATTGACTCTCTTCATCTATCCTGATGATGACGTATGGGGATATTCCTTTTGCAAAGATGTGGTTTATTAAAAAAGGAGTCTCTCTTGCATGATGAATTGAGAGGGAGCACTCGGGGAAACTGAATCTATTAGCATTACTTGCCTGTGTGCCTCCTGAGGCAGGAATGGGAGTCGATAGTGAGCATGAGGGATGAATTCACAAAGCAAGGAGGCTTGCAATTACAGAGAAATTTGGTATTTCACTGTGATGCTTCTCTTGCAGGTCTATTTTTTTTTTTTTATATTTGAGCTGGACTCTCCAGCATGAGCATTGCTTGACTATTGCACTGGTGGGTTTGACCTGCACAGTGCTGATGACAGCAAAGGCTGGCAATAACATACATTATATTATACACAGCATATGCAAATACAGTGGAATTTAACTTTTTTCTCCTTTTTTTGAGGTAGATGCACAGCTGCATCTGTGCCAGTGATAAGGTTCTCTGCAGGCACAGGTGAAGGAGAGGTGCCAGCACTCTGTGCTGGCAGCTCCATCACACACAGGTTCAGGAGGTTGGAAGGTGTGCGCGGAGCTCAGTGGTGTCTCAGTGAGGTGCTAACCTGGTTTCAGGGTTGGCTCTGTTTGCTGGGCTGATGCTGCTGGGGGAAGTGGTTGCACGTTAACAGTTTCTCATGATTTCTCTGCACAAACAGTTGTAAATCACTCTTGTGGTAGGAGCAGCTGCAAAAAGCGCTCAGCCCTGCTTTTGCTGTGCAGAGGTACCACCTCCTGCCTGGCCTTTGAAAACAGAAATGTAAGGAAATAAAGAACTCTACCCTTTTGATATATTAACTACAAAATCAGCTGAAAATTTGTTGATAGATTCTGCTTGTTTTGAAAACAGGTTAACCTTCTGAAACTTTTGACTCTGACAGAAAACCAAGGAGTGATGAGTTACACTGAAACTGAGGTTTGATTAGTTGTAACTCTCATAGCACTTCAGCTTCACCACTAGAAAAACACCGTAGGATTGGTGAAGAACATTCGGTTTTTCACTAAAACACTTGTTCTAATAAATTTTCTAGACTTGGTGGCGGGGGGAGAACTGGAGCTGCAGCTGCATAAAAATGCACCTCTGAAACAGGATGTTTGTGAGTGGGTGGTTCCTGTCTACCTCCAGTGTCTGCTTATGTTTTTCCCCAATTCCCTTCAGCAGAAACACTCCCTGAGAAAATATTTTGAGACATTTCTTTAAAACAAAAAACAAGGGGAGAGAGAAAAGCACAAGCTTCTGTGTTGTAAAGGATTGTCAGAGCTTTGCTATTGGAGCAAGAGTGTTTGGGATTTAGGGAAATAGGACAGACACGCAGCCGGCTGCACCTCACGAGATGGAGCATCATCTCAACATCCCTATGTCAGCCAAGCCTAGCAGTTGGTCACTTCCACATCTCCAGAAGAAACAGGGAATGGGGAACGTGCTGTTTTTCTCTGTTTTTCCTAGTTAATCTCCTTGCCCTGCTTTCTCACCTATGGACTGTGGTTTTGCCTAGTCACAAGGTGTTTCATGGGTGCAGTTGGTTCAGGTGCTGCAAGTCAGAGACATCTGGGGATGAGTCACTAGAGCTCAGGATGGGGCAAGTTTCTCTAAAACAAGAAAACAGGTTTTGTGAAAACTTAAAATTAAGAGTTGATTCCCAGACACGAAAAGATCCAGACCTCTTGGTATCGGCAGTGATGAGCTCTTTTGATGTGCCTTGAGAAATAGGCTTGAAATTTGTTGCTGTGTTTAAAAAAAAAAAAGTGTCTTTGGTGCTCCCAGCAGTGAATTATATTTTTTAAAAAATAAGAATTGGAAAAAAATGCAAAATGGAAAAAAATTCAGCTTGGAGCTACTCAGATATTTGATTTTTAAGTTGATAATTTGGCGCACAAGTAATTAGCCAGTGTGGTATCCAGCACAGTCCCTTCTGACTTTTGCAGTGATCATATCTGTGATCTGCTCTTACTGTGGAGAAAAATGGATGTGGCCACTTGCATTTTAGTTGGAGGATTGGCTTTTTTGTGTTGAATCACTGTAAATGGGGATGTCTATGTTTCATTTGGAATCTGAGGTCCACCCATCTGGTACTAGTGAAGTGTTTGGTATAAACCATCTGCAGCAGAAGCTTATGCAGCCATTCCAGATTTCCCAATGGTGTGAACATGTGTGTGCTTGTGTGGCACCTTCTTATTTTAGGCCGTGCTGGAAGTTGGTTTTGCTGCTTAAAATGAACTTCTGTAAAGTCGCAGCTCGCTGGGTAACCACTAATTGATTTAATTACTGCTCTTAATATGAAATATGTTGTGGGTTATGGAAGAATGTTCTGCTGCTCCACAGTGGGATGTGCTGGACCAATGCTGTCCCAGATGTGGGATGTGTTCCCTGTGTCCCCAGGTAGGCATGTCCCTGGTGTGAGCAGTTCAAGCCACCCTGGTATTTCCCGCCCAGTGCTACAACATGGATTTTTCTCAAAAGCTGTGCTTGGCAAGGTCTGGGAGCAGAAGTGAAGCTCAGAGAAGAGTTATTCAGTTATGCACCTTTTTATTTTTTCTCTTGTATTTAGATGTCTAGCACTGATCTTCCCTGCTGTTGTCAAGACTGAGTTCTGCAGTGCTGTTGGTGAAACACTTTGAAAGTGCATTACACCATACAAAGGGAAACACATTTTTGAGAAAAAAAAATGTAATATTAAATTTAAAAATAAGTAGATAATCGTGGCAAAGTGCTGTTTCCTTATGGCATATCGCAGTTTCATGCAAGTGGCACTACATCAGTGCATTGTGCAATAAAGATCTATTTGTGGAAAGCAAAAAAAAGAGGCCAGAATTTAGGAGGATTATTAAATTTGAGCAATGTGAGTTGCAAAATAGCTTGTTATGCTGCTGTCTGCAGAGGCCACTGTGTGAAGGCAAACAGGCATTCTGTGTCTTCCCAAAGGCTGACGCTGTACTCCTGTGTCCCTGGGCTCTGCACAGGGAATTGTTTTGGGTCTTAACCTCACAGGTCTGTTTTTGATGACTGAACAGCTCAGTTTTTTGGCATAAAGTTACCTGTGCTTGAAGGGCCAAGGTACACAGGCATTTCTCCCATAGAGTTTAGGTTCTTGGTTTTGAGTGCTTTGCCAAGGCACTTAAAACTCATGAGCATTTCTACAGCACTGGCTGCTGTTGCTGGTGCGTGCCCTTAATCCCAGAGATTTCTGGGTTAACATCCACAGGCTTGAACTGGTGCTGTGTTTTGTTGAATCCCATAGGGAAAAACGGGTATTTATTGCTGTGGATATGTGGGGGGTCCAAAGGGCTGCTGAAATCTGGGCATTGAGGCTGTGATGCTCATGGTCTGTTTCACCAAACCTGCCCTTCATGCTCAGTACTGTTAATCCACCACTGAGACGAGGGATCTCTGTTTCTCCTCCCAGAGGAGAGATCCTGGTCCTGGATGCTTCAGCTCTGTGCAGTTCATCAGGCAGCAGCCTTGTTCGCAGGGTACTCTGTAATTAATGTCGGCTCTTGAGCGCCGAGTAATTGGGAGCAGTAATTGGATGGTAGCTTAAGAGTAGGAGCATGGTTTAATAAAACAAACAGGCTTGCAGTTGTAATGTCAGCAGGTAAAACGCCTGGGAAACGGCAAGTCCACATGGCGGTGACGCCAGTGAGATCCGTGCTCAGTGCAGGCACTTCGAAGCCCAGGCAGCGAACCAAAGCCTGCAGGGCAGGGCAGGTCCTCTTCTCCTTCCCTGGGTGCTGAACAGGGGACACAGCCTGGTTAGGCAGATACTTTTTAAACATCTCCCATGCTTAAGAATAAGAGAATGAAATGTTCGTGTTGCTGAGTTCTAGTTCTCTTCTGAAGAGTTTTTGCAGCTTGTTTAGCTGGAGAGAGCCTGAGCTGGAATGAGCTCACGCTGTGCACCGATGTCCTCACCAGAGACCAGCTCATTGCATTTGTTTCTGCCTTGTTTTTGGTGTTTACTCTTGAACTACACTTCTTGCCACAGCAAGAGCTCCCATTTCTCTACTTTTATTTTCTGTATTGCCCTGCTCACAGCTTACACTGGTGAGGAGGTGCCTCCCAGCTAGCTCAACCTGCTCAGACCTCGTTTGTATGTTCATTGTTTTCATCTTAGAGAGGAACAGGGGACTATTTACATTCAGATTGTATGTATAGAAAGAAAACCTGAAGGAAGGGCAAAGGAGGTGGTTTTAGAATATATTTATTGGAGGACCAAAGAGGGAGTTTGGCTGGGGCACCTGGGTGAGCTCACCGATGCTTTTTGCTCTTTCCACTCTTTTACCCTGGCCTCGTTTAAAGGGTCTTCTCATGGCAGTTTTAACCTGAACAATGGTATCACCAGAGCCTGCAGAAAAGAGGATCTGTGTGGCATTTTATTCCCTTGTGCTGCATGAATGTGGATTTCAGCAATACTGTTGTGTGGCTCCTGCTGTCAGCAGCAGAGTGAAAAGAGTGGCTCACTTGTCTGGAATTGTGACTGTGGGATTCGCAGCACTTTAGCAGCATAATTTTAGCTGAGGCTCTCCATTTATTCCTCAGTACTGGGCAAGACCAATTGATTTTGGATCAGAAATACTGAGAATAATATGGTTTATTCTTAATTTGCTGTTGCTTTTGATACTTGATAAGTACCTGAGCTGTGCTGAGTCCCTGTGAGCTCCCTGTGGAGCTTTCAGCTGGATGAAGCACTCTTGGGCTCAGTGCGGCTTCAGCTGTGCATGAAGCAATTGCACAACAAGGATTAAAATATAAAAAAGAGGAATATAAGCAAAGCTTCTCAAAAAAACCCATGTGATTGTTCCTACCGCCATTATATTGTTGGGGGTTTGTGTGTGTACACACAAGCACACACTTTGAATAGAATAAGGATTATTTTGAGACCAAACTCATAAAATAAGTTCAAATGCTGAATTGTGTATATAAGGCCAATAGCTTATCCAAAAAGCACCACTAGCCTCATGTACAGTTTATTTTATTAGGGAGACATTTAAACCAGCTACTGTTTTCTGCATATGCTTTATCCCTACTAAAGAATATATTTTGTCTGTATTGGCTCTTCATTAATTTAAAAATATTGCAATGTTAAAACAGTTGGAAACTGTTTATTGTTGTCTTCTCAGCTGGTTGGTGGCCAGCAGTGTCCTGGCTGTGCCATGGCAGGTTGTGTTGGCACTGGTGGGAGTGGAGAAAGCTGGTTTACAACTTCCAAGTGCTGCTCCAGTTTCCCCAGTGCACATGCCCACCTGACTTCATAACCACGCTCCCTTTAATGCCCTTAGGGGCATTAAACTTCTCCCAGTGTCATGTGTAATACAAGATAAAAGGGAGAGGACTGGGGAGAAAAGTGTGAGTTGGTGGGGAAGGGGATCCTGGACAGCTCTTGGAAGTGGGGGGAAGGTTGGAGGGAATCAGGGGGTGGTGGAAGAAAGAGCAGGGGTGATGGAAGAAAGAGCAGGTCTGGTGCAGCCAGACAGGAGAGTAGGAGAGATCCTTTTAGTGCATGTTGTCCATGGAGCTCCTGGATGGAGCAGTGTTTGGATCAGCAGGATTAAGTGTGGCTGGAGGGGAAGGTGCTGTGGAGTTTTGTTCAGAAACAGAAAGGCCATCCAGGAGCACCAGTGTGATACTCAACTCTAACCCTGCTGTGGTGTGCTGGGAGGCAAAGGTGGGCATTGAAGAGGTAGAAAATTCCTCTTGAGAGCCAGTGGAATGTGGCTGTGCTGGTGTTTGTTCAGTGAAATCAAAACCTGCGACAGCCTCCCACACCAACCCATCCAGCGCAGAAAGGAGGGCGGCGACCAAAAATATGAGCAAACAGCCCCTGAATGTGGGTGCAAAGTGTATTTCTGACCCCTCCCTGCTGTATTGAGGGTGAACACAACTTCCTTTTCCTTTCTGTAGTCTGAAGAAAGTGATGTTTGTGTACATTTCCTCCATGCAAATAATTGCAGCAACCCTGGGCTGATGCTGGAGCTGAGCAGAGTGTGCTGCCGGAACCAGCATGGGGTCTCTACTTGGGGCCCTTACTTGGGTCTCTAGTGGTGAAAAAACCCTCACAATACCATCTTATCATTCATCCCATTCTTTAAATCAGTGCTCTCCCTTCCCCCCATGGTGGTGTTTAATATCCTGTTCACTGTTTCCTACTGCTTACAGGCCAGGCTGCTGGCTGGCACTCAGCTGCTGTGCCCTGGTGAGCCATTAGTGCATCAGGATGGGATCTGGGGCAGTAGTAATTCAAAGCAGGAGTGAGCACAGGCTCCCTGTGGGATAATGCTGCCATGGCTCTGTGGGCAGGCAGAAGGTGTCAGCATCGTTATTTTCATGCTGCAGCAGAAGTGGGGGTGATAAAAGTGCTCACTGAGTGTTTGCTGTCCCAGAGGATCAAAGGGATTCCTGGCAGCTGAGCAGCTGAAATGGAGCATCCCCACTGTCTGCCTTTAACTGACCTACGGAATGGTAATGGACCAAAATCATCAGGATCGGCACTGAAATGCTGTTCCTCCATCCCGTGGGTCAGTACTGGAGAGGATTGCTTGAAGTGGTCACTTTTTTGCTGTAAACTTCTGAGAGCTGCACTCCCATTCTGAAGCTCCAGACTGCCAGTGGTTTATCTGCTCTGCCAAAGAAAGAGGTGATTGTTTAATGAAAATGGCATTTCCAAGCTGTGTGTCTTGTTAAAGCATCCAGAACGCCATGTTGTGTCTTCTCCCCACTGGTGACACTGCACAGCCGGTGTGGGAATTAAACAGCAATTCTGATTCAAATCCACCTTCACTGAAAATGGTTGTTCATAAATCTGTTGCATCAGATGTGTCAATGAATGTAATTAAGGAATGAAGGCTGCTGCACACCCCTAATTAAGAGAATTAAAACTAAAGCTGCCTGATTCCGCTGCTGGATGGAAAAAACAGACTGGTGGAAATGGCTGGAAGCTGAATCTTGAGAGGGTGAGAGGGGTTCTGCTGCAGTCCCTGTGCTCACAAAAGAGCAGCTCTGGGAAGTGACAGGACTTAGCTGCTCGGCTACATGCCGTAACTGACTGCTGACTGTACTTGATGGTATTTAATTGCTGCTTCACACTCCCTTTCTGTTTGGTTCCTGTTCCTGGTGGGGATGGGAGGATTTTCATCCCTGCCAGCCATGCTGGGGTGCAGCCTTGGGAAGCTGACAGTTGTGTCACCCCATGTTAGTTTGGTGTCCTGGTGTCTCCTACCATCTTGGTACCCATCCCCAGCTCTTTGGCTGTTCTGGATGGTGCTCTGGGATCTTGTTGTGTTGAAGCAGAAGCAGGATGTGTGTGAGAACACAGGGCAGAACCTCCTGGCATCGAGGTGCTTTCTGCATGTGTGAAACAGGCCAAATTGTGCCAATAGAGGACAAAGAACATTGTGCAATGGAAATATTAGGAAGCTGTGCTCACTGAGGGCTTCTCCCTAGCCTTGCTAAGAGGAGAATGACTTTGTTATGGGATGAGGACTGCCAATGAGGTTGTCTCATTAATCCAAGCACTGATATCCCATTGGTTTTTTAACTCAGGGTGGGCGTCACCTGCCCTTTGGTGCAGGATCCCTGGAGGGCTTCTGGAGAACATCCTTTGTGTGGGAGGTGTAACAAAACCTGCAGTGATTTTCCCCAAACCATCTTTTCCTTTGCTACCTGGCTTGTGGAACCACCTCAGGGTCAAGGGTGACTTTATGGTCACTGAGCATCATGAGCAGGAAAGCTGGGAAGAAAACCATCCCTTTGGAGGTGGTGTGAAGTGTCCAAGCATTTTCCTGGGACATGCAGTGCTCTTCTGGTGCTGCATTCATTGGGGCAACATCCTTCTGGGTCCCCGGTGGCACTGGAGTTTGTCCCAATCAAACGGAGTCAGTACCTTGAGGCTTTACAAACAGCTTCTGATTCTTGGCTCTGAGTGTTTGGGGGAGCAGCTGAGTGACTGGTTTTCTGCCTGTTGCCTGTGGACCTGCTCTGTTGGGATATGGTTACACCCAGGATTTAGATGTTTGCCTGCTCTTATTGGGCATAGAGAGGAGGCTGCAGATGTGCAGTAGGATTGTCCCCATGGGTTTTTTTCCTGGGAGTGGTGCAGATTTAGCCATCACCTGCAATATTTTTTAAAAAAGGAGAAAAAAATAAAAGAGGGCAGCTTTCTGGAGGAGGTGTCTCCTCACCTCCCTCCTGTGCGTAGTGCCCAGAGAAGATGCTTTGCTGTTCTCAGTATTGAGGCAAGGTCAGCAGCATCTCGGTTTGCATTCCTCATTGCTGTGTGCCTTGGGGAGCTGCAGCCAGCTTGGAGTGGGCTTTTGCTGCTGCTTTTGATAGGGAACCTCATTTAGCTTTGAGTGGGCTCTCAAACCAAGCTGTCTGATCTTGTGAGTTTCCAAGTTGTTCAAGGTTGGGAGTTTACAGCTCGAGGTTTGTGGTGCAAATGGATTTCTTCTCCTTCTCTGTGCTGTTGCATGCGATGCTGAGCCCTGAAAGAAGAGGAGACTTCAGAAAAGGGTGGGCCTTCCTGAAACAAAGCCTTTCCCCAGCTCAGGAGCAGCATAGGCTGCTGTGTGCTGATACCTGTGGTGTTTGTACCCACCCAGCGAAACACAGCTTCACCACCCCCCTGCTTGCTGGCTCATTCCCTTGGGCTCCTTGGAGCTTTTGCTGTCCCAGTTGTGTCTCCATAGCTGGCATCCATGTCTGTGCTGGATCTGGCTTGTTCCATGCTGGTGGATGCTGAGGAGATCTCCAGCTTCTTCATCCTGTGTTGCTCTGAAGCTGTAAGTGGCTTGGGCTTGGCAAGAAACCCAAGAATTGAGGAATTTAGTAAATAATCTGCAGCTGGCCAGTGCCTTCCTGCACTCCTAGGTAAGGGTCATTAATCTCTAAAAGTGCAATGTTCAGGCTGATAATTGCTGTAATGGTAATTTTAGTTACCTTGCCGCCTCGTTTCACTGCTTGATGGTAGCAGTGAGCATGTGAGAGCAAACCAGGTAAATCAACTCAGCCTGGCAGTTGGTACAACTAATTAAAACTGATTAAAACAGCACAAAACCACATTGCTATGCCCCATGGCAGACGCAGGCACCATGTCCTGGGAGTTTCCCTCACTGCAGGCTCTTGCGGGGTAGAATGATGTTTCCTCTGCATTAAATATGTTTGGAGTGTTGCTGTCAGAAGAAAAGGTCTTCAAATCAGCTTAGGGTAGTGTAGTGACTAACTTAAGTGTCCTTAACAAGCTGAGAGAGTTGTGGGTATTCAGCCTTGAGAAGAGAAAGCTCCAGGGAGACCTTAGAGCCCCTTCCAGTGCCTAAAGGAGCTTATAAAAAGGAGGGAGATTGACTTTTTTACACAGGCAGATAGTGAGAGAATAAAGAGGAATGACTTCAGGGCAGGATAAGGTGGGATAGTGAGGAGAAATTCTTTGCCTGTGAGGGTGGGGAGGCCCTGGCACAGGTTGCCCAGAGAAGCTGTGGCTGCCCCTGGATCCCTGGAAGTGTCCAAGGCCAGGCTGGATGGGGCTTGGAGCACTCTGGGACAGTGGAAGTTGTCTCTGCCTGTGGCAGGGGGAGTAACGAGACAGGCTTTCAGGTCCTTTCCCACCCAAACCATTCTAGGATTCTGTGATATTTGATGGCAATTTTGAAGCAGTAAGTCCAGCTGAAAGCTGGCGTTGAGGATGTTTTCATCCAGCTTTTTCAGCCAGCTTTCATGAGGGCTCAGCAGAGAACAAGCCGAGTGCTTGTTTTCCCAGCCCTTCCTGTAAGTGGTTCCCTTAGTTCAAATACTGTGCATTTCACGTGTGCTAATAGCATCCGAATAACTGCGTGATCGTGGTTATTTTTAATGAATTTGGGGTGTTGTACCAGGGTGCGGCAGATATATTTGAGGCACTTGGGTGAATGCAGATTGCATTACAGTCGTGAAGTAACAAATGAAGCACTTAAATGCAATGTCCCTGGCACGCAGGGCTGTCTGAGCTGGACCGTCAGTGATGGAGCCTGTTAAGAGGTTTTAGCATCAAACATCCTTGTGGCTCTTGGTGCAGCAGCAGTTCATCCTGGTAGGTGCCTCTGTGTGTGTGTGTGTGTATGTGTAGGGGTTGTATTTATCTAATAGGCAGCTCTTTATCAAAGGAGCGTGCAGGGCCCTGGGGGCTTCTAATTATAGCTTTGGTTTGGAAGCAACCAAAGGGAGGGCAACAAAAGCAAAAAGTGCTTTACTCACGTGCTTGGTAAACTGTAAGGAAAGAATATGAGCCCTGTTTTGTTAAACCTTGAGTGTAAATGAGGCACAGTGTAAGTAAACACATCTGTGTTCAGTCAGGGAAAAAACCATGTTATGAATAATTCATGGAAAAAATCCTCCTGTTCAGCTGATTGAGAGCTATTGCTTATTTCTGTTGAACTGTTGCTTTAACAAGATGGAATGCTGCTGCAGGGAGAGCCATCGTCACACGCAGCGGTGGCATTGTCATCTCTGCTGTGCAGCAGTGGCATTGTCATCTCTGCTGTGCTGTCATCGCCACCGCAGGTATTCCTTTGGTGTGGAGTCAGGAGTGGCTGTGATGGAGTGATGTGCTTGGATGGAGCCTGTCCTTGCCATTGCCTCCCTGTGATGGAATGGTTCGCTCATGGTGCTTTTGTAAGCACTGTTCCCACTGCTTTTCTTTGCACAGATTTCTGGTGCCTGCCGAGTGCCCGTGCTCCCCGTTTCCATGGGAGGCTGGTGAAGGGAGCAGCCCTGGGATGTTATCTGCATCACGCAGGGGCTGAGCTGCTCGTAGGGTGGGCTTGGATCGATCCCTCCCTCCCTCCCTCCGCCAGGTCGTGAAGATACCAGCTCTTTAGGCAAAGGATGGTTTTGGAGTGACTGCTGCCTGCCAGGCTGAGCAGCTGTGTCCTCCAGGAGGGTTTGGAGACTTGTTTCTGAAGAAGCAGCCCCATCAGGCACTGTGTGTTTGAGATGAAACCATGTTGTTTCTGCTCTGGCCTCTGCTGCAGAGGGGAAAGGAGCCCCAAGAGTTACTGCTTGCTACTGAATAGGAAACAGCACTTGTATGAAATTGATGCTTTTCTTAGTCTTCTTAGCCAACTACTACATTGCCATGGGAGGAGGGATAGTCTATGAGCAGCTTGATTTTGCTGGCAGTCTGGTGCACGTGCCTTCTCCATGTCTCTGTTCTGGATCCAACTGCTCCAAGTTCAAGTGAGTTTTCCAGACAGGTCCCACACAGACAGCCTTTCCAAACTCATTGCTGTAGACAAGGCCCCAGTGACAAGTACATGTTTTCATTTAAATTTCAGCACTTCACCAATGAGCAAAGCCCGTGAATTTCTATGTAAGGAATTCTGTACTATCCAGGAGGATTTTTGAGGATACAGAGGAGGAGCTCTCGGCTCCCTTTGGTTGTTTATAATGCACTTACTGCTCCATTTAGTCAGGTCATTTTATAAGCCCAGTCTTCAATTTGACACAAATGATTTGCTTTCAGCAGATGGTGAGCTACTATTTTTGCCCTCATTTAAACAGGAAAGCTGTACGATAGTAGAAGATGGGAGAGGGGCACGGTGCTGCCGACATGCAGTAGATTACCAGGGCTGGTCTGGTGAGAATTAAATCCGGGCAGCTGTAATGTGCCATCTGTGTTGTGTTGGGTGGTTTATTTTTCCCCCGTTCAATGAGGCTCCTGAAGTCTCCTGTTACCCTCCAGGTCAGGCTGAGTAATGGCATCCTTTATGTTCATGATCCAAAGTACCAGCACAGAAAGATGAGGCATGTTAATAGAAAGAGGGGTTATAAAATGTCAGCACTAATTATTCCTCTATGAAATAAATTCTGAAAGGTTCTGATTCTTTAGATTATTTTAAAGCTGTTTGAATTTCTGTTGAGAGGCTTATTTTATTGCATTTGAATTTCTTACCTTGTTTGAAACCCCCAAGCAAACAGCTCTCTGCTATGGTCACAGAATCCCAGACTGGTTTGGGTTGGTAGAGACCTTAAAGTCCATCACATTCCACCCCTCTGCCATGGCCAGAGACACTTTCCACTAGATGAGGTTGCTTTAAGCTCTATCCAGTGTTTTCTTTACTGTAGTAAAAATCACATGTAGGACACATAACACACACGTGGAGTGAGTCGTGCTGGTGGCAGCTGCAGTTTCCTCCTCTCCCGCCCACAGGTTTGTTGCACGTGCACCAGGTCTTGACAAAACTGAATTTTCGGGCTGTGCTCTCTATTTCAAGCAGTGTTCTGTTTCCCTGGTGAATTATGTGCTTTTCACACACATTATGAAATGAGAAGGAACGCATTTTAAAAAAACCCACCACACTGTTGCTGTTGCCTATTTTTAGCAGAAATTTCTGTCTTATCATTATCTCCAGCTCTTGCTGGAGCAGCAGTGTTCAGTAAAGCCACACATTTTTGCGTAGGAAGGTCAAGACAGTTTGTCCCACCCGTTATCTGGTGTTAGGCATCTCTGCAAGACAGTTTGTGTTTCCAAGAATTGAACCTTCCACATGGACAGTCCTTTTTCTTCTTTCTCTGAAAGACTAAGCCACTGGGAATTAAGTAAATTATGACATAAACCATAAATCATTTTTCCAGGCTTGGAAACAGGCATAAGTTAGATTTTTCACAGAATCACAGGCTGGTTTGAGTTGGAAGGAACCTTAAAGCCCATGCCATCCCATCCGCTGCCATGGGCAGGGACACCTTCCACTATCCCAGGGTGCTCCAAGCCCCATCCAGCCTGGCCTTGGACACTTCCAGGGATCCAGAGGCAGCCACAGCTTCTCTGGGCAACCTGTGCCAGGGCCTCCCCACCCTCACAGGCAGGAATTTCTTCCTGTTTTCTAATTAACCCTTCCTTCCTTCCTTCAGCATAGGTTCGGTTTACTATCACTAAACTTACTGGGTGCCTAAATAAGAGAGACTGAAGTAGGCTGAGAGGTAGGAGAGGGTGACGGATCTATCTAAACTTACCTGTTTCATTGAGCCCTCTGTAGCTCGTCATGGAACAGCCCAAATGAGCAGCACTGTCATTTCCAGGGAACTCAGGTGCCACCTCTTAATGAGAACCTTCCAGAGCACAAGCGCCATGAAGGAGGGCTTTAGTGTTCTCTTGAGGATTGAAGGCTTTCTCAACAGGGAACTGTTGCAGTGTGTTGAGCTACTCTAAAATCTTTTAGATAAGTCTCTGTGTGTCTGTGCAGCATGGAAAATGAGGATGGTTTGGCTTAGATTAGGGTTGTCTTCTGATGTCTGCAAGAGCAGAACCCATGGAGCCGTGTGGGGATGAAACTGAGTTTGGCCATCATCTGCTCACCAGAAAATTAGTGCAGGGTGGATGGGGCTTGGAGTGACCTGGTCTAGTGGAAGGTGTCCCTGCCAATGCCAAGGGGTTGGAATGAGATGAGTTTAAGGTCTCTTCAACCCAAAGCATTCCATGATTTTATCTCTGAACCATATATGTTGGCAGCAGGGTGAGCAATGTGCACTTGTGCACCTTTTAAGTCTGTTTTGTTTCAAGGATTTTGATGCAGGAAAGAGGGGTGAGTATGTATGAATTACACGAAGCCCAGGGAGATATTGTGTGTTCCCTACAACTGTGCCCTTGGCCAGAAAGAAGGATAAGCACTGAGGTTGGGGGGCTCGAGTATTGGGGGGCTATAGAGTCCTTGCAGGTACAACAGGTTCAGGAGGTGCCCCTGCACTGTTTTGCTTTCACATTTGGTGTTCAGAGTTGCTGATGCCTTTTGAGAGAAGATCTGTGGATCTCCCTCTTCATCACCAAAGCACCAACATTCCTGAGGAGGTCCAGGTCCACCCCCGGGGGCTGCTCCGGTTCAGGTGAGGCGGGATGTTGCCAGTGGGAGGTCACCCCATGGTGCAGATGTGCTCAGCCTGTTTTCTGCTGTGGAAGTATTTAACGCCTTTCTCTTCAGGTTGCTTCCAGTTGCCAAAACTGCCTTATCTGGAGGATGTTCTTCAGATTAAAAATCCTTAGATATAAATACATACTGTACTCCTTTCTGATGAGATTGTTTCTCCAAAATCTCTCTCTGGGATAGTATCTGAGTTTTGTTGTAGTTTGCTTATTTCCATAGTGTTTAACACCACTCCAGACTTGTGAAGAGCCTGCCTTTTACAGGCTGTCTGACATCAGACCTTCAGCCTCTACCAAAGAAAGCCCCTCCAAGTGAAGTATTTACAATGTGGCCGTTCAGAGCAGAAGGTTAACAGCACTGCTTGAGTGCTCATACAACAGCAGAGCATCTTCCTCCAGCATCCAGGGAGCTCCGGAGGTACCTGCAGGCTCAGCAGAATTGTGTTAAGGAATAGCAAGGGAAGAAAATTTAATTTAAATAAAAACCTGCTTGTGGTTTGGCTGTGGGCAGTGCTTTCTCCAAGGGATGGTTGAAGAGCAGTAGAATGGGAGCCTCACTCTTTGTGTCTGCTCTGCTGTAGGCTGAGTTGGAAACAAAACACCACTTGGCACCCATCTCCTTGCAGGAAAGGCCCTTCTGTGTAGAATCACAGAATCACAGACTGGCTTGGGTTGGAAAGTTTAAAGACCATCTCATTCCACCCCCTTGCCATGGACAACCTCTCAGTTATGTTACTTACAAATCTCTTTGCTTTTGATAATGAATGTAGGGAAAATAATTTCTGAGCATAAAACCTCCAGTGGAGGGAGCTAGCCGGGAGTCCACGCATTGGAGCAGTGCACTTGGGTCTCGCAGCAAGATGTTTGCTGTACCCAGTGAGTTATTAGTGCTGGCTGCTAGGAAATGTTTATTGAGAAAAGAAGGTCTCCTTCTCTGGATCCCCAGCACTGCTGAGGGGATCTGGCTGAGCTGCAGCGTGGTTCTCAGGGGAGGGAGGAAAGACAAGGAGATGTTTGCTCATCGCCAGCCAGACCCGCCTTCCTGCGCTGGGAAAGGTCCATGACTCCGGCTTTGAAATGTAAACAAGCCAACAAATCTTGTTCCAAGTTGTTGGTGTTTAAAGACAGAAAAGTACATCCAGAGGAAATGTTCCTTTGTGGACTGTCCCTGGGGCTTCCTGTGGCCGATAAGAGCTGCTCCTCAGTTGTGCCCTCCCCACCAACGTCATCTCTAAAGCTTTGGTTCTGCCTTTTTGGTTTGAAGAGCAACTCGTCCAATGTTACGCGTTTTGATAACGATTCCTACAAATGTATTTATTCAAAACAAACACAGTAGGAAGCAACTACAAAGCAGGCTGCTCCAACAGCTGGTGCCTGAGGGAGCTGGCTGCTGGTGTGTGATTGTGGTGGGACAGGCTTGCAGAACATCCCTTTCATTCTGTGTGTGCTGGGGCATTGGGAGCTTTGCCCTGGGTGTTGGCATAGTGGGTTTGGGGTGATGGGTGTTTGGCTGAACAGAGTGCTTGGCTTCTTCACTGCCTTGTAGCATCTCCAGGCGTTCTCGGAGAGCTGATGAGAGCAGAAATCGGCTGTGTGGTGGCTGGGGTTCTCTGCAGGAGGAGCCATGGGTTGCTAATGGGGCCTGCAGCATCTCTGGCAAAGGATTGCAGGAGGAAGGGGAGCAGAAGTAAGAGCTGCAAGGACAAGTCGCACATATGCTGCCATCTGCAAACTGATTGCAAACACATCTGGGTTTGGGCACCCTCTCTGCCTTGTAGCATCCCTGGTCCACTGGGTGCTCATAATGCAGGTTCTCTGCTTGGGTGCCTTCTCTCCTTGGGTGCCAACTTGCCTTCAGTGCAAGTTGGAAGCTGCTGTTTCAGTGGCCTCTGCCACTCCATTGGGTTTGGAAATACCCAGAGCAGCTCACAGAGGGGAGATGATGAGTGGAGAGTAATTCTGTCTTCTGCTTCTGCAGGAGACCCATGCTAAAATGAGCCCTACAGCTCGTCCCCAAGACTGGCTTTTGGGGCTTGAGTCCAAGTAAAAAAACCCAACAAAAACCCCAAACCAAACCTTGTAACCTCGGGAAATTCGTGTCGCTGGAGAAACAAATTCAGGGAAGGTCTGTGATGCTGTGCTGATTTTACTATGGCGTTAGACATAAAACGAAATATTTGCGTTAAATGCAAGGGGAAAATCCTTTGAAGAGCTGGGAGAGCTTTTCTCCTTCAAGCACTCTGGTTCTTTCAGCAGTCAGATTGAGTTAAATTAAAGTTGATGAATGCAATAATATGTAGGACGATGACATCTTGAAATGTTTCTTAATTTTAAATGTGTATTTTGAGCAAATGTTTATACACTGAGGCGCAGGCTGGGGGGTTGAGGCGTATTGGATTATATGCTATTTGCTCAGTGTAAGCAGTGGCGATTTTTTGCTGCAGATACATGTGATATGGTGTGCAAAGATTATTTCTATCCCTTCTAAAGCATGATTATTTTGGGTCCTCTTTATACCTTAAATAGATATTCTCATGTGATTTCCATCTTTTTGTGTCAACAGCCCAGGCTAAAGTTGAAATAAACATTGCATCAGCTTAATAGCACAAGCTCTGAGGAAATCTGCTCTCCATTATGGATGTAGTTTGGAAACCTTTTCATGTGACATTTTTCTAGTGTACAGTGCAAATATCCTATGTATCCCAAAGTCTGCTGGGCTCCACTGGATTCGCCTGGTACAGAACAATGTAATTTCTCAACGCTGATGGGTGCTGTTCCCAGCAGTGTGGCTTGGTGTGTTTTAGATCATAGAATCCTAGAATGGTTTAGGTTGGAAGGGACCTCAAAGACTATCTTCAAAGCAAACTGTAGCAAAAGGAATGAATTTGATTTTGCTGATTTAGTAGGCTGGAGTCATCCAGGGTTTCATCCCCTTACAGGCCATTTGCTTCAGAGTTGGACTTGATGATCCCTGTGGGTCCCTTCCACTCTGGCTCTGTGACAGGGTGGCGTGGCTGGTGAACATGGCGTGGCTGTGCTCATGGTTGGTTTGAATAGCTCAGTCAGACATGGGTATTGGGAACCTCTTGACTGAGCCCTTTTGCTCCTCTCATACAGCATCATCATGACAACAGAGAAGAGCCCAGCAGCCAACACTGACAACTCAGAACAGCAGCAAGCCAAGGAGGAGGAAGGAGCTGCTGATACAAAGAAGCACGAGGCTTCCCTGGAGGAAGGGGCTCAGCCAACACCAGAGAGGCAGCCCCAGAGGCAGAAGGCCTCCAACGGAGACACCCCCACACACGAGGAGCAGGGCAAGAAAGAACGTCGCACCTCTGAGGGCCGGGGTCTCTCCCGCCTCTTTTCCTCCTTCCTCAGGAGGCCCAAGTCTCAGGTATCTGAAGAGGACAAAGACACTGATGCTCCTAAAGAGGTGGGAGGTGACCAGACAGATGCAGGATTAGGAGCCAGCCCTGATGAAGATATCCTGGTGAAAGCCCCGATTGCAGCTCCTGAGCCCGAGCTTAAAACTGACCCATCGCTGGATCTCCATTCCTTGAGCAGTGCAGAAACACAGGTAAAACACGCCATTCCATGAGGCATGCTCCCCGCTGCGTTAAAATGCGTCTTTGTAGCCAGAACTATAACAACTTCATATCCCAGGCTGGTGAGCTTGACCAGAAAAGGTCATGAGATGCCAAAAAGGCTCTTGTTAGCTCCCTGTGTTTCATTGTGTACTTCCCACTCTTGCATCCCTGCATCAGACCTGCAAAGTATCTGTTTGGGAATTAGGGTCACACTCCACAGCATAATTTAAAATGCCCCGTGCTGAATCATTGCTCTGCTGAGGCTTGGGATGTCACTTCAGAACACAGAGGGTTCACATTCATTTGAGTCCAAAACCAGGGTCAATCGTCAGGATGTCCTTGGTGTGAGCAGGATCAAGGCAAGTCAGTGGCCCAAGGTGGACATTGCAAGAGTATTTGGATTTGGGAAGGGGTTTTTTCAACTTCAAGGAGCACAAGCACGGCATTTTAGGACTTGGTCATCTGCTCAGTCTGGGCTAGTGCTGAGCCTGCCAAATATAAATATTTTCTGCTTATGCATCATGTAGACAGGGATTTCTGCATGGCACATGCACTGAACCCAGCTCCTGGGATGTGTCTGATGTCTGCTCTTTCCAGCCAGGGTAATTTTTCATGCAAAATTTAAAGTTTAAAAATCTAAAGTAGAAATTGAGGCAGACAACCCAGGGAATATTCACTGGGCTGTGGCTGGTTATTGATTTGGGGGTGCTGGGTGCCCTCTCTTCCTTCTTGGGTAGTTATAGCTCTACTATTACTTGAACTTGAAGTGGAAAAAGGTGGGTATTCCTTCTCCTCAGCTGGGAATTTTTTACATCCCAACCAACCTGTGTGCATTGCTGAAGCCAGACAGGGTGAAATCTGGATTTCTTACCCACTGCCTTAAGTTCACAGTGGCTCCAGATACCCAAAAATGCTCTGTTTTGGAGCAATACTTTACAAATTCAAGCATTGCCAGTAGGCAATCACTGTAAATCCACCTTCTTAAAATTACAAAGTTGTAGAGAGGGTAGTAGGTAACAGCTTTTCCTTTCTTTTCCCAAATTTCTGAGCCTTTGAAGACCGTGGGATGATCTCTGCTCATGTTTTATACCTCTGAGGGTTGGGATTAGCAGGATGGGGAAGAGGTGGAGATCTTCAGGCAATTTCAGCCTAGAAATTGTATTTTCAAGAGGAACTTGTTCTTGGAAGTGTTTAAGGCCAGGCTGCATGGATCTTGGAGCAACGTGGTCTAGTGAAAGGTGAGTTGGGCTTTAAGGTCCCTTCCAACCCAAACCAGTCTGATTTTTTAAATGCATGATTTCTTTCTCTATTTATCTCTGATTTGCTGGTCCTGAGCCCATGTGAATTTGCACCCCAGCCTTTCTTCATGGGTCATTCATTTTAGATGACACATTTGTGTCTTTTTTAGTTCTTATTTTAGATCACTGTCAGTGCCTTTTTGAACTGTGACACTCGGCAGATATTTCTGCTATGAAAGCATTTGTGAGGTGCTGCAGTTTGATAAATGCTGACCGATAGGCATTAGGAGCTTTGACCGATTCCAGTTCTGCTGGAACAGAAGTCAGCAGCTTGTGGACATTATTTAGTTTTTAAATACCTCTGTGCACTTGCGCCTGGGTGTGATTTCATGAGATGTGATGGGCTGAACAGACAAGGTTTTGCTCTTCCTCTGCTGCAGCACTTTGCTCCTGCTGCATCCAGCCCCTTCCAGCATCATCACTGCCTGCCATGAACTCATTTAACCTGCTGAAGTGGCAGAGGAAAAAAAAATAAACAGCTTCCTTCCTCTCCTGTCCCCAAACTGCATCTCTTTCTGCTATCTGAGTGGATTAAACTGGATTGCCAAGTGCTTCCGTAGGCAGAGGGGACGGTGGTGTGGAGGCTGCCTTCCCTTTTTGGTGGCAGAGAGCTGCTCGGTCAGCTCCAGTGGCCATGAAGCCTCAGCCCTGACCCTCCTTTTAGTGTCACTGCTACCATAAAATCCCACAATGGTTTGGGTTGGAAGGGACCTTAAAGCCCATGTCATCCCACCCCTGCCATGGGCAGGGACACCTTCCACTGTCCCAGGGTGCTCCAAGCCCCATCCAGCCTGGCCTTGGACACTTCCAGGGATTCAGAGGCAGCCACAGCTTCTCTGGGCACCTTGTGCCAGAGCCTTCCCACCCTCATGAGAAGAATTTCTTCCCAATATCCCATCTAGCCTCTGTCAGTTTCAAGCAATTCTCCCTTGCCATGCCAGAGGCCAGTGCACTGGAACAACAGCTGTGCCAGAGTGGCAGTGGGAGCACTGGGGGTCCTGCCTGGGAGGGAAAAAACCTTCCGAGTCCAGAAGATGCTGTCGCTAACACCATGAATGCATGATGTAATCTGCCCTGATTTCTCTAATCAACCCTTACTTCTTTTTTATTACATCATTTACAAAATGAAAACTTGAAAGCACTTGGAAGAGTTCTAAAAATTAATACCATTACCTTGGTCACCCCAGTTGCTGCTCCAGATCCTGGGTTACAGGTTAAAGTGGGATAATGAATTCTGAGTGAAATCCCAGCTCTGCAGTGCTTGTTCCATGTGATGCTTTGTTTGTTTGTTTGTTTGTTTGACACCTCTAAATTGGGGGTTTCAGCCTGCTCAGGAGGAGAGGAGGGACGACCAGGGGCCAGAGGGAAGAGACCTCGAGGACAGGGAAGAAGGGGAAGCAAAGGAAGAGCGTGCCAAGCCAGAACCAAAGCCAGAGTCTCTGGAGACGAAAGCAGACAAGGATTTGAAAGCTGCTCAAAAAGCAGTGAAAAGACACAGAAACATGTACTGCAAGGTTGTCTTGCTGGATGACACCATTTTTGAATGTACTGTGGATGTAAGTACTTTGGGGGTTTGGTTCTGCTTCTCTCTTTCCTCTCCCTTCTGCTTCTATTGCAAAAACACCACAAACACGATTTAATAGGGGCCTAATGTGCTGCCAGGGAATTACATGACAGGTTTTGCTGCAGAACAAGCCTGCTGTAAGCTATAGCAACTTATTTACTGTGTTGTAAAAACTTCTGGGTACTATGAATCTTTATTTTATTGTTCTACAATTCCAGGGTGCCTTACTTTATAAAGGTGGGGGAAGTTTAAAAAAAAAAAAAACAAACCCAAACTTTATATTACTTGTTGTTCATGATCTCTCTTATTTGTATCCCAGGCTAGAGTTTTTGGGGTAGGTTGCAATTGTCTAAATAACATTTGCCTACTTGTCTTTGAATAAAATGTGTTGTATAAAATTGATTTGTACTTTTCTAGTCCCCCAGGGTACCTTTACCTCTCAGGCTGCTGGTTCACTTAGCTCCTGGTGCTTGGATGCAAAGAAAAACACACTGTGTTTAACCTGCAGTTGAATATATTTCTAGTAAACAATTTAAAATGATGTTGACTTAGAGCACTGCAACCCTCTTTATTTGAGAGCTTTTTTCCTCCTTTATTTTGTTTATTCTCTCACAGGGCTGTGGTGCTGTCAGGGCAATAAAAAGCGAGCAGAAATCCCTATTTTGGTATCAAAATACTTGTCTGGAATATTAATAATCTGGTACTTACCATTGGAACATACTTCCATCAGCTCACCAGCTTGTTTTCCCTCAGTCCTGCTGGTAAATGGGCCAGGAGAGGATATGTGGGCACAGGGCTCCTTGTGGGAACAATCACCTTGGGTGATCCTGGGCAAGTAGGTCAGTGCTGAGTGTTTGTGTAATGGTGGTGCTGCTGCCTGGGATCAGTTCAGAGCATCACTGCCCCCATCACCTTCTCCTTGGCCAGGGAGACTGTGTGCAGCCCCAGGGAACCTCTTCCCCAGTCCCAGTGACAGCTTGCTGTGGCTTTGTGCCTTAGTTAGCTGCAGCGAAGCCTTTGAATACTGTCATGGACACTGTTGGAGGGAGAGCCACGGACAGTCAGGGAGAGCCTGACTTGAGCAGGACATGAGAAATGTCTCTCTGTAAATGCAGAGTGTTGTGATGGACACTGCAGAGGGTTTAGGGGGGCCACTGTGTCAGTGAAACTCAACTTGAGAAGCACCCTTGGCTTTTACGCAGTGCCAGTGTAATTCTGCTGTGGTGGTTTGAGAGTTTATTAAGATTTAATTGGGAAGGAAGTGCAAAGATGTAGGCAAAGAGCAGCACAAATGCCTTTATTCAAGGAGAATTAGTGTTTTCAGGCATCCTTTCTGACTGACAGCCCGGAAGCTTTTTCGTTCCTATATCAGTGCCAATTCCTTGAGGATACTCAGGCTAACACATACATTATGTTACCTATAGAGTCACAATGTGTGCACAAAGGACCTGACAGCTGAAAGGCTGAAATAAAGCCAAGGAATATAACAAGGCAGGGGTCTTGGAGCACTTACCATGCAGAGATGCCTGACAGGAGAGCTGCGGGCTTTAGTGAAGCTGATTTTGCGTCACTGGAGCTGTACTTTCTTCTAGCAAAGCTACCAATGGAATGAGCTGCTTCTGGTTGCCATAGTTTTATGCCTCAGGGATGTTTTCCTTCATGCTTTTGGACTAAAAGGATGTCTGTTCCTTGGCCAGTTCACTTCTGCAGGATTTGGGGAAGAGAAAAAGAAGAAATAGGAATGCTCAAAGTGTATTTCTGGAGGTAGGAAGCTGTGTGCTGAGCAGCTTTGGCATATGAGGCAGATGGGAGAAGCTGGTTTTCATCAGCAGAGCAGGGTGATGGAAAGGCCGTGGAAATCATGGGCTTTGGTTTTTTCTGAACCTAAGAAAAGTCAGGTTGCCCCTGAAATGAATAGGTTATAGCAGCAATTTCATCTCTTGATCCACACCTGAATCTGGGAGATACCAGAACTGTAAATGTACCTTGGGAGGGAAGACCTGTACAGATCCTTAGTGTCTATTAAGCTATGTTGGAAAGTCCAGCTTTGGGGGATTTTCAGACATGGAGCTGGTGGGAAGAGAGAGAAGACCCCCTGTGGTTCTTGTTGCCTCCATGGAATTTTTGTCTGGTTGCCTCTGGAATTGTTATGCCCTTTCCTGTAAGGAGTCCTTGCTGTGAAACAGTCAGGAGATAAGATTTGGAGCTACTCAGGACCTTTTTTCCTCTTACTGATAGTGCACAGTGTGGTTTGATCCTATTCCTTTCTTCCCCTCTCCTGTGAACAAAAACAGGCAAAACCCAGCCCTGTCCTACAGGATTTCTTTGTCTGTTTGCAGAAACACGCCAAGGGACAGGATCTACTTAAAAAAGTCTGTGACCACCTCAATCTGCTGGAAGAAGACTACTTTGGTTTGGCTACATGGGACACACCAACCTCCAGGGTAAGCAGCTGCTGGTCCCAAGGGGATTCAGCTCTTTCTGCATCATCTCCCCAAGGCAGGAAGTGGGGCAGAAGCTCCTCTGCAAACTTGTTCTGGTGTCCTCCCTTAATATGGATTGCAGGTCATGACACAGGAAGAAATGGTGAATAAATGACTACAGGAGTGTGGATTTTCGTCAAAAAGCTATGTGAATCATAGAATGAGTCCTAGTGAACTTGGGTCTTTACCTGGAGAAAAGTCATTATATTAGTTTACTGCAAAATGATGTCATTAAGTTATAAAGCTGAAGGGGTCAGGCTACCCTGGCACTGGTGTCAGCATTGGGAAGGTTTGGTTGGAGCCATCCAGAGCATTTGGAGTTGAGCCTTTGCCTTGCAGAAGAACAGATGTGGCTCTATACCAAAGCTTCTACTCATGGTTTCAATTTAAGGTCTTTGTTTGATTTGACTCCAGCAAATCTTATCTTTTGAGACCTTGGTTACTCTCTAACTCAACAATTACTCAAGGTCTATTTCATAAAGCCAAAAGTGAGGTAATTGAAATGAAGGGCCCAATTCTGTGTCCTTTAGACCAGTTATGTTGGTCCATATTCTGACTCTTCCTCTGCTTCACCTTCAACAATCCTCTGTGGCCAGGTTACTGACTGACAGATGTCTGTCATTAAATACTTTATATTGTTTTATACACAGACAAAATAGCAACCAAAAATAGCACTATTTGAGACAGGCAGAACTCCTACTTTGTTTTACAGTCTCTGGTGTCTTCCAATTCTCTTGGATGTGAAATGCGTTTCCATGTATATAACCTGGATATTTTTTATATCAGAGGATTTTTTTTAATCAGAGTTTGTTTTGCAGAGGGAGGGGTAGGTGTACTTTTAGATCAAATTAAGAGCAAAAAGAGTGTAGCTGGAGCAGCTCAGCTTCTTCTGCATGTGCTGTGGGCAGCTCACTGCTGCATTTGGATATTAGGAAAAATTCCTTCCTGGAAGGGGTTGTCAAGCCCTTGGCACAGGCCGCCCTAGGAAGTGGTGGAATGTCCCTGGATCAAAGTGCTTATAGATGTGGCACTTGCAGACACTGCATAGTGCTAACCTTGGCAGCGCTGGAGTAATGACTGGATTTGATGATCTTAGAGGGCTTTTCCTAAATGATTCTGTGGTCTCCCAGAGCCTCGGACTTGCTCTTCATGTCCAGGCTTTTGGCATTCTTCTGGAAGCAGAAGCATGTACCTTCTCCCCCAAAACAGCAAGGGCTGAGAGGTTGTGCAGCTTTTTAACTGTAGGGACTCAAAACAGATTGTTTTGTCAGATCTGTGTCCCAGACCTGGAAGCTGGGGCAGATGAGGCCACTGTCCGTCAGTGTTGTTCAGCTCCAGTGTGGAGCAAGCTGGTTCGGTTTGCTCTGATAGGTGAAAACACTTTTTTTTTTTTTTTAATCTTTCTGGTTATGTTTCATTGAACTTTGAAATCTGAAGCTCTCCTGCTGTAACTTCCAACACGATCTCCCCAGAGTTACTGATTCACAGGTAAAATGGGTAAAATGGTGTTAACAGGATCCAAGGATGAGCTATTGCACCTCACCTGCAGTTGTGTAGAGCAGGTGGAGAAACACATGTATATTCCTGGATAGGGAAGGGTTGTATGTGACATTTTCCACCTTGATATTCAGGGAATAAACTTTCTGAGGATCAGTAATTACCCACATGAGCATAGCAGAGGGTGACAGTGGGATTAGGAGGTTGTGACAGTGGCTTGAGCAGCTGGGCACCATGGAGCAGCAAGGAGCTCATTGCCCTGAAAGAGAGGCTTGTTTCCCAGTGATTCCTGACCCAGTGGGATAAAAGTGCTGTTAATTGCTGTTCCCATCATTGTCTGCTGGATCAGGCGGGGTGGGATGCATGACTGCACCCTGGGCTCACTCCAGTAACGAGCAGTTGTGGCACCAGCTTAGCCACGGAGATGCTGTGCTCCAAGCCGTGGCCCTAAAAAGGCAGCAAATCTTCCTTTCAAATGGATTTTGTATCCCCACTTTTATATGTCAGAGTAGGCATATAAAAAGAGGAGATTAAATGTAAGTATTGCTGTCTCCCTGCCATGAAGTTACGTGTCCTTCTGGTCAGGAGGGATTAGCTTGGGGGATTCAGTGAGTTAATTCCTTCACCTCAGGAGACCTGGATGTCCAAATCCTATTCAGAGCTGGTAAAAATGAAGAGGTGGTTAAATGTAACCTCTCCAGGAGGGTTGCTAGCCCAATGCCAGCACCTGCAGCAGGACAGGCCCTGACTCCTGCAAAGGGAAAGGCTTAGACCATGGAAAAAGCGGGAATTGTGTTTTGAGGTTTAAATTGCACCACCATCCCACAAAACCCCAAATTACAGAGGAGGCGAAAAAAAAATATATTTCTAAATTTGTAGCAGAGATAATACTAGAAACTTGAGTCATAGTTAAAAGACATGAAGTTTATGTCACAGTCCTGTAAAAAAATTAAAGCCTTACTCAGGAATTGGGTGTTTTTACTTGTATTTTAGCAATTAGGTCATTGAAAACTATAGCTAATAATAGAAAGTCTTGGTGATCTTTGATCTGAATAGGGTAAATAAGGAGACAGGCTTCTTAAAATTAATGTATCTGTCCTATTTACCTATTTTAAGGGTTCTGGAGAATAAAAAAGGTGTTGTACACATGCCCCTGGTAGCTGGTTGTGGCTGTGGCCATACCTGTTACTCTGTTCTTGCAGCCCTAAATTACCTGCTTTTTTGGTTTTTTTCCCTCTTGTTACTCTTGCCTCCCTTATGAGTCCCTGGTAGGTGAATGGTTGGAAATACACCCACAAAGACCACAGCCTGGAGTGAAAGTAGTGAAGAATGCACCATCTCATCAGTTTCCATGGTTGCCTTTGTGTCAAATATTGTCCTTTTTTTTTTTTTTTCTTCCTATATTTTTAGCAATTTCAGCTTTCTGTGGTGTTTCTGGAATGTCTGGTAAACTGTGAATGTTTTTATCCTCTTACAGACATGGCTGGATCCTGCCAAAGAAATAAAAAAACAGGTTCATGGTAAGTAGATTTAATTTATCATTTGTAGGGGGGTGTGGTTTCTCCCAATGTGGCTTTGGTGAGCCATCTAGGGGGCCCAGGGATGGAGAGAGGTCAAGTGAGGGTGGCTGACAGGGATCAGCGCAAGTTCAAGCAGTCTGTGCGTTCTTTGTGGCCTTCTTAAGATCTTCTTAATGTAGATTTAGGAAAAAAATGTCATTTCCTTGGCAAAACAGCTTGAGGTGTGTTTGCCTGAAGGAAAGCCACACTGTCAATGCAGTGCTGAAATGGGGATGTGCTCTTTGCTGGAGGATGGGAAAATGGGTGTCAGTGGGAGCCACTGAAGTCCCAAAGGAGACTGGGAGACCCCAGGCGGAATTTTATGGTGGAGCAAGGTTTATGGACTCTGAAGCTGTTTTGGGGTCCAAATAGGGGCACTTTAATGATAAATGGCTTGAGAAATACCAGCTCAAATACCAGATGTTCTCCCAAGTTGTGTTTTAAGGTCTGCTAGCACTGAATTAGTTCAAGATGAGGGCAGTGTCAAAATTAAATATGTTTTAGAGGCTTTTGTTGTCTCTTGGGAGCAAATCTGACTTCTTTAGAAGTTTTGGGAAGGAAAATACTGGTTTTGGATCCTTTTGGTGGGAGGCTGAGGACAACGTGTGTCATTAAATGCAGATTTGGGGGCCAGTGCAAGGCTGTGGAGTAGGGAAAGCTCCTGGTCTTACCATCTTCTCTTGGAATCAGTAGCAGGGTGCATGTGAAGGGCAGGAGTGCTCCATCCATAAAATTCATCCAGTGAATGTAATGAATAGCAGCCTGCTGTGAAATCTGTTCCCCTGGGGATGGGTTAAATTACTTGATTTTACTTGAAGTGAAGGTATTTTGCATGTACATACGAATGTGTGGACACCAGTGTGTGGTGGTTTAGGTAACCTCAGCTCCCTTCATTATCACCTTGGAATCACTTGTTTTGAACTGTGTGTGATGAAAACAAGGTGCCTTGTCTTTAATCCCAGTTATGGCATTACATAAGAAGTAAATCCAGGAATGCTCCATTCCTCCTGTTCCCTGTGTGAGATTGGGATAAACCTCCGAGCGAGTTAAGTGCAGGGGTAGATCTTCTCTTTCTGAAATAAATCTTATTTTGAACTAGTGTTAAAGGGCACAGCAGGGGGAGATGTAACTATGGAAATCACTCAGGACTAGCTTCTACTGGGAAATGGGATTCTTTTCAAGGAAAAGAGAAAGCTACCTCTTTAGCTGTGTCATCTGGGCTGTCCATACCACATATCATGCCAATTCTATGTGAGTTTATGTTAATTCTGACTTAGTTAATGCCTGTAATGGTGCTATACAAGGTTTGCAACAAGGTGTATTTAAGCAATTAGGTCTGGACTTGAAAAGCTCTTCCTATCCTAGTGCTTTCTGTCTTCATCCAGAGGTTGATGCTTGTGTTGGGCTAAGTTTAAGCTGTGTCTGAGCACCTGATCCCAGTGCATTAGGCTGAGAAGTGACTTAGCACAGCCTTCCTTGAACTTTGAAATTTGGGTTAAGCAGTAAACCAATCCATTCAATTGGTCAACCAACCAATTCATTAATTTATAGCCTATGCCTGACCTATCTTCTTGAATCCCTTTTCGGTCAATGAAAAAACATGTCAGTCATTGAGCTTCTTAGCAATTAATTTAATTTTTGCCACAAGTTGTGGTTAATCCAGGTGATTTTCCAGGCCTTGCTTTTTTTCTCCTGCTTTTCTTACCTGCTGTAAATTAAATCACATCTTACACTTACACAGGTGTTAAGCTGCAGGCAGCTGTGAGAGCAAGCAGTATCAAATCAGTGTTGCATCTGCTAAATTCTGAAGATCAGATTGGCTATTATTCCCAGCTCTTTTTTATATCAGCTGACCATCACAAAGCTGTCTCAGTGTGTTTATTTTTCTCGAGCTCTCTCTTGTCATTGCAGGAGGCCCCTGGGATTTTACCTTCAATGTCAAGTTTTATCCACCAGATCCTGCCCAGCTAACAGAGGACATCACCAGGTGAGTTATCCGGGAGTCCTGCTGCCATGTTCTCCTGGATATGGAATAGAAATGTTTCCTATTTGGGTGATTTTCCCTCCTTCAGGAAGGAGATCAGATACCTTCACCATTTGGAGGGGGTTTGGTTTGCTTTCAGTGGATGTGAGGATTTAGTGGATGTGAGGATTTTCCCACACTCCACTGGAGTCCATGTGTAAAGCAGTGTCATTTCGAACTCTGCCATGTGCGTGTTCATATAGAAAAGTAAATTCTAACGTAAAGCCAAGATTTTCTGGTCATAGTGTCCTTTAATCCCTTTGCAGAGTGGAGGTGACCTTGAATCCCCCAGTCCTCCACGCTGTTTACCTTGGGAATAAGTAAAAATTGGAAACAAGCATTGTTACGTGTTCATCAGTGGCGTAAAAAAAGAGACTCTGATCCTCAAGTTAATAAATTTCTCTCTGTTCTCTGTGAATAGTATTTTCCTTTCTGCCCTCAGGTATTACCTGTGCCTGCAGCTTAGACAGGACATCCTTACAGGGCGGCTGCCTTGCTCCTTTGCCACCTTGGCTCTGCTGGGTTCCTACACGGTCCAGTCGGAGTTGGGAGACTATGATCCTGATCTCCATGGCCCAGATTACATCAGTGAATTCAAACTGGCCCCAAACCAGACAAAAGAGCTTGAAGAAAAGGTTGTGGAGCTTCATAAAACATACAGGTAAGGCGCGGTGGCTGGAGGACTTGTTTGTGCACAGCAGCATGAATAAGGGAAATAATGGGATTTTCTGGTGTTCTCCCCACCTCTGTGAGATACAGAAAACATGTGGATGTCCCAACGCTGGAAGTGTTCAAGGCTGTGTTGGATAGGGCATGGAGCAACTTGGGATAGTGGAAGATGTCCCTGCTTATGGCAGGGGGTGGAATGAGATGATCTTTGAGGGCTCTTCCAGTCCAGACCATTCTGTGATTTTATGATGACTCTCTGAACATTAACTTTTAACAAAAAATCTAATACTTTGGACAAAATCTTTCTAGAAGCAGGAACTATTTTTTCCTGCATGAAGAAGAAACTATGTTTTAGAAAGCAGATGGAAAGTCTTGCAATTATTTAGTAACAAGTGGGGTTTTTTCCCCACAGAATAGTCATGAAAGTGGGGTTTAGTTCATGTGCAAATGCAAAATTTACTTGTTTTAACCTCACCTTTTGCCTTTTTAAAATATATTTCTTTGGGATTTATGTAATTTTGGATTGTAGTTTGATCTAGTTTCTCAGTTTACACACTATAGCCTACAGCCAGTTTGGGGCATTCTTCTACCACATTTAGTGACTAACATTCATTTTCTAATGTGGAAGGATTCCAGGTGCTCCAGGAATTACAAACCTGCAGTAAGTGTTTCCTAGTGCAGCCATGACCTGGGCAGGTGTGTCTGGTTCAGGTAGGGTTGAACAACTCCTGGGACTCTCCCTGGTATCAGATTCAAGGGTAAACCTCGTCCTCATTCTATTTTGGACATATTTTCCTAGAAAGGAAAACATGGAGCAAAGACAAGACTTTCTGACAGGTAGATGGGAGCAAAAAACTGGAGCACATTGGGAAGGATGGATGTGGGCTGTGGCTGTGACCACTCAACACCTCACTCAAGCCTGAAAATCAATATTTTAAATTGATTCCCCTCCATTTACACTGAGAGGAGAGGAAATGAGGGAAAATAAGTACTGGACCTCTGACAAGCTTCATGACTTGGAGTCAAAGGCCATTTGCTGTGCTAGAAGTGGTGGATCACAGTGCTGAATTATTCATGCCCTCATCAGAAGGAGACTTTAATGTATAAGATGTAGTTCTATTTAATCTGTCTGCATGTGCAGGAGAAAACAACATGTCCCCATTTAATTTCTGGTCTATATTTTGTGAACATTAAACTTCAGAGAGTTTTCAGTGGGAATCATAGAATCATGGAATTGTTTAGGTTATAAAAGACCTTGAAGACCATTGAGTCCAGCCATTAACCAGCAGTGCCAAGCCCACCACTAAACTATGTCCCCAGGTTTAACATCCATGTGTTCTTTGGACATTTCCAGGGAAATCTCTGCTAAACTGTGCTCTGGCTCTTGCTACTGTATTTGCAAAGCCAGGCACATACCAAGATAGTGACTGCTCCTGGGGCTTTCCTACAAGATTGTCCTTCTAGTGGACTTTGCCCTGTCTCCCACCGTTCAAACCTCTGTTTACATCACTCACAAGACGTATGTGAGCGCTCAGTAAGGAGGACATCAAAGGAGGGTAGAAAATGAAATGTATGCAGCTGAATCCTCTCCCAGCAGAGCTGTTAATGTACCTCATACACCAGAAAAGTACTAACAGGGACACTTCAATAACGTTAATAATGGCCTCCATTATCAGGATGTCTTTGTTAAATTGTGCCCCTCCTGCAGACAGGGCACCATCTGTTCCCAGAAAACCCTCATTCATCTGGTCCCCCGGCTGGAATCTCTGCTGTGTGGTTTCAGCTGTCTGTGTGTTTGGTTGGAGAACAATAGCTGGGTTTGGGGAGGTCTCGAGGCAGCCAGTCTGCGGGGAATGGGACCTATCATCTTTTGCTTAGTTGGGTTTCTTCTGCTGAATCAAGTTTTGTCCCCTCACTGCTCTCCCTCACTTCCTTCTCTAGTGCCTTTACAGCTTCACAGGAATAAAGCGCAGCTGTGTTATTGGGATGTCTCAAAGCACAAATTTGGGCAGTAAGAGTGATTTCATAATTCATTATCTGGGCACAGATTTGTTTGTGTTGAAAGCAAAAGAAAATCTAGTGGATTTCATGAAGTCTGATCTGCCTCCTCTTAAAAGCAACAGTTTTGAGAATACCAATCCCTTTCTTTTTCTGCAGATCCATGACTCCAGCCCAAGCAGACCTGGAATTTCTGGAGAACGCAAAAAAGCTGTCTATGTATGGAGTCGACCTTCACCAAGCCAAGGTGAAAGCCCAGCACATGTGCACCTACCTGTGGATTTTGTAATTTGAGTATCCTTCCCTTGCAGGAGCAAGTTTACCTGTTTTGGGAAGCTCCTTTGGAAAGAGAAGAAGTATGGAAATACAGACACATATAACAGGAATGCCTCAGGCATTCCTGCAAGAGAAGAGATTGTAGTTGCTTATTATTTCTATGTCGCAGGAAACTTTCCGAAGCTCCTCGTATAGACAGGTCTTTGCTCTGAGTAACTTAGAATAAATATATATTCCCTGCCACATGAGCCTCTGTGGTCCAGGAAATGCAGGATGGGCTCTTGATGAGCCCTTTGGGCAACCATCAGAACAGGAGAGATCAGGAGGAGGGAGGAGGTTGTCAGGAAAAGCATGAAAGAAAAGGAAGCCATGGAGCTGGGAGCTGGAATCTGGGTGGTGAGGGGATGAATTTATGGGACGACCAGAGGGATAATTTGGAAGGCAGCTGTTGACATGAAGCTCATAAACCTGACACTGCTTAAATCCTCATCTGCATTCCAGGACTTGGAAGGAGTGGATATCACTCTGGGAGTCTGTTCCAGTGGCCTTCTTGTTTACAAAGATAAACTGAGAATCAATCGCTTCCCATGGCCCAAAGTCCTGAAGATTTCCTACAAACGCAGCAGCTTCTTCATAAAGATTCGGCCAGGGGAGGTACGACTGGCTCCTGTGGGCTCCTGTCATCCTCTGTTTCCTTGGGATGGGCACTGTGTGTGTGTCCCTGGAACGGAGCGGGGCAGGGTCACGCTCTTCTCTGCTTAAACGTTTGACATCAGGGTGTCTGAGCCCAGCTGAAGCTCCAAGCCAGCTGGTGACAGCGTAACAACGTGTCATCCAGCACCACCTCCTGGCATCACTGGGTATTCCCAGCATCCCGGGAAAGGCGTGGGAGGTTGACAGATGAAATTGGGGCAGAACTAACTCATTTTTTGGAAACAGGGCAAGACGATGGCTCTTTGTCTTGCTTTCATTCAAAGAAAATAATTAAAAATTAGAATTAGCTTTTTACTTAAGTGCAAGAAGCAGGGAATGGATGCATTGGTGCTGCCTCTCATGAATGGGGAAATCCCTGGAGCAGCCTGGTTACATCAGGGAGAGAGGCTACAATGGGGATCCACCTCTTTCCTCTTCTTCCTCCTTCTCCTACTTTGACTGCCATGACCCAGCCTTGCAGGGCGGTCAGTGTTTGACCTCAGCCCACAGCTGGGCAGTATCACAGGGGGGATAAACCTACAGCATGTTGCTCTGCAAATCCCTGTGCATCCTGAGGGATGCCCGGGCTAGTGGCCAAGCCCTCTCTTTCCTCTGACCTGAGGTCCTGCTGCACACTGTGGGGTAGGTTCAGCAGTTTGTGCCACAGCAGACCAGGGTGGTGGGCCAGGGACTGGGCTCCTACCACATTTATTTCCTGCTGTACCTAAATAACTTATGCTTTCCACAGCAAGAACAGTATGAAAGTACAATTGGGTTCAAGCTACCAAGTTACCGGGCAGCAAAGAAGCTCTGGAAAGTATGTGTTGAACATCACACCTTCTTCAGGTGGGTTTTCTGAACAGTAGCCTCACCCTGAGTAACTTAGTGCTTGAATTTAACTGTTGAAAATGAACATTGTTCCTTAGCTTTCTGGAAAAATGGGAGAGAAATGGTTTCAGGGACAGTAGCTGTTTATTGTGCAGAAAATTTTTAATCAAGTTCTGCTTTGTAAGACCCGTAAGACAGAGATCTTTGGGTCATGTAGATGTGAGACATCATTATTATGTGCATTTCCTTGGCCAAGTGGATGCAAGAGACTCCTTTAATTTCTATTTTAATTCTTCTTCACACGCCCTTTCCTGGCTTTGGAGGCGTGATTTTTAAATGTGTGTGTCTTTCAGGCTGACTTCCACTGAGGCCATCCCGAAGAGCAGGTTCCTGGCGCTGGGCTCCAAATTCCGCTACAGTGGCCGGACGCAGGCGCAGACGCGGCAGGCGAGCGCCCTGATTGACCGACCCGCGCCCCAGTTCGAGCGCACGGCCAGCAAGAGAGTGTCCAGGAGCCTCGATGGAGGTGAGTCAGTCCCTGCTGCATCTTCTCTCTCCCTTCTGGAGTCACCAGGATGCTGAAGTACTCCTTAAGGCACACCTGGATTACCTGCTGTACAAAAACGCAGGTGTAATTTGTCAGTGTTGTACAAGACTTTGTTCCTGCCCCTTAGGTGTTTTGGAATTATGTGCCTGTAGTGAGACTGAATTGGTGCTCAGCTGGTTAAAGCAGGGTGCTGATAACACCACAGGAATGGGTTGGTTCCCCATATTGGCCATTCACTTAAGAGTTAGACTCTATGATCCTCATGGATCCCTTCCAACTCAGAGTATTCTGTGATTCTCTGATTCTGAGTTGGACTTGATGATCCTTATGGGTCCCTTCCAACTCAGAAAATTCTAATTCATCACACAACCTTCATTCACATAAACAAAACCACCCAACCAAACCAAAAATTCCCCCAACACAGAATAAAAGTGGACAATTTGCACCTAATCCACCCCTTTTCCCTTCACCACAATTACAACAAGAATTCCCCGTGATCATTCTGCTCTCTTAACATTGCTCAGTACTTTTGCCCAATACCTCTCCCAGTTTTTATCCTTATCTCAGTATCACAGCACTGTGAGGGCTGTTATGGGTAAATGAACTCCATCTCAGCCAGACCCAATACAAAAATGCAAACCAAGGGTGGTCCCAGCAGAACTGACTGATGAAAAGAATTTAGGTAGGTGCTGAAGGCTTATGGCTAAGTTCTGTTTGTAAAGATATTTCTTCATTTGATCTCAAAGCATTTTCCTTTAGAAAATCAGAAATTAAGCCATTGTGTTTGTTTTGTTTAATATAACTTCTTAAATTCTGTAGTTTTATGTGAGGGGGAGATTTTTTGCCATGATAGAAACTTCTTCATTGTCTCTTAAAGCGATGCTCAGGTTGGAGTTGAGATGAGCTCATCTTTGAGATTTTTAAAAGAAATTGATAGCAGCAGAGGAGGTGAGGCATGGAAAAGGGAGTGCCTAAGTTTGGTCCGTGTCATCTGTATCACAGGGTATTAAGATCCAGGGAAAGAGGAGCATCCCTGTGCACTGTGAGGATCCCATGAAAGAGGGGCATCCCTGTGCACCACAGACACCTGCCTGATGGAGCAGGGACCGTGTTGCTTTGATCCCTCAGTCTGTGCTGCAACCTGGGTGGACCAGGGCTGCTCAGCACCCCATGGCCAGCAGCAGCCAGGCTGTCCCTGCTTCTGGGCTCAATGACCTCTTGAGCCTGGGTTTTATGTCGTGGAGCTGGAGGGAAGGGATAGTTCAAGCTCCATAAGGCAGCAAAGCCAATTCCAGCTTCCCTGGAGTCGGGGCACATGAGATTCCTCAGGCACAGTGCAAAGCAGCAAAGGAACCAGTGCTGCTGGTTGCCCATTGACCATGCCATTATGAGTCCAGATGAGTAGAGAAATTGCAGCTGCAGTGCTACACCTGGATGTCAGAGCTGGGAGAAGAGCAGCCTGGGAATGTGGCACTCCTGCCCCCTTGACATCTGTGCCTTTGCCATGAGGGCGGTTGTTAACGTGTGCCCCATTTCTTCAGCTAAACGTGCGACTCAAAAGGTTGAGTTCAGAACCATAGAAGAAGAGAAGCAGAAGGAGGTGGTGGTGGTTGAGGTTCCTGAACCAAAACCTGCGGATCAGATCCGAGAGAAGCCAGGTATAGCTGTGGTGGTGGCTAAAACTCTCTGCAGTGCCTTTCCTATCCTGTACATGCTCGTTCCTGACAATTTCCAATTTTCACCAAATCTGATGGCTTTCTCTCTTCATTTCTTTGCAAGAAGAGTTTCCCAGTGAGAGGAGACACAGCCCAGCTCTAGAAGACTCCTTAAATTTCCATCTTTCACCTCATTAGACTGCAATTCCTGTGGGGAGGTGGGGAAAAGATTAGGATGTGCTGGCACTTGAGAACTGTCTTGTTAAATGTGGGTAGTTTTGTATATATGGATTTGAAAACTTTAAAGTTTACAAGTTGTGATCTTGAAACTTCTCATGAAGTTTCTGAAATTCTTCATCCCAGAACCTCCTTGCCATTTTGGGTTGGTTTTTTTTGGTGTTTGAGAAATGCTACCCATTTTGCTCTGTGGAGCTTATATTTCTCCTAGAATAGGTACTATTAATAAATATGAGTGTCCTTAAGAGGTGTGTAGGTACAACAGCACATTTGAATACTCATTAAGTGTATCACTGCAGCAGTGTTGCAAATATTTGTAGTCTTCATCACTTGGATAGTGACCACCTGTGGTGTGTTCAGGCTGGAGATAATTCACATACAAATGCTTTGGGTATTCTCGTACCACCCAGAATTTTTTGACTGCATTACTGCTTTTGACTGCATTACTGCTTTTGACTGTATGACTGCTTTTCCAGTATAAAGGTCAAGTTTTCATGAAGTGTGGCAAACTTCCTCTCCATGGGCATTCCTTGAATCCTCACTAATCAGCATCTCCTGGTGGGGAAAGGCCGATGCTGTAAAAGCAGAAGGTGGGGAATTTCGGACACCAGGGTAGATTTGGAGTTGATCACTCAAGTACATTTAATTAAAGCTGCTAGGTTTTGGATAGCTTTTTTGACTGGATGTGTTTTTCCTGGATTTTGCCAGCCAGCACCTGCCTCCCTCCAGACTTTGCAGGCAGAGCCCTTCCTAGTTCCACACTCGAGAACTGTTCATGTGTCCCACGTCTCCTTTCCTGGGCAAGGAGCCCATAAAGCTTATTTTTGTGTTCTTTCCTCCTCTCATCCAATACACTGTTGGGTCTGACAGCACTAAAAGGACTGACACACAGTTCCACGGTGGAAAATGACTATTGAGCTGTCTGCAAACCTCCTTGCTGTTCCCAGCTACTGAAAAGGATCTCCTCACTCCTTGCTGTGGTGACCATCGTGTGTTTGTGTGGGTCCCCAACCCCCATTAACACCTGCAAACCTCTTTCTAGCCAAACACACTCTTGAAACTTTTGAAACGAAACCCATTGCAGAGGAGGAAGAGGAGAAGGAAAAGGCAGAGGTCGTTAAGGTTCCTGTTGTCAAGCCAAAGTCAGTGGAGGTGGTGCAGGCGCGATCAGGTACAGCTGCAGTGGTGTTTGGTGGCAGTGGCAGTGGCTCCTGTGCTGTTGCTGCTGAGGTGAAGCGATGCAGTGCTGTAGGACAGCGGTTACACTGGTTGTGGTGGTGTTTGTTGGCACTAAAATCACTCCTTGCTTTGCTGTGTGCTGTTTTCAGGTGTGCTCTGGGTGCAGTGAGGGGGTGCCATGCCCTGGCTGTGTGTGGAAATGAGTGTGCAGTGGCCTCTTAAAGCTCCTCCCATACTGTCTCTTCTTGTGAAGTTTGTTCCCCTGAGCTGCAGGAGCATACAGTGCCTGGAAATCAGGTTATGAGATCTGGGACTGCTGGAGGTCACCTATATTCCACTTTATTTCTTCACTAGGGAACTGCTACTTGCCTAGTTGGGGAAGGATGTCAGAGCAACATCGCTGCTGCAGACAGATCCATATTAATCATAACTAAAAGGAGAGTTGATTATTTGTTGCAGGAAGAGGAGATTGAAGCCATAGAGGGAGGTAACTGGGAACATCACATGTTTCCTTGGTTGCTGTGAAAACCACTGGAGAACGGTCGTGGCCCCAAGGCTGCCAGAGCTCCAGGAACATTTGGACAATGCTTTCAGGCACTGGCTGGGATTGTTGAGATGTTCTGTGCAGGACCAGGAATTGGACTTGATGATCCCTGTGGGTGTCTTCCACCTCAGCAGATTCTGTGATTCTGTATTCCACAGGATGTGTGGCAGCACATCAGACATCAGCTGGTGTCAGACCTGAGCACATCCCAGGCTCTCCCGCTGTAGCTGCCCCTTCTCATCCATCTCCTGCACTTTCCCTCATCCTGTCTTTTTTGCTGCCAGTAGGGACTATTGGTGAGGTGATAACCGTGGTGATGGTGATCAGTCACAGAATTCTGGAATGGTTTGGGTTGCAAGGGACCTTAAAAATCACCCAGTTCCAACCTATGTTTTATATTTCAGTGCTTTTTACTGTGTTTAAATAATGTGTCAAAATAGCCAAAGGCAGTTAATAATGAAAATGTAACTAAAATACAATTCTGGCAGCCCAGAACTCGTTGTTGGATGGCACAGGAGAAGGTTGGTGTCTGTTACCATTTTCCTGCTTGTCTTGATACTCTGGGAGAGCAGCAAGAGAGATGGCCCTGCAGATTTACTGGTGGCAATATTTCGTTTGCTGCTTCCTCTTTAAGGTGGCATTTTAACACATCCATAACTTTTTTAGCCAAACGTGATCTTGGCAGTATTGAGATAAGCCCAATTGAAGAGGAGGAGGAGGAGGAAGAGAAAATGATGGTGGTGAGAGAACTAGAGCCATTGCCGAAGGAGTCAGGTACCACTGCAGTGACAGCTTTGCACTCCCAGCATCCTCCTCATCCCGGCCGTCCCTGCCATCTCACCTCTGTACAGCCTTCCCAGCAGCTGTCACTGCTTCCGTGACATGAATACACTGGGACACAGCACTTACTGTCCTTTGAAGAGGATAACACAGTGTCTGGGTCACAGAAATGAACTGCTGTGCCGAGGAGCAGGGAGAGAGTGGAGCTGGCAGTGGTGGGGTGGGTTTTAAGTTGTTTACAGCAGGATGTGTTGTCCAGGAGTTTGTCTTGAAAGTGTCATTCCAATCTCTGGAAATTCAGAAGTTTAAAAAAAATTCTTTTTTTGCCTCCACCTTGTACATTTTTGGCCACATGTATACCTTATTCTCCCTATGTTTTATTAAGACACAGATGAGATGTTGTTACCTTTTCCGTACAACAGGAATTCTTACTAAGGAGTTGCTTGAAATTACAGTTTTTATTTTAACAGCAAATTTTCTGTGAGTGACTGGCTGGACATGAGTGACCTCATGTTGGCTGGAATATGATACACAGTATGTCCTGCTGCAGACTGTGATTTCGGGAATGTGAGACCATGTCATAGATACTCTTTTATGTGACAGGGTATCTTTTTAGTGAAACATCCCTAAAAACCAACATCAGGAGAGCCAAATAGCTTATTATATACCTAGGTGCACACGGGAAATTAATTTGGGCTTGCTTTTTCACACAGCTTTGGCTTGACTATTTCCTTGGGGTCAGGCAACTACCTGGCAAATCAGGAATTGAAGGAAAGGAGTAGGCAGTTGATTTTGTGTTCACCCAGTGCTTGTATTTACAACTGTCATCCTCTGAAAAGATGATTTTTGGCAGCATGCTATTCATTTCTGCACTGTCACTGGCCTGGAGGTGCCGGGTATCTTCCCATGGTGCTGCCTTGAAGATATCCAGCTCAGACACACAGCCCCAGCCTGCCTTGAAACCCACCAGGAAGTTGCTGAGAAGTTTGCTAGAGCAATGCTTGTTGATTATTTTTTTGAGGGGGGGCGAAAGCCTGTGTTTTTCTTCCAGAAGCCATCTGTTTCTGCGTGAGGAGATGCCCATGAGTACAGAACTCCTCACGCTGTGTCTTTTCTAGTTGCATTGGAATGCAGTCCGTGTCAGCTGTGTGTGAAGGACCCAGAAATTCATGGCACAATGTCAAAAATAGATTTGCCTTTCTGGTGTGGCTTCTCTGCAGAGTGCAAGCTTGCTTTTTGTAAACCATCTGGTATGGGGTTTTATTTGATTTTATTTTAAGCCATAAGGAAAATAATCTCGACTCTCCTGTACTAAATGCACAAGCTGCTTTGCTCAACATCTTTATTTATTTTCCCTTTTTTTATCCTCCTCCTCCTTCTCCCTTTCTTTTTAAATGACAGCACTGTAATTTGGAAAGACTTTGCGCAGTCCTTTGAAAAGTTACCTGCTCTGAACCGTGTCCCTGTCTGTCCCCCATCCTCAGCAGTGGCTGTGATAACCCCAGAGCGGAGCCCCCGGCCCACTTCAGCCCCGGCTATCGCTCAGAGCCACCCTGCAGAGCCAGCCCCAGCTAAGTCCAGCGCGAAGGACGTGGCCACATCTAAAGCAGGGAAGGAAACAGCAAAATCTGATGGGAGACGTGAAGAATATCCGCTGGAGAAACCCGAGGCGCCAGTGGATGCCTCAAAGGTAGGTCAGAGCGGAGTCTCTCGGGAAGAGCTGGGCTGGAGCATCATTCCAGAAAGTCACCCCAAAGCAGCAGCTCTGTCCTGGGAGGTGAGGGGTTTATCCCTCATCCCTCAGTGTCGGGTGGGAGCAGGCACAGGGGTCTGGGTGCCAGGGAAATCCCAGCTGTAACATTCCAGGTGGAATAGGGAGCTCCAGGGCAGCTGAGTATTGCTGGTTGTAGTCAAAGCAAGTGCAGCCTGCTGATAGATGGTTAAAAACACTGGCAAGAGCTGCATGTGATCATGGAACTAGAGTTCAGAGCTCACCCATGGCCAGACTGTGCCCCCTGATTCCTGGTATGACAGCAGGAGGGAATTCCAGTGAAATCAGTGATAATGGATCTGGTCTGCAGCCCAGTGCCGGAATGTTTTTCACCGTGATAGGCTTTTGCTGGGAGAGCTGGTAATACAGTGCCTGCAAACTGGACTAAAACTTCAGTTAGTTTAAAACTTGAAACTTGAAAATGGCACTGGTGAGACCTCGGGGAGATTATTGTTTAAATTCCCTACTTTTAACGGTTATTTGATCTTTCTACAAATGTGTGAGTTCTTTGCTGGGGTTGGTACGTGTGTGCTGTTCTAATAAGTCAAAATAATGTGCAAAATTATTGCTGATATTACAGTGTCCTTAATATTCAGCAGATATTACCAATGTATTGAAACCTTGCAGTGGTGCAACAAAAGTGTTTGCCTTGAGACACAGTTTTCACATTACTCCAAAATTTAGCTGTTCTCAGCATTGCTGGAACCACATAATTCTAAAAATATCACACAGTGGGTCTTGTGTGAGCATCTCCAGGGGAGATTCCTATTAATTAAGGTTTGGAGATGGAGGTGAAGAAAGGGCAGTTGCTTCAAAAAATTCCATGGCCTACGTGAACAGTAATTTTTAAATTAAACTGCTGAAGAGAGCTTCAGGCTGGCACTGTGGGGTGGGAATTGGAGCACAGAGATCCTGCCCTGCTATTCCTGCCCAGCTGCTCCCCCCATCATGTTACACTGAGAACGAAGAAATTTTACTTATCCCATCTTACTTATTACAGGTTTTTTCCTAAATGCTTAAACATTAGATTTTTTTTTCTCCTTTAAATACAGTTGTGGGAGGAAAATGTGCATTTGAACGTACTAAATTTACTGTTTCTCCAATGGAGCTGCATCACTTCTTTAACACCCACTGATGCTTTTGCCTTCAGAGGACTTGTCAATCTCGTTTCCCTAAAATACTTCCTTTAGAGTGTTAAGACAATCTTGGCTTTCTATTTATGGACAGGAAAGAACCTATTTTGTGATGTTAGGCTTGGTTTTGTAGCTATGCCTCTTCCTACTGCCTCCTCCAGCATAATACCTGTGATCCAACCAATAATTTCTGGTTTTGAGAAGGTCTGTGTTAATTTGAGCATGTTGCTTTGTTTGGATTTTCACTGGGAGATCCAGCTGCAAATGCCATTTGAAAACATTGCCTAACCAAGCTAATGCAAATGGGAAGCCCTTCAGAAGCACTGGAGAGCACTGGTTTCAAATACAAATAATTCTCAAGCTGGAGGAATTATTTAACATGCTGTTGACTAACAAAGTGCTGGGGAGCTGCCATGTCATTAACCCCTGCCCAGGGCTGCATGTTGGTTTTTGCATGTTCCCCCAGCACTTCAAAACCAACTTTATGCAGCTGTGTTCAGAAACTAAATGGTTTCTTAAAACAAATCTACTAACAAGAAATGTTTTTGCCGATTTATTTCTTAAATGTAGGTGAGGAAAACACACATTGAGGTCACAGTCCCCACCACGAATGGTGCCCAGCCCCAGGTTTGTGCTAATAATTCAGTTTAGGTTGCTCACACTTTTTTTTTTCCCAAGGTTCAACATAGTTAAATGAACCAACAACTCTTTTTTTTTTTTTTTTTATCACTGCCCAACAGCAGCAGCCTGCAGAAAAAGAGGAAGAGCTGATAAGAATGAGGAAGGTTAGCCATTTTACCCTTTCACCGGCCAAATTTGCCATATCATTCATGCATCTGTAACCTGTTTAAAAAGACAGTGCTCCAATTTCTTCATGAGTTTTGGGTTGGGGTGTTTGTTTTCTTTTAAACTATCAAATACTTGATTTGAAAATTAATAGCCTTTTGTCCCATAGACAACCTCATTGCTGAAATTATGCATGTTGAATGTTCAGAAGGAACATGTGTGTTTTGATTTATGAAATTTCTTCTCTGTAACAAATTTAGCTAGAAACTAAATGTAGCCTGCATTGCTGGAAATGCAAAACAAAAATCAGGAGAAAGCTTTGGTATTGATTAAGTAATAGGGAAACATCCAAGATGGGAAAGTGGTTCAGGTGCAGTTGCTGTGCACGCTGGGACCTCGTAGAAGTCCCCCAGGCAGTGCAGCCTCGAACTCAGGGGTGGGCCTGCATCTCTCAGGAATGTGGTGTGGTGACTGTGCTTCCACAGAAAGCCAGGAATTGTCTCTTTGTGGCCAGAACCAAGGCCCCCCGGGAGCTGTCTCTTTAAAGAACTCATTGCATCTCCCATCTGCCATGAGCCAGACCCCCCCTTCCCAGCGGGAATTCCCACCCCATGCTGCCACAGCTGCACTCCCAACGCTGAGTTAACTTTTTAATTTGCCGAATTATTGATCCCACAAGACCAACATTTTAATTTTTTGTGCTTTGTTTTGTTTTGTTTTGTTTTCCCCTTTTCTTTCATTTTCACAGAAGAGATCAAAGAGGCTAGATGGTGAAAACATTTATATCAGGCATAGCAATTTAATGTTGGAGGTTTGTATGAACTTGAAGCTTTTTTTGAGTTGCATTTGCTAAAACTTCTGTATCTGCGCTGAACTTCTTCCTCTTCTGCTGCTGCCCTTGTTTTTGCATGCTCTTGCATGAAAGACCTTTTGATTTGATTTGATATTTTAATTATGCTTCTGCATGGTGACAGTAAACATGATGATGTGCAGGCCTTCTTCCTTCTTCCTCTTCTGACTTTCATTCTCTCATACCTCCCCAAAATACATGATTGGCAGTGCTCAGATCTGCTCTGGGACCCGCTGGCTGCTCAGAGGGTCATGGATTGTAGTGCTGGGCTCATTGACCAGTTTTTCACTGCTTGAAACAAATTCTTTTCCTGGGGGAAAAGCCAGTCTGTAAAAATATAAAATTCAGGATAAGCTGCTGGTGAAGTTGGGGCAGATTGCCCAGAGCAGCTGTGGCTGCCCTTGGATCCCTGGAAGTGTCCCAAGGCCAGGTTGGATGGGGTTTGGAGCAAGCTGGGATAGTGGAAGGTGTCCCTGCCCAGGGCAGGGGGAGAATGGGATGGACTTTAAGTTCCCTTCCAACCCAAACCATTCCAGGATTATGTGAAATTGTCACCTCTGTGGTGTCCAGGCCACCACAATGTCCATGTTGCTTTCAGGCAGGAGTGATCATTTTGGATGATGCAGTGGTGTTTACAGCTTTTCCATCCTCTTCCCAGCCCTTTTTGGCCTTGCAGCACCTCACCACCCCTGGGCCCCATCCTGCCTCAGTGCCAAGTCCCTCTGGAACTGACAGAGAGGCTCAGTGGTCCCAGGTGGCTCACCCTTCCACATTACAGCTCCTCTCTTTGGATTTGGGTGCCCTTTCCACTTGTTTTCACCTAAACTCAGTCTCAGAACAGATCATGCCAATCATATATTTTATTTTCTTTAATACACTCTGTTATGGGAGATGTTTTGTGGCTTCTGATACTCTGGTCCTGTGTTAATGTGTTCCTACTCAAACTTTAAGCACCAGCAGCTCGTAGGGTTTCCCCTACTGGTATCCCTTGAAAGTGGAGTGTACTAACTGCCTTCTCATCAGAACATTCAAAGTTTTGCAGCTTCTGTGTGGGTTTCTTGGGGTTTGTTGTTTTTTGGTTTTGGTTTTGTTCTTTTTTTGACTGCTACAACATAGAGCTTTGAGTCACAAGCGAAGGGTCTGCACATGATAGGCAGAGTTCGGCCATCGGAGCGCTCTGAGGACCTTGCCTGTTGCTTTTTCACCCAATTCAAACAGCTCCAATTCCCCAGCCCCAAACAGAGCTTTGTCATTGCTTCTAACCTCTTTTTTCCCATCAGTGCAATACTTGCCTCCAAGCCCTTTCCCTCTCCACTCCTCTTCCCACAGTTCTGTTGCAGGTACTCCAGCCCTCCCCTACAATAGGGCTGACCCAGCAGCTCACACCCTTTATGCACTTTATTTTTTTAATCCATGCACTTGGCAGATCAAGTATTTTCCTGGCAGACCTCACACTCCTGAAGCTGCCTAGTGATTTTACTGAAAGCCTTTTAACGCTCCACGTGCACTGGCTTCCTGCAGAAAGGGCAAAACAGGAGGAAAAGGGTGACACTGAGCAAGCTGGGTCCTCAAGGTGCTTCCCAGACCTGGCTCCACGTAGCTCCTCGTGGCTTTGGCTCCTCTGCCAGCCCTCCCAGGCCCTTCTCCTGGGCAGTGCCGGAAAGCCAAGGTGGTCCTTCTCTCTTCTCTGAGCCAGGAGCAGCTGTAGGGTTCTTGGACCAGGCAGGGATTTACCCCAGAGTCATTTCTACTTTTTTTTCCTACCTAACAGGCACTTGCCTTATACTTTCTTCTAGGATAGAAGCCAAAATTTGTTATTCTCCCCCCAGAACTGTGCCAAAAAAAGTAAATATTGTTGAAGAGGCATTTAAGGTTTAGCCCTCTGGAGGGAGGGTGGTGTGTCCTCGGTGAGCTGCAGGAATGGAGATTTTTGGGAGGGCCCTCCTTTAGGGATGCATTTGCTGTCCCATCTTCTAAAATCGATGGGCTGAGTAACACCTAAAAGCACAAAAAAGAGTGAAGTTTCCTGGTGATGCTTTTACTGACCTTGATTTTCCCCTTTCTTGCTGCTTTTTGGCCTTGTCCTGAAAAGTTGTTTGCTGTCTGCAAAAGCTTTCTTTTCTACAGCCTCTGGTTTGCTTGCAAGGAAGAACTATTTTTAACAGGTCGACTTGCCTTGAAGTATGTGTGTTTATGATGTAAACTGGCATCACACAGTAAAAATCTGACTTTTTCCAGATGAAAAATTTTAGCAGGAGTTTCTTGATTGATCCAGCATAAAATAAATTTTCAGTTTGATTTTTTTTTTCAAATAAAATAATCTCATCTTTGTTTCTGAAGTCTAAAACTGCCTGTGATAGCTCCTGGAGGGATGAGATGAGAGGGAGGGGGAAAAATGATAATGGGGATATTCTGGAAGCAAAGATAATTTCTGCTAGGAAAAAAGAGAAACAGGTATGAAGCGAATAAATAAAACTGAGAAAACATTTTCTTTATCATCAATTGTATTAATACCTGGAAATACTCAGGCTAGCAGAGGGTAAAGAAAGCAAACCCACAAAATTTAAAGATGTTAAATTTAATAACCCAAAGAAACATAATCTGGCAAATTTTAAAAAATCCTGCTGGGGGGAAATCCATGGTATTCCAGCTCAGCTGTCATCTGGTTTGGTGTGAGATGAATCAATGGCATGTCCTGCTGCTGGAGGAGACCCTGTTCGGGGGTTGCAGTTTATCTCAATTAATCAAAGAGGAGGAGAGAGGACGCTCCCTTTGTGTGTTTGCAGTGTGAGCACAGTTTGGGAAGTTGTCAGTAGCTCTACTAAGTGCAGCTTTGCTAAACACATCTTAGGCAGTCCTGAGTCTCTCTGTGTCCCTTCACTTATCCTGTCCTTTTGCTGATAGGATCTAGATAAGACCCAGGAAGAAATAAAGAAGCACCATGCCAACATCAGTGAGTTGAAGAAAAACTTCATGGAGTCCGTCCCAGAGCCTCGGCCGAGTGAGTGGGACAAACGTTTGTCCACCCACTCCCCTTTCCGAAGCCTCAACGTCAACGGGCAGATTCCCACGGGAGCGGATGGAGTGAGTACCTCGGCATGGGGTGTTCCAAGGGGCAGCGTTGCAGTGTGGGATTCAGCTCCCCTTAGCTTCTGCTTATTTTCAAGTTGAACAGTTAGTATTGACTTGTAACATGTAGAATGTTCTCTGACAGAATCGAAGCTTTAGTCATAGTATCATAAAAATGTGATTTTTTGGTAAGAAGGATGTAAGAATTCCTTAACTGGTACTGATGCTACTTTTCCTAGTGTTGCTATCAGTGTCAGATGCTAGAGAGCACTTCCCATGGCTGGTTTGGGGACTGGCTCATTCCTGGATCTCCCCAAAATGTAGAAAAAACCCTGACAAACCCAATATCCAAAGACTGAAATTATTACTTCAGAGATAACATTACAGATAACCCAGTGGAGAAGGACTGGGATGGGATGATTTTTCCAAAATCGCTTTGTTCTCCAGTTAATCTGGTATGTTATTGAGTTTAGGCTTGCATTAGGAACTCCAGGTGCTGATCTGCTGTGGAGGCTTCGAGAAGACTCCTTGGGTGGTCACAGCAGGGCTGTTCAAACATGATGAGACTCTCCCTCCTTCCAGGAACTGTGTGTTAGTAACCACATACACTCACAGTTTCTCTGCTAATTTGCTTAAAAAGGTAATTTTTCAAGGAAAAAACAGTCACCAACTGGTTTCTTCTTGGCTAACAGACACCTTTGTGTCATGCTGGTGGTAACTGGCTCGGATTTGGAGTCTGTGAGTAAAACTGTAGTTAGTGCCTGTGGTAATCAGTCTTTTAAGTGGCAAATGCAATTTTTTATTGCAACAGAAAAATTGCATCCTGACTGCGAGTGGTGGCAATTGAAGACTCTCTTGGTAGAAAGCCCAGTTTTTCCCCTTCCTTCCCACAGCCCTGCAGATGAACTAGTATTTCATGTTCAAACAAGACAGATACTTATGAATCAGGAAATAATCTTTCAGTGGATGGAGGGTAATTGTAACATGTACAAGGGGTTTAACACCAAGTTTACTACAGGCTCCTCAAAGCTTGGAGTAAAGCCAGGACAGCTAAAGGGCTTTTTTTGCCTACTGGAAAAATGAGATCCCCAAAATTAACTTAATAAGGGTTGGTTGTTACAGAATCTCAGAATGGTTTAGATTGGAAGGGAACTTAATGCCCTTCTAGTCCTGCCCCTGCCATGGGCTGGGGCACCTTCCGCTGTCCCGGGTTCCTCCAAGTCCCATCCAGCCTGACCTTCCAGAGATCCAGGGGCAGCCACTGCTTTTGTGAGCAGCCCATCATTGGGATTACCCTGTTTAACACATGGATAGACTTCACCCTCTGTGGCTGAGCCTCAGCATAGATTCCTCAGGAGTGTGTGGGCAGCAGAGCTCTGCTCCCAGTGCCCAGTGGGTAGGACAGAGCAGAGGCTCTCAAGCTCTACAACTGCAGTTCAAGAATGTTATTCTTGGTTTTTATGAAGAATTTCCTGCAAGGTGACCACACTGAGACCTTGGAGGGCTGCTGGTCACCATAACTGGATGGTGTGGGCTTGTCCCACCTAAGTCTGCAGTGGATCTGCAGCACTGCAGAATTGGTGTCAGCCCTAGATTTGCATTTCTGGAAGTTCCTTCTTAATCTGGTCCTCTTTGAAATGATCTCACTCTGAGCTTGCTACTTCCTGCTTTGAACTTTCAGAAATGCATCTTCCGCAGGCACTGACTGGGGAGAAAGTTTTCCCTCACCTGCATGTATTGAAGGATCATAAATCAGATGGTAATTAAGGATTGTAAATCATGGCGCAAAGCCATCGCTCCTGTTCATGGTGGTACCTTCACCCTGCCTTTGTGGCCAAAGGGTTTTTTGCCAGAGGCCAGTTCTCTGCTAATCCTGTATGTTTTATTACGAGACAACTGAACCGTAACACGCTTTGTGTGTCCAGGTCAAGAAAGTCACTGTCCCATCTTCTGAGAGACAGGTTGGTGGTCTTGAGGCAAAGCTGCTGCTCTGATCTGTGCTTCTGAACCAGACTTGCTATTGCAATGGCACCGAGCAAAAGCTCAACAGCAGCTGCTGGATAATGGTTTTTTTTTTTTTTGCTACATGAAGTAGTTTCATAACTCACACCCAGAGGACTTTGGCACTGCTGCAGCTTTTGCAGCTTTAAATTTTTGCTTATTTTGGTGCATGGCTGGTTTGAAAAAGCTGCATGACCAATATAACTGTGTATTCGGAGACAAAAGCAATTCTGAAAATTTAACTGTTCCCTGTTCTTTTTATGTTGTCTTTCTTTCCTTTTTTTCTTTTTTTGTTGTTGTTGTTGTTTTAATGATCATGTTACTCTTGCATTTTATATTTTTTTTCGCTGCCCAGTCTCCCAGCTACTTTCTCCCAAATTCTCACCACTTAGGGGTGTGCAAAGAACCAGTCCCAAAATACCGCACTGACCAGCGGAGGTTGGCTCAGCTGAGGGAGCTTAGAGCCAAGTTTTTCCTCTCCTAAGTACACTTGGGTTTGACCAGGGCTGGCAAACTAAAGGGATGTAGAGTTACTGAACAGCAACATTGCCACAATTTTTCCTTTCTTCAGCAGAAGTGCTGAAGCCCTTGCATGGTCCTGTGTGCTGATTTACTCATTCTGGGTTTTTGTCATTCTTTAGACTCCAGAAACAAAAATGCTAAAACACGGGGCAAAATTCCAGGAGTTTGCACTGCTCCTACTGCCACCCTGCCCATTCCATGCGTGGGATTTCTAAGATTTACAGTTTTTCACTTGTTCAATAGAATTTTCAAACCAATTGAAATTTTGATACTCTGATCAGAACTTTGGAAAAGCATTTTGTATCTGCTTTGCAGTCTGGCTGTTCCATGGGATTTTCCAAACGCTGGGTTTTAAGGGCACTGTAGATTAGGAAGCTGTCAGAGACCACATTTTGTACTACACCATTCCTGTTTTGAATGCTTCAAACATTTTTCTCACCATTCCAATTCCAAAACACTCTAGAGGATTTTGGGCATCCACTTTTCTGGGAGAACAGTCACCAAACACCCATGATCCTGATGCAGGTGTTGATGAGCTCTGCAGAGAGAACATGGTTCTGTAGCTCCAGGGCTGGTGTGACCCAGGCCACCAGCAACTCTTCTCCCCAGGGCAGTTTATTTTATGTTGAGAAGAGCTGCCATAATGCTTTGCACATCTCCAAGTGTCATTTTGGGCACTTTCCATCTGTCATTTTTGTTCATCTCTCTCTGTCTTTCTTGATCTTCTACCACGAAAGCAGACACAGGAACGGCCTCTGTTAGTACAGAATGAAGACAAACTAAAAGAGCAGGAGATACCTACTGAGACAGCCTTTCCCCGGCCAGCAAGTGAAGCAACTCTTCCAAAGGTTTCTGTTACAATCCCTGAAGAGCAGAAATCACTCAAAAAGTGTCAGCTATACTCTAGCATTTTTCCTTCTCCACGTATTCCCTTTATGATGTCCTTTCTCCTGGTCGTAGCACTGACTGTTTGGTGGCTGCTCTTTCTCTGAGTGGCAACAGGGTCATGTTGAAACCTCAAGACCAAAGCTCCTGAATTTCTGGCCTGTAGTCTCTGCTGCATCTTCTTTGTCCTGGTCTCTGATCTCCGTAGTTCGCTGTCCCTGCGAGGGACACCCTGTGACTGTCGTGTTAATCCCGCTGTATGTCCTTGTGTGGCTGTGATGGGACCTGGCAGGAGTGGTTGTGGATTGTCCATTCTGAAGTTTCCTATGGTGCAAAAGCAAATTCTTTGAATTGTGTTCCCAGCTGCTGTGGGAGGGCAGTTGAGGGGAGGAAATCCTGAGAGGAGAGTCTGGTTTCCCAAGCCCCTGAAGACTTCCCATAGGAATTGCTGGAGAATTGCTTTTAAACTTGCTATTTTAAATGTAAGGTATTCACAAGCTGAAGAATATTTGACACTGATCTAAAATGTGCTTTACAGGAATCTGCTGAATCACAGAATCCTGGAATGGTTTGGGGTTGGAAGGGCCCATAAAGATCATCTCGTTCCCCCTCTGCTGTGGACAGGGAACCTTCCCCTGGGCCAGGTTGTTCCAAGTCCCATCCAACCTGGCCTTGAACAATTCTAGGCATGGGAATCCACAGCCTCTGTGGGCAACAAGAGGTTGACTCTCTAGGAAGAACATTGGAGTCTAATCCATAAACACTAAATTTTTAGGAAACTCAGATTGGCATTTAAATAAAAAGTGCTCACTGCTCCTCTTGGTAATAACTTAGGGACAGGGTCTGCTTTTAATTTTCTAGTGGGGGAAGCCTGTGACAGAGTGTCCAGCTTCCCTCTCCACCCCTATTCTCACATCCAAGAAAATAGATAGTGTTACAGGAGAAAACTCGTTGCAAGGAGATATTTATTGTAAACATAGATTAATAATTTCTTTTTTAATCTGAAGGTCTTGGTGCACTTGGGCTGTGTTTTATTTCATTTGTATGGAACTAACTGAGGCATGTTTGCTTAGGTTACAGAGATGGAGTTACCTGTTGTTTGAGCATTCGTTCTGTTGGCATGTTGGCTTAGCCACATCAGGACACACTTCTAATGTTAAAGCCCTCAATTGTTTTTGACTTCTCTAACCAAACTGTTGCATGCCAGTTGTTTTTCATTGCCTACAATGTAAGTGTCTGGATGATGCTCCCATTTATCCAAGTTATCCTGGCTAAGCTGTGCAGGCTCCAGCCCAGCTGGGCTGAGCAGAGCTGGTTTGTGAACTGGAGGGAAGGTGGGACTTTGTGTCTAAGGGGTTTCTTTTCTGTAAATAGTAACGATGGGGCTGAGCTGAGCCCCCATTTCTCCTTTCAGCACTAATCCGTGTTCTCCTGTGTCCACTGGAGGACTGGGCTGGACACAGTCACTCTGAGAACACCCCCCAGTGTCACCAGTGGTGGCAGCTGCTCCAGCAGCATGGAAGATAAAGGAGCAGGCCTTTATTTCATGGATTAAAATGTGTGAATATATATAAATACCTAGATTTATAGCCTTTCTAGATCTGTATCTGTGTGAATAGTATTATTTAGGAAGCTAGCAGATAAACTTGAAGGAATAAGGCAAACGGCATATGCTGTCTGGTCTGAGGGTCCGTGGGTTATCATGGTCCACTCGAGCCACCTCTCACTCTTGAGGTACAGGTTGAGGTTCTAAATGCTGTCTCAGAAACTTAGATTGCTAGTGAAACCCTTTGTTTTAATCCCACAGGAATCTTTCCAATTCCTCTTGTAACCTGCTCCGATTAGTTCACCAGTTTGTGCCTTTGGGACTTTGTTTTGTGAGGATGCTGATTTTTCATTGAAAAATATTCTTCCCTTTTTAATACACTGCCTTTAATACACAGTCTTCCTCCTTTGGCACTAGGAAGTGTAGAAGTCTGAGGGTTATTGTCCAGGTGCAGTCTGGTTTGAAGGAGGGTGTTGGCAGGCTGTGTCCCTGAATCCTTGGAGCATCCCTTGGAATGCACTTGGACTCCAGCACAACTGGTGTGGAGTTCAGGAAGATGGAGGTGGGCCCTGGAGAGGAGAGGTGAGGGAGGATGCTGGGATGCAATGTGCTGTGCAGAAAATGCAGGGTAGAAGAAGTCAGGGGGTACTTGTGGCTGGCATTCCCTGCCTGCATCTCCTTTCCAAAATAGTAACAGTTGTGATGAAGAACAGGGATTGTTTGTTCTCCCCAACCTAGCGTGAAGAGGGAAGAAACAGGAGTTGTTTGGATCTCTCTGTCCATTTTCTGTCCATATTTCCTGGAGTTTGAACACACAGGTGCTTCCTTCCCAAAGCCATTGCTCAGGATCACTGCTTGGGATGCTGCAGTGAGCACTGCTGACTTTACTGCATTTCTGATCCAGTGACAAGAACTTGGAAGCCACACTGGTGGCTTTGGCAAAGCCATGGTTTCTATAGCTCTGTCACCCATTTTCAAAGGACCTGAATTCTAAAGCTTTTTGACCAGAGCAACCTTAGGCCGGAGTGCTCGGGGTGTCTCATCCCAGCGGGATCAGAGATGGGCTCTGACACCTCTACTGAATTCTGTAACTCTTTACTTCAAATGGTCTCTTTCTCTCTTTTTTAATCTTGAGATAAGGCTGGTTGTCATCAGCAAAAAACCTTGGAAACTTTACACTCTGAGAACGCTCAGGAACATTTTTGGGATTTATATACCAATTATGACTGCAGAGTATAAAGAAATTGAACAGATGCTTTCTGTGTCTCTGGCAGTTTAGATGCCAGTTATCCATATTCCTCCAGGTAGATATGATCCCTCCTGACAGAGAAAGCCCGTAACTTAGCAGGAACAGAAACCTCATCTGTCCAAAGCCTCAGTGATGTGCCCACTGGGCTAGAACCCCTTTCCTAGTCACTCCTCTGCTTTTTTCCCTGTTTGCTTGTGATACAAAGGGCATGGCAATCCACGTAAGGATTCCTGCACATTCTGTATCCCATTTGTGCACATTCCATGTCTTTTACACCTTGGTGCTCTGGTTTCCCCCTTTTCCCGTGATGCCAGCACAGGATGCAGCACCAAGAGGAGGATTTTGTGAGTCCTGCTGTCATCCCTGTGCACAGGGAGAGCTGATTGGCTCTACTGCTGTTTAAAGGCTGAGATCTCAGGGGATCTATAAAGGAACCAATACATGAACTTCACTCCTATTTTCCTCAGGAATAAACTTGCTGGGAACACCAGCAGCTCCTGGCTGCCTGCCCTGACACTGGCACCCATTGACACAGAGATTCACGCACCCTGTTCAGCCTGGCTGGTGCAGTGCCAGGCTATGAGTGATGGAGAGCTGAGTTATCCCTCCTGCAGAGAAGCTGGGAATGTCTGCAGCATGTAACCTCATCCAGGTTGGCATGAGAAATCCTGGTTTTCCTGCTGCAGAAAATGGCATTCTGGTGACTGGCACACTGGTGACATAGGCAGGATAAGTCTGGCAGCAGTTTTGCCCAGTGCTTTGTGGTGTGGTCACTCAGCTCTTTGATACTCGTGTGTAGGATCCCGCTGGGAGCTGTAGAGGGTTCAGTGCTCCCCATCGCGATATTGACACTTGGCTCCACACTCACTTTCTGAATCTCCTTACCCAGATTCCAGCTCTTTTGGACACCATCTAAAACACACAGGAGTTTCTTGTGCTTTCTTGCTTTAGGAAAAAGTGGAAACCTATATTTTGAAGCAGCAGATGTGCCAGAGCCAATAGCTTGGAACTCTGATTCAGTTCCGAGGCTGTGCTGGGTGTGGGGCTGTGTGTGTGATGATACTTGAGGTCTTCATTGCTGTAAAACAACATCCCTTTTTCTTTTTCAACTGCTACAAGGGAGCAGATAAATGAGGGTGTTGGCTGCATCTCCTCCCACCTTCTGCCTCACTCGAGGAGTGATGGAAGGTGAGCTGAGGACTCTCTATGGGCAGCTCAGTCAGGGCAGTGTTCAGCCAAGACTGGCTGCCCTCTCTTGTGTTTGTCCAGTAACTAGTGATGACCCTAAAGAGTAGGTATTCCATATCTCCCTCCTATCCTGAAATAATCAGTAGAGGTGGATTTCCTCAGCACCAAGGGAAGTAGTTTGTGTTTGGAGGAATGAGGCTTGGCTGTACCACCGGCTCCTGGGAAGGTTATCATAGAATAATGAAATACCCTGAGTTGGAAGGGACCCACAAGGATCATCAAGTCCAGATCCTAGTGATTATGGGCAAAGTATTTCACTTCACCTCAGTGTTAGTAATTTGTCACTCTGACAATTGTTTCACTGGTTTACTGGGTTTTCTTTTTTTCTTGTCATGAGTTGATGGTGCCTGTTCTGACCTACAGGATGAGGGAGGAAGCTTTCTGGATAAATTCAGCCCAAGAAAGGGTTATGGATTCATGCAGAAACTCCTTGGTTTGTACTTACTAGTGGGTGACACTGGAGAACCTGACAGAGGTGATTCTTCTTGTGTCTCTGTTTGCATCTTTGTGGTTTGTGGGGCTGGAGGGAAGGACAGGCCTTGGTTTGAGCCCCTTTTAGCAATGGTAGACAGTCCTGTTAGACTAGTCCTGTGGGGACTAGAAACACTTTCTTTTTTACCTAAAATGCTCTCTTTTGGAACACTTCTTTGGTTTTGTATTTTTTCTCAGATTTTTCTTTGTAAATATGTACATTTATCCATTAATAAATGTTATTGCAAATCAGATCTTTCTTTCCACTGCTTATTAACAAAAAAAGCTTTATATGATCTGTGTTAATGACTTCTTGGACTAACCTTCAGTATTCCTTTCTCAAAGCAGGAGCCATCAGATTCTGGGTCATTGCTGGATGGAATTCAAAGTGTAGGGTCTGTTGGACACTCTTGGGTGTGGGTTGGGTGCTCCTGGGGAGAGGGAGTATACAAGGCTGCAGCTCTAAGATATCAAACTGACCAGAATAATTCAATTGAGGATTAAATCCAGCTTGGTTTAAGACAGGCTTTGTTTGCAGGAGTTCTCTACCAAGTGCTTAATGTCACTCTAGCCCCTTCTCCCACTTCTCTTTGGAGACTGTGTGGTAGGAAAAAACAATTGCAGAAAGTTGTTTTGAGAGCAGAAATGAGGCAGGTCCTGCAGAGCTCAGCTACAAGAGCCTCTGTCCCACATGGTGTGTTAATGTGGGGACAAAAATGCTCCTTTTGGGTTTTGTAAGTGAAGAAACCACATTCCTAATGAACCACTGTTCCTCAGCTCAGTGATACAGCATGAGCTTCTGGTGGGTTTTTTCTGGTTGAAACTCAGGTTGTGTTTTGAGGTTGTGTCAAGAGTCAGTTTTAAATCCCAAGTTTTTCGAGATTACAGGAAGGCAGATCTGGCTGCTCATAATGCTAGTTCTCGAGATGAGTGTGGCACCAAGGCAGAGCTTTGTGTGACTTCATGTCTTGGTTTGAAAAGACAGGTGTCTGTTAAGAAAGGCAGGAACATCTCTTGGAATGAAAAATGTAAAGCCCTTCCCTCTGAATTATTATAATTTTGAAATTAAGGGGCTCTCAGGCAAAGATACGGGAATAGGAATAACAGTTCTTTATTAGGAAAAAATATATATTAAAAAATAAAGATAAAAATGCAGTAATACAAACCATCACTGCCAGAGTCAGAGCAGGGCCTGGCAGCCTGTGGGTCAGGCTGGTGGCAGCAGTCCCATCCCATGGTGGCTCAGCCCTCCTGCAGTGCCAGCTGTGCTTCTGCTGGAGCAGGGATCCTGCACAAGGGTGGAGTTTTCCTCTGAAGCTCCAGGGCTGCTGGAGATGGGCCTGGGCTTCTTCTGGGAAGGCAGTGGGGAAGAAAGCTGCTCCTCTGGGAATGCAGTGGGGAAGAAAGCTGCTCCTTTGGGAATGCAGTGGGCAAAGGCTGCTGTGGTGTGCCAAGGTCAGATTGTATCCAGGTAGGAATGCTTGGCTCCTCCCCTGGGCAGAGCCTCTCCCCATGGGATGATGGAATTTTCTCAGCCATGCAGGGACACTCAGTGGCCATGAACAGAGGAGATCTCCTGGAGGGAGGATTGGCTGTGGGAGAGATAAAGAAATCTGCCCCAAGAACAGCAGAGAGCTGCCCCAGCTCTGACAGGTGGCAGTAGAATACACATCCCCAGCCACATCCTGCAACCTAAGACACTTCATTTATGGAATGAGGGAAGTGGAATGAGCTGCACAAAATTGATGGCATTTATAAATACTGACTTTATCCTCTCTTTTCACCTGCTGCTGCTGCACTAAGGCAGCTCTTGCAATGCCACTACTTTGTTCTCTGCAGAGGGGTTTTGGAATAAAGAGCCCTTCATGCGAGAGTACCTGTCCCACAAAAGAGATGGGAAAGGAGACCAGTGGGGGTGGGCAGAAGAATCATATTGCCCAACAACCTCCTTTTGATAATTTAAGTCTTGATCTTGAGATTGTTTCATGTTGCCAAGACATTGATGTAGTGATTGGAGGTGATTGCCGTGTGTTGTGTAATATATTGGACTCTTGTTCATGACAGAATTTAGTCGTTTGAAGGTTTGGGCACACTGTGTGTTTTCTAGCATTACTTTTGGTCAAAACCTCTTTTATCTGCCTGTCATCTGAGTAGGCTGGTCAGGATGTTGTGATCAGATCAATGGCAGTGAGAAAATCCACTGAAAACCACAAATCCATAGGTAATGTCCATCCTTTCATTGCCAGGGTGTTTTGAACAACTTCTGAACATTTTTAGCTTTTACCTTAAGGCAAAGCAGTTTGGTAAGGCAGTGGTGGGTACTGTAAAATAAGGATCTCTTGTTTTCTGCTTTATAATACTTTTTACCCAAGTGCTTTGCCAGCTGTGAGATTGAGCATCAGTTGATCTGGGAGCGCTCTCTGGTGAGTGTGGTTTGCTGCAAAGCAACATAATCTCCTTTTGCATCCCTAGACAGTCACTCTGAGCCTGTGAGCTTCTGTGGATCCTTGTTTGGGGATAACCTAATAACAGCGTCAACAATTCCATTGCCACGCTGGAAAAGAACAAGACTGGGAAGTATTAACCAGCTGGGATTCCTAGCATTTCATGTGGTGGTTGTAGGCAGTTACTGTGCACTACAACTTCATGGTTTTAGCAATTTTTATTTAATGGTAACTGGCAGTTGTGACATAAGTTTAGCACTCCTTAAGTTTTCTGCAGGATAGTAGTCTGATTTGGGATGGGAATAATGGAATATTCAACAGAGAGGCAGCAGCATGAAAAAAAAACATCCACTCTGACAACACAGGGCAGCTGAATCATACAAATAGATCCCGATCCAAAACAGCAGAGTCTTGAAAAAATGCAAGCAAATCTATTTATACAAAACCACTTTTTGAGAAAACTAAATCCTTTTGGCCACTGGTGTCAAACATGAAATTAAGCCTGTTATTAATTTATCCCCAGTCTGAATTATTGTGTGTCACTTCATTGCAACGCTTCAGCTGTACCTTCAGAGGCACAAAGATTTGTATTTCAAGGGTGACACTTTAGTTGCATTCGTGTCTGGGTCAGTTTGTTTCTTCTGGGCCATTGCATCCTCTCCTGTATTTAATTTACTCTGTGTTTGACTGCTTTGTGCTTGATTTAGGCCTCACTCGTCTGGGGCTATGTCCCTGGAAATGAGTAGTTGGCAGTCCAGGCACCTCTCAGGTTGCCTGGGTCTCAAGGTGAGCTTGGAACTCTGCAAATCTGAGCCCTAAACATAGGTATGCTTTGGCATTTGCAAGTTAAAACAAATCTTGATAAGATCAGAGTTTGTAACAGATGCTGAAATTTCTATGGGGGAGTTTTACATAGATAACTTTATTTAGAAACAAATACCTTCCCATTAGTTTATCTTCTTATTAAGTGGAATAGGAAGGCGAGGCAAAAAGTGTTTCTGATCAGTTGATCTTATCAGGATTTCATTCTGTCTTTCCAGCTTGCATGTTTGCTGCTGCACTTGGCTCTCTACTGGTGATGAGAATACATGTGGCACAGGCTTCATTCCAGCTCTCCCTTCCTTTTTGCATCTGTCATACAAGATGTTTCCAAAATGCAAATTATTTTATCTGTCTGTGAAAGGGAACTGGGAGGTTGTTTTGACTGTATACAGATTTTTGCCTTTTAAATACATCAGTGTTTGTGTAGCTGCTTAATCTTCTTTGTTTTTTCTGTGATTCTTCTGTTGGCTGAGTAATGCTTCAACTCTTACATAAGGAAATCTCACTCCTAAGGCATATTCCATTAAACCCCAGAAGATGAGCTGTGTCTTCTCAAGGTCCCATGAATAATTTGCAAGGTTTAGCATCTATAATTAAGGGAAGGTCAGCATATTGGCAGTATATAAATTCAAGTTTTAAACCAACAAGACATGGCTGTGCACAGCTGACAACCACATTCATGTTCTGTTTTGTGGAATATTGCAATGTAGAGTCTTGCATTAGGAAGTGAGGGTGGGATCTGGATATGGTATTGTAGAATATCCTGAGTGGGAAGGGGCCTGCAGGCATCACCCAGTCCAGCCCCTGGCCCTGCCTAGACACCCCAACAGCCCCACCCTGGGCATCCCTGGAGCTCTGGCAGCCTCGGGGCCGTGCCCATTCCCTGGGGAGCCTGGGCAGTGCCCAGCACCCTCTGGGGGAAGAACCTTTCCCTGAGCTCCAGCCTGACCTGTCCTGGCCCAGCTCCAGCCGTTCCCTGGCTGCTGGCCCTGTCCTAGAGCAGAGATGGGAGCTCCTTCTCAGGAGGAAGCTGCAAACTGCCTTGAGGTCTCCAAGTTTCTCCATGTTTGGAGAACCATGTGGAAGTGGGTTTGGATCAGAAATAGCCTTTCCCTGTGAGCACAGTCTGACCTGCCCATCTCAGTGCTGATTGTTCTCCCTCCATTCCTATTAAATGCATTTTGTTAAGCAATATCCCAACAACTTAAGACAAGCACAGGAGGCTGGGAATTCTAATAAATAGAAAGCTTACGGCTAACCTGTCTGCAACATAAAGAAGCAGAGAACTGAAAAATACCATGAGAAATGGGGGAAGAGTAATTTCTTGAAATTATACTTTAAAAAGCATCTATTTGTTCCTACATAAAGCGGCTCCTGCTCTTATCCTACCATTGAGCTGTGCCGTGAGAGGTCAGTCGAAGTGAAAGCCTCTGGGGTATAAAAAATTAATCATACCAAATAACTCACAGGCTTCAGGCCTCACATTTTAAACACAAATTACAGTTTTTAGGTGGCCCAGGGAATCTTGTTAGAAAGTGAGGTAACAGTTTCAAGGAGTTAAAAGCAGAATTGGGATGGTTTTGGTGAGTTTTGTTGCCTGTGGAAGTTTTGGATGTGCACAAGTCACCTGTTGATACACTGATTGATACACTGCAATTATTCCAAACTGAGCAAAAAGCACTTAGTGGTGCCTCTTCCTCTAGGTGCAGAGAGTTGTTTTCATATTACTTCCTTAGAATTTAGGAGAGTGGATTATTAATGTACCAGGAAGGCTGTGTCAGTAAATGCACTGGGTACAGCACAGAGGTTTTCCAGTGTCCAGCCCCACTGTTGCATGTGTTACTGGAGATGTGATATATGATAACAACCTGATGTTTTGCCTTGATATCTTCTGACCTCCTGCTCTCCTTAACTCCCTGCTCTCTTTCTCTCTCTCTCTCTGGCCTTTTTTGTCTATCCATTTCTTTTTAGAAAATGAGTGACTTTCTCTCCCAAGAGGATGTGGCTGCAGTGGCAGAGTGGAGCAGTTTTAACACTGGCTTTGCGTGGGAGGGCTCAAGGCAGTCGGTAGTTTTTAGTGAGACTCCAGTGCCACCCGCCTCACAGCCTTCTGCCAGCTGGCACTTTGGTGCTTCCTCCCTAAGCAGCGAGGAGGAGGAGGAGGAGCAGGAGGAGGCGGTTCCCAGCCGATCCGCCAGCGAGGAGGACCTGACATGTGGAAAGGGGGTTTGTGTGGATGTGGAGAAGGACTCGGAGCTCTCTGAGCTGGAGCCCCCACCCAGCCCTGCCACACTTCCCCGGCACTGGGGAGGAGAGGAGGAGGAGGTGGCAGAGGATGGTGAAGACAGCTTTGCCTTTAGAAAGCCACATGGTGAATGTCCCAACCCAGATGCTCCTAACAGGCTGCTGGAGCTCATTCGCTGCTTCCAGGTAGTGAGCCCAGCTCCTGCACCCCACGCCCCGGCTTCCTTTGGAGTGGGAACCCAAACACTGCAGCAAGCAGACGCCACAGACCTGCATAGGAGTTGGGTTTGCTTGGCTTGGACTCGTGCTTGGAGCTAATGAGCTGGTGAATCTCCCACAGTCAGTGCAATAAGCCCCTCTCAATTTATGTTTGAATTAAATATGAGCCACTGTAAATTTGTCTTTACATTAAATGCGAGTCACTCTCAATTTATCTTTGCATGAAATACAGTTGCCACAGTGCAGTGCCCTTTGCTCTTCTTGGATTGAAGCATCCTGTGGCATTGCCATGAAAAGGCAATATTTAGGCTCAAAAATAATGTAATTTTAGCTCCTTAAGGAGTGCTGGCTCCAGCTGGACTGGCAGCTGACTCTCAGCACAGCAGAGCAAATGTGAGGTGCTGTCCAGTGTGTCCCTTTGTGCTCCCCACTGTGGGAGGGATTTTTGCCTGCTCCAGTGTTGATGTTGCTTTTGGTTCAATAGATGCCTGTTTCCCCCTAATGGTCGCAGTGGCATCTGGCAGGGTTGGGGATGGTGGCAGAAATCGAGCTCTCTGGGAAAGCACTGGCTCTGAACTCACTCTGTCTTCTGGATAATCATCAGGTGTTGGAACAACTGATTTCTCTCCGCCCTTTTTTTTTCTTCCTGTTTTATCTGACATTGATTTAATAAAAGTTAAAGATTTGATGAGGATTTTTCATAACACAGTATTACTCTTGAGGTTAGGATAAAGCTGCTCAACTGTGATAAAGTCTTTGTGTGCCCAGGGTTGGTGTTAATCCTGACACTGGCATCAGCAGGTGAGGGTCATCTTCTCCTGGCAACTGGCCATGAGCTTCTGGTAATGAGAAAGTTAAGAATCAGTGGAGACAGCGTCTGTGGTGTCCATTAAACCCTTAATGCCTGGTTTGGGCTGACCAGAGTCCACAGTGTGGAGAAGGGCTGGAGGATTTTGCTGCCTGTCTAATCCTCACGCCTGATTGCTGCCCTCAGAGCAGTGTGTTGTTCCAGAGACTTAAACCCAAAGATTTCCAGGCTGACCTTGGTTCCCACGGTACTTTTATCAGATCAGTGTCAGAACACTTGCCAGCAGCCCAGTCAGGATGTGGAGATGGGAACTGGCTGTTTACAAGATGTTTTTAACCCTGTCTCACAGCCCCCGCTAGTGAAGACTCAGACTGTCACCATCTCTGATGTGTCCAGCGCCATCAAAAGTGAAATTCCCACAAAGGAAGTCCCTATTGTCCACACAGAGACAAAGACCATCACCTATGAAGCTGCACAGGTAAGGTGTGTTCTGATAAATTTCCTAGGGGCTTAATTAAACCCAAGTAAACGTTTTGTTTCCGAACCCTCGGGAGGAGACAGCAGCACCTGCCTTTCTCTGCACGACTGGGTGCAGCACAGGCATTAACTGATGCTGTGGACACTATTTCCAGGTGCGTCTGGTATTTTTAGAGGAGCAGTGGTTTTGCTATCCCTGAAGAGTAATTATTTTTTCAAGATGTGCTTGCGAACAGAATTTATCTTCAGCCACTGGTGGTGTCAGGATGTGGCTCTCTCTGTACAAAGTTAACCTGAGTTGGCCTTTTTTTCTGCAATAAATGCCTTGTCTTGTTTTCCCAGATCACCCAAAGAGGCTGTTTATGCCTGTTCAGAACTTGGTTTATAAATTATTTGGTTATCCTTAGGTTTCAAGACTGAAATGCTTGTTAAACGCCAAATGTTTTGTATAAAATGCAACCTCAGTGGGTATGTGGTGACTGGAAAGTAAAAATCTTAGTGGAGCAATGTTACGAAGCAGAGGATATGCAGGTATGGATTCAATGCTGAGGTTAAAATTAATCCTCAGTCTAAAACAGGTTTTAATCACAGAATGGCAGGATGGTGTGGGATTGAAGGAACCTAAGAGTTCACCCAGTTCTAGCCCCCTGCTGTGGGCAGGGACACCTTCCACTATCCAGACTGCTCCAAGCCCTGTCCAACCTTGGACACTTCCAGGGATCCAGGGGCAGCCACAGCTTCTCTGGACAACCTATGCCAGGGCCTCCCCAGCCTCCCAGGGTACAATTCCTTCCCAATAACACATCCATCCCTGCCCTCTGGCAGTGGGAAGCCATTCCTTGTGTCCTGTCCCTCCACCCCTTGTCCCAAGTCCCTCTCCAGCTCTTCCGGAGCCTCTTTAGGCCCTGAAAGGGCTCTAAGGTCTCCCAGAGTCTTCTCTTCTCCAGGCTGAATACCCCCATCCCTCCCAGCCTTTATTCATGTATTTGAAATTTTGGAGCCTATGTCAGCTTGGCGTTGCCATCACTGCAGGGGTCAGCAGCAGCCTGTGCTCTGCTGTTGCAGTGAAGTGACTGCAGAAATCTCATGATTGTATAATTTGGGATTCCTAAGGAATGCTGTGGCTGCTCTGCATCCTCCCAGCTGCAGCACCAGAGAGATCATTCAGACAATGGTGGTGGGCATTGCCCTGGCTTTCAGCAAGGGTGTAGGTGAATGGAAGAGTTTTGCTCTAACTGGAAAATGGAAAGGAAAAGTGATCTCCAGGGCTGGGATCTATCAGCCATGTGTGCACAGGATGTGATGTGCCATGAGATCTCTTCCAGACTGTGGAAAATGGTCCCACCTTGTGGTAATTCCAGATATTGTCCCAGTGCTGAGCAAGGATGCTGCCCAGTGGGGACATGGATAGCACAGCCAGGATGACTTAGTTTGGGATTTTTGGCAGACCTTGAGTGGTTGAGTTGGGCAGGATGAAATCCAAGAACCAGCTCTAAAAGTTATTCCTGTTTCAGCAAATGCCTGGACGTTGTTTGCTTCTGCAGAACATGAAGTGGGGGATGTGCAAGGTGTTGTCAGGAAGAAGGAAGGGTGACAATAACCTTCTGAATAAGATTGTGCTCTTGGCTTTGTTGATCTCCACGGATGCGGGCAGGTGGAGTTGGGGATCGGTGTCTCTGTTGGTCTCCTGTCATGGTTCAGGCATGGATTGTATGACCAGTATGACTGCGGGGCCAGCAGCATGCTCAGATTTGGGTACATCCCAGTGCCCCCGGTCTGAGGGGTGTCAAAGGTCCTCCCTGAAGGATCTGTGCTTTTTCAGCCTTAAAGCATAGAGACTTTGAGCTTTCAGAGACCTGCCCAGCTCTTGTGCACCTAGGCACAGGTTGACTTGTGTCTTGTACATGATGGAGCTGCTGTCCTCAGATTGTCCTCTGTCTGGCTCTGGTCATGTGGAGCCTTTGCTTCTGTCCCCACTGCTCAGGGACTGATGGCCTGTTCTTGTGTCCCACAGACAGATGGTGGCAATGGGGATTTAGACCCTGGCATCCTGCTGACTGCCCAGACCATCACTTCAGAAACCACCAGCAGCACCACCACCACCCAGATCACCAAGGTAACACCAGGGAGCACCGCAAAACACCAATGCAACCAACAGCCTGATGGAGAGATGGGCAGGGATGAATGAAAGGAAAAAAAAGTTTTTGGAAGGTCCTTTCAAATACATGATTAGTACCTGGAGCAAAGCACAAAGGGTTCATTTTTGCCTGTGTTATATCTGTGGGTTGTGCGTTAATTGCAGCACAGTCTGGACATGGACTCTGACTGTCCTGTGGGACAGCAGGAAGAGCTGTACTGTGACAAGAAGCTCTTCCTTGGCTCAGCTATAAAAAATAACTCTTTGACAGTTTTTCCTTGAGCAGCAGCAGTTTCCCCTGTGACTCTAATGCTGGGTACAACAGCACTATTTGGTGCCACTATTTTTGGATACCATCACAGGCAGCCCCAGTGAGCTCAAACGTCTCTGCACTTTTACACTAACAGCAGCTTTTCCTTCTGTTCTAGACTGTGAAAGGTGGCATTTCAGAGACACGGATTGAGAAGAGGATTGTCATCACAGGAGATGCAGATGTAGACCATGACCAGGTAGGAGTATGGATATGATCCAAAAGAGCTTCCCAGAGCTGGCAAAAATCAGTCAGGCTGCCTGTTCAAAGACAAAAAATGAACCAGGGAAACTTTACTGGGGTAGAGATAAAAGTTTGTATTTTTATAAATTGTGGCTGCTCCATCCCTGTAAATGTTCAAGGCCGGGTTGGACAGGGCTTAAAGCAACCTGGTCTAGTGGAAGGTGTCCCTGCCCATGGCAAGGGGTGGAATGGGATAAGGGTTTAGGTCCATTTCCAACCAAGCCATTCCATAATTCTGTCAGTAATAAATTCATTTTTGACATTAAGCAGCTGAGCCAGGAAAGCTGAATTCTGTGATGAGCAGCAAAGTTTTGATTCCAGAATTGTTTCAGACAGTTGTAGGTTTTTTTTAAAAATCCATAAAAATGTGAAATAAATGTTTTCTTTGACATCTGGCTGATGTGCATTCCTTTTCCCATAACTTTGAAGCACTATTGCTATACTGTAGTGCCAGAAGTAATTTCAGAGCACTCAGCACCTGTGTTACATCTCTTTGGCTTTATACGAAACCTTTCTGATGACTCAGCCTCATTGGCCTCTTGCATGTGTTGGAAGTGATGATTTTGTCATCTGAGAATTATACTTTGAATTTAAATTTAGTCACAAGTATCATGGGGGTGGAAAATATTCTTATGACAAGATCTAGTTTATTAACTCCAACAGAAAATGTCTGAGTTGTGCCTATCACACTTGCTGGAAGAATAAGCAGGTTATGCTTAATTGCTCTCATCCATCTTCTGCCATGGGGCAGTGGAGAGATGGGGGTATTCTTCAAATAGTGCTTTTCCTTTTGGAGATAATGTAATAGCACTAAAAGTCACCAAAGTGTGTGGTTGAAGTCCTGGGGACAGTGTTGGGCGCCACAATTTAAGACCTAAAACAATTAGAGAGATTCCAAAGGAAGCTCTGAAGATAGGGAAGGATCAGGAGGGGCCGTAGAGGGGGTGGCTGTGGGCACTTGGTGTGTTCAGCTGGAGCAGAGGAGACTGAGCCCAGACCTCCCTGGGGTCTGCAGCTCCTCCCGAGGGGCAGCTCCGATCTCTGCTCCCTGTGGTGGAGGAGGTTTAGGCTGGAGCTCAGGGAAAGGTTCTTCCCCCAGAGGGTGCTGGGCACTGCCCAGGCTCCCCAGGGAATGGGCACAGCCCCAAACCTGCCAGAGCTCCAGGAGCCTTTGGACAGCACTGCAGGAATGCCCAGGGTGGGGTTGTTGGGGGTCTGGGCAGGGCCTGGACTGGACTGGATGATCCCTGTGGGTCCCTCCCAACTTGTGACTGTCATTTTCCTGTAATTCTATCTAGCGCATCTATTTTTCTTTTTTACACCCTGGAGTTAGAAGAAGGTTCTTGTGCCCTTGGGGATGGTGGATGCCATGCTCTGACACTGTGACATGCTCTAATCTGTGCTCTCCCATGCTGTCCCTCAGGTCCTGGCACAGGCGATCAAGGCTGCCAAGGAGCAGCACCCAGACATGTCGGTGACCAAAGTGGTTGTGCACCAGGAGACAGAGATTGCAGAGGAGTAGTTGGGCTGTGTGAGTAGAGAGACCACCTCGGTTGGGGGCAGGGGGTGATTGATCTCAGTGCACAGGAGATTTGGCTAAATAGGGTCAGAGTTGAAGTAAAATGATCATTGTTCTCTGCCGAGTCCTGCTCGGGCTGTTCCTGTTACATCAGTGGAGGCTGATGAGGCAGTCACAGACAGACTAATCCTGTGGAAATGAGCCCAAATGGTTTAAAAGCTACATAACTCCTGCCATGAAGCTACTTTGCCTTCCCAAATATCCGTGATGTGCTGAGAGCACATGGAGTAGCTGTAGGTGCCACATAGACCCCTGCCCACATCAGTGCCCAGTAACCCCTGAGATGGATCCCAAGCTTGCCTGGAAATCCTGTTTCCTGCATTTTTTATAAGTTTGGGAAGGAGCTGCTAAAGGAATCCTGGAGCTCTGGCTGTGCATCAGTGCTTTAAAGGCCATCCTGCCCCATGCCGCTGATCACAGAATCCTGGAATGGTTTGGGTTAGATGGGACCATAAAGTTCATCCAGTCCCACCCCTGCCATGGGCAGGGACACTTTCTACTATCCCAGGATGCTCCAAACCCTGTCCAGCCTGGCCTTGGACACTTCCAGGGATCCAGGGGCAGCCACAGCTTGTTCTGAGCACCCTGTGCCAGGGTCTCACCACCCTCCCAGGGAAAAATTCCTTCCCAATATCCCATCTGACCCTGTCCTCTGACATTCTTGTCCTGTTGCTCCAGACCCTTGGGCAAGGTCACTCTCCTAGGTCCCCTTCAGGCACCTCTCAGCTGCTACTGGTGGTAACTCACCTGAATTCAGTTCCCATCCATTTCAGGGAGGCAGATTCCTGTCTCCTCCAGCATGCTGCTGTTGGTAGGTGCAACTTAATCGTCTTCCTCTCTTGCTAGGAAACGTTCCTGCCCGCTACAACACCAGGAGAAAGAAACCCAGCAAAACTACCAAGAAACTACCTGGAGCACAAAGACCTCGGATTTCAGACTTGACACTCAGAGACATTCATATCATTTATTAAGAGTTGCGCTTTGACATTTTATTTGGGATTTTTCCAGAGTCCACTAGATCCTATTGGTTATAGGGTTTTGTTTTGTTTTGTTGGGTTTTTTTATATCTATTGTGACAGAGATGCCATATTTCTAACTTCTAAAATATTTCTAATATTTTTTACAGGTTTTCAGTTTTGCATTCCCTCTCACACAAAGCCTCTTCAGACACAGAATCCCACCTCACAGGGCTCCCTGTTTTAACTTGTATTCCCTCTGCCTCGTCAGGGATAACGGAGCTGTTCCATGCATATTCCCAGTGCGGGATCTGTATGCGCCTTCACAAAGCCATGGGTCCTTCTTCCAGGAGAGTCAGTTTAAAGTCAGACTTCGTGCAGCATTTCCCATTGCCTCTAGCTTATTTTTGTAGCCCTGGAGAGCTCCAGCCCCGCCGTGACTCCTGGGCTGCTCCGAGCTCCCTCCCCACTGGGTTCCAGCCCTGACGTGTGATCACAGTAGGGTTTTGTGGTGTAGCCTATGCACACATCTGAATAGTTGACTAGATTTAAGGAATACTGGAAGTTGCTTCAAGTATCTTATACTGTGAATTTTAGAGCTTTAAGAGGACTGTGATAGCATCTCGCCTTCTTCCCGTGTGTCTCTGCCGAGCACTCCCCACCCGTTTGTGTTTTCTAGGTGCCATTAAATTAAAAAGCCCTTAGAAGTGTGTGTTTAAGGTGTTTGGACTCGGGATGCTATTAAGGTAGGCTTGTGCAGCATTGACAGGAACTGAGCTTTTCAGTGTCATGGTTTTTCACTTGTATGTGTTCATGATTTTTAAATTAGGGAGGGGTTTTTGTTTTTATTTGTAAGTCATGGGTTGGGTTTTTTTCCTCCCCTCACAGTGCTATTTAAAGCTGAACACGTTACTCATTTCCCAGAGTGTGTACCCTACTATAATTTAATTTAAACTCCTTTAGACAATCCTTCCTAGGCCTGCAAGCTGTATTTGGAGAGGCTGAACAAGGAATTTTAGGAGGTGTCAGGTGTTGCTGGTTGTGATAGAGCCAAACCACATGGGAAGTGTTGACATTCTCTCTTCCACGCTGGCCTGCGGGGCTGGATTTGGCTTCATGACCCCTTGCTGGAATGAAATATCAGGGTGATTGTCTAAATCTTGAGGCTGAGCTTACAGACCCCCCAGGGCCATCTCCAGCACAGAGGGGGTGATGCAAAAACATGATTTCAGGGGTTGGATGTGCTCCCACTGCTCCTCTCTAAGCTTCATGGGAATGTTCTTGCCTGGTTTGTCCTTCCACCATTTAAATTTAAGAAGCAAAAAGCCAACCAAGCTCTGTAAAGAGTCTGCCCAGACACTTGTGAACACTTTAGTCCACTTGAGGTTGTGATTTTTTTTTCATGTATAAATATACAATATATATATATAAATATATATATATAGTGTGGCACAGTGGTAGCTGAGGGCAGGGAGTGCTCTGCTCCTCAGGTGAGGATGGGAAAAAAATGGTAATAAAGATAAAAGCTCTCCAGTTTTAAATTTAAATCATGTATTTCAGAAGTCACTGGATTTAGCTCAGGCTGCAGTGACCTCACTGCTGAGCTGCAACCAGCCCTGGAACTACACTGGGGCTGGTGCAGCTTCTCAGCTTCAGGTGCAATTTTAATTAAGCTGCCAGTATTGATTGGAGACACTGCTGGAGCTGCTGGATTTTGGCTCTATTTGAGCCTTGCTGGCCCTGGGTCCTGCTCAGCCTCCAGCCTTCCGTGCTGGCAGCTGCCTCTAGGCTGCTCTGGTGCCCAGGATGCTCTGCCTCCCTCAGGGCATCGTGCTCTGGGGATTTAGGGAGCCCTGGGCTATAGTGCAGAGATTAAGTGTTCCTATCCATGTCTGAAAAGCCCATTCCTTCCTTACTTGTTCTGCCACGCAGGCCCTGGAAGAGGTCTGTGTCTCTGCTGTCCTCAACTTAGTTGGGTAATGCTTGCCTTAAACACCCATCATGCTGAGCACCCTCTGTCACTGTCCTCTTTGTGGGAGTTGAGTTCTTTGCCACTCTGTCCTTCCTTCTCACTTGCAACAGACACCTGAGGAGTGAGGGGGCACATGAAGTAGTGGCTGAGAGGATTTCTGGGCTTTACCAGGCAGAGCCAGTGTGATAAATTAAGTTTGTCCACAGCACTCAAAGGCACTTGGCTGTCAGGAGAATTTAGCGGACTGTGGTCCCTGGGTGTTCCCTTGGGGTGTCCCATGCCCTGAGCACAGTGAGTGGGACAGAACACCCCAGAGGATTTCTGGGGTAAGAAACCTGCTGGCAGGAGAGGTGGTTCCTTTCCAAAAGGATATGGTCACTGTCGCTGCAGATGTCCCTTGTTAAAGGGCCTGTAGACTAGACCAACCCTATTTTTATTTTTTCCTTTGATTTTGGGTGGCTGTTTCCAGGTTGTCCATTTTCACACTTCCCCCTGCTGAGTTCTTGCTTCTTCTGGAGTAATTCAAACAAGTCATGGCCTCATGTGCCCTTTGCCATTGCCTGCTGTCTGACCTCAGGGGTTTCCAGCCCCGCTCCTGCCAACACGGTGCCCAAGCCCAGGAGCTGGATAGGAGCCTGGGAAAAAGATAAAAATTTAAAGCAGAAGAAGCTTGTCTCACCCTCAGCCAAGGCCGTGGTGGAGCTGCCCACTCCCCTTCCACCTCTGGTGGGATTTAAAATCCTTGGCTCTGAGCGTGCTGTGTCAGCTCCAGGGACAAACCAGCTAAGTAAGGTCTATTTATATGAATGTTCCCAGCTCTTCCCACTCCACAAATTCACCCAGAGACTGTCTTGATTGTATAATATGCATTATATGGAAGCTATTTATATATGAATGAATGTTTTTATAGAAAGGAAGGCAAGGAGCTCTTGTTCTTCTCCATTAAACTGGAATGGTAGCTCCGGTTGCCCAGTAGCAATCCCTGACCAACAGAGATGTGTTAGCAAAGGACTGACTGATTTCTGGTTTTAATAAAATGTGGTTTGCTGATTTTCCTAATTGTACAATTACCTTAAGAGGTGGTAGCATCCCAGCCTTAGAGATGAAACTTGTAAAAACAAAAAAAAAATAAATTATTTAGTTGAGAAGATGAAGGAGCTTTGTAAAAATTTTTTAAGGCTATTGTGAATTGTCTAGGTTAGGCATTTACACTCTTTATAAAAATAGGAACTTTTAAAGTTGGCAAAACTTTCTGGATCAACTAGTGATGGGAGCTGTTATTTCAGATTTTCATAGTGAATCAAAGGGAAAGTTGCCATAGTGTTTAGGCAGACCTAAGTGTTCAGTATTGCTTCTTGTATTGCATTTTTCAATAAATCTTCAAACAAAACTCTTTCCCTGGCGCTGAATTCTCTTCCTCCTTCTCACCTTCCTCCAGGTCTCTCTCCTTAGCCTGGCTTTGTGGTGACTTGGTTTTACTGGCCTAAACCAAAGACCCCAAATGTAGCTACAATGGTGCCAAAGCTCTCCTGGCCCTGGGCCAGCATTTCCCTGCACTCTTGGTGCCTTCAGACCCTTTAAACAGTTCCCATTGTGGTCACATGTGGGACCAAAGCCCCCAGAAGGGCCAGAATTGCAATTCCCAGAGTTCCAGTTTGCCCCAAAGAAGCATCACTTGACATAAAACCTTCCTTTGAGCTGTAGAATTTGTGGTGAGCCCAGGTGAGGTCTGTGCTCAGCAGCTGCTGCCCGACTCTATGTAAGTGTGACTCAACTGGAGTGAAATCCATTGATATTTTGGTCCTAATTTTTTCTGGCTGCAGCAGCTTTAGGAGGGACAGAAATAAGGCATAAAAAGCTGACAGGGCATCTTGGCTGTAGGCCTGACAGAAAACAAGAACCAGATGGCCCAGTTAGGGCAGCTGGAGACTGGAAATTGGCTGGGAAGGGCTTCCCTGGGGGCAGGGGCAGCCCAGGGGCTGGTGTGGTACCTCCCTGTGCCTCGGTTTCCCTAACAGGCAGAAAGAGAAGGGTGGCACGTGGCATGTGAATTCCCATTGCCCCAGACACAGCCATCACTGCTTCCACCCTGACCCTGGACAGTTTGCTTCCAAGTACTAAATCTCAGTGTCCTGTAAAGCCAAAATTACCAAGGAGCCTCAGAACCTGGCCCTGGAGAGAGTTGGGAACCTGCCGCCACTGAAGCTCTTTCCCGTAAGTGTCACAGCAACATGAATCACTCAGCTCTGCGGCAGAGCCAGGTCCTGTTATCTCCCAGGCTTCTGCCCCCAGCCTGGCAGGGTCATGCTGAAAACAGCCCTGTTCCAGGGAGCTGGGGCTTGGGGAGGTCCCAGCACCTTCAGACAATGCACTGGTGTGAGGGGGTCATGGCTGGGTACAAACCTCAGCCCCAAAAACATCACGTCTGCAGACAACCAGCCAAGAAATGGCTTAGGCCCTTGGCTTAGCTGCACTTTGGGATGTCAGTCCCCTGCTCAACAGCCAAGACATCATCACCTGCTCCCACTGTAGGTCCCAATCTGTCCCGCAGCTACCAGCTCCAACAACAATGCGGGATTGTGCTGGACTGCACCTGTGTGTCCTGGCAGAAACACCATCATCAGCCTTGGGACTCCCACAGGGAGGGGACATGGGGCTGATGGTTCCCAAGGGGCTCCTGGCACATCCCTGTCCTGGACACTGCAGGGATGTCAGTGGCACCAGGGATATGGTCCCACATTGCCCATCCACCCAAACCATGGTGCTTTGCTGGGCAGGAGTGTTGCCATTGCTAGTGAAGGGACACCCCAGCACAGGTGATGCTGGAACCCCATCCAAAATGCCCAGGGGAAAAGTGTCCTCATCTTATTTCCCCAGGGTACTAGCTCAGGGACAGCAAACGCCCACCTCAATGCTCAGCAGTCTGGGGCCGTCCCAGGAGACTGGAAAGGCTTTTCCTTAAAGCTCCCCAAAGCCCCTCTGGGTGAGTGTCCCAAACCCAGGGTGCCTTTATCCACCTCACAGCCAGAGCAGGAGGGGGTGTGGTAATGTTGCCTGTGCCGTTTTGCCTGGCTACCAGCTAGGGAAAATTAGCAAACAAATACCATGGCAATCCAGATGCAAATAAATAAAACCCCAACCCCTTATCCCAGCTGCGCAGGAAGCAGCAGCTCCTGGCGGGCCAAGTCTGCACTCCTGGGTGGCCCTACACCCACCCCGGGCCCCAGATTCCACACCAAAGGCAATGACTCTCTTGGAGGTCCCATCCTGTGGCAAGAAGCTACAAAAGTTGCTTTCCTTCATCACCCATCCCTGGTCCTTCCTCATGTCTCCATCTCAGAACTCAACCTGGAGAAGCAGCTGTCACATCAGGAGAAGTTCCCATTAAGTCACCAGCTTATCCCAGCCCAGGGTATTTTTAGGCTGTTCCTCCTGGTTTTGGGGCTCAGCAGCCAGTCGTGTTCCTGGAGTATCAGGGCTGCTCTCAGGGCTCCAGGGGGAATTGCTGTGGGAGCCAGGCAGCAGCGGGGTGACTCCATTCCTTCCAGCTGGGAGAGACAAGGCTCTGAGATAAACAGGATTGAAAGGGGAGGAATTATGTTGGCAATGGGCCAGGTTGGACACACTGAGCTCAGCTCTGAGTTCCATCACTGGGGAAACTGAGGCACAAAAGAATAGCCAAAACCAGGTGGGGGAATCACCTCAGGTCCTGCAGCAGCTGGGTCAATGGCCTTAGATTCATCCCTGCTCCGTCCCCAACCACCCAGGGAAGCACCAGTGCAGACTCCTGCAGATTGATGGGCATCTTTTGTTTTTTGCCCCCAGCATGGGCAGTGGTCCATGATGGGCTCCAAGTCAAAGCCCCAGAGATCTGGGCTCCAGCTCCATGCCAGCACTCAGCTGTCAGGACACATCGTGTGGATGCTGACAACACTGAGGGAACTCTGGCTTTTGACCCAGGACCAGCCCCAGGGCAATCCATCCCACATCGCTCAGCACATTTCTACAGTAGGATTAACATGCAGAGCCTTGGGTGGCAGCAAACCTATACAGGATGCTCCCAAACCCACAGAAAAAAAAAATTAAAAATGATTAAGCAACTACTCCCAACCCCACCCCAGCTCCAGCTCTGTTCCAGCTCCCCTGGGTACTGGGAAGGACTAGGATGGGTGCCTTTGGCTCAGTGCTGGCTCATTAATTCAGAGAGGCATTTTGTATCACACTCTTGCCCTTTTTTAAAATAAAGCAACAGAAATCAGCCCCCTGCCAAAAGGGGCAGGGTGTTACAGACCCGGGGAGCACAGCTGCACCCATCACACTGGTCCTCTTTAGCCATGGAGGACAAAAGCCACACTCACCCAGCACAGGTCACACCGTCCCCTACGCGTCATCTTCCCGACACCTCGGCAGGAGATTTATGGCCGGGATCACTCACTCCTGGCTGTACTGCAAGTGCACACTGGGAGCAGAGCCCTCGCCTTCCCACAGACCTTAAATCTTAAGGAAGGGCCCTCCAGTCAAGCAGATTCATGGCTGTGACCTGCCCCACTGCGGGGAGAGGAGGAGGAGGGGGAGGAAGAAGAGGAGAAAGAGCTGCAAACCAGCCAACGGCTGGGCAGTATCAGGGAGTGATTGTCCCCAGCTGTGGTTGTTGTGCTCTCTGGGGACAGAGGTGTCCCAGCAGCAAATCTGGAGACCCACTGGCACTACTGGGCTGTCCCTGGGCATGAGAGACCCTCTCACAGCCACTGGCAGAGTCTGCACCTCCCCAGGGCATATCTCCCACACACAGCCTGTGGTAGTGGTTCCCTCAATCCATTTTCCCAATTTTATCCATTTTTGGCCCAAACTAAGCTGTCCTGTAGCCATGCATCAGCTGAGAGGTCTCTTGGTGGTGTGGGATAACTGCAATTGCCTTTGGTCTCTCCAGCCTCCATCCTCTGGTCCAAGGGACCCCCAGGGTCAGCCCTCATCAGCCTGGACATGTTGGTGTTGGGGACAAACCCCAATTTTCTTTGCTGATGTTTATGATGAAATACCCCTTCTGTTGGTCGGAATCTCCTCCTGCAGTGGTCACCCCCCGGGGTGGGATACCATGGGGGTGACAACAGCTGGATATTTAGTCCATAGTGGGTCCAGCCTGTTCCTGAGCAGGACAGAAGGTACTACCAAGCACTGCCCTTCACGGGATGTGCAGTGTGACATCTCCAGGGCTTCCAGGATTGTTCCACTTCACAGCTCTGCAGCCAAGCAGTCAACGGAGGGATCCATCCAGGGTGTCCAATTTTACTTTTAATTTCTAACCCAGCCTCGCCCTGCCCAGTTCATTCCCAGAACACTGTGAGGACAGCATACATGGCATCCATCCACTGAAACCAGCACTGCTAATATCCCACAAATACTCTGGGAACAGTGTCCACAGACAGAGCTGAAGATGAGGGATGCACAGATGCTGCTCTTCCCAGAAGATGCTGCTCTTCTCCAGAAGGCACAGGGCTTCTCACCCTGCCAGATTAATTAATCAAGCTGCTTTGCAATTTGAAATGATCCCTGTGTGACTCAGAAATGCCTCTCCTGGATGATGCTGCTGAGCTGGGAAGGAGGATGGGGCAGGAGGATGATGCTGGTGCAGGCACATGGTCCAGGCAGGCTGCCCTGTGATCCAGCCATTTCCCACAGCTAGACTGAGCCTCAGCCAGAAAATGAAGGGGAAAATTTTAAAAAAAACCACCCCCAGTAGCTTCTTGTGCAGCTCCTTGTGGCATTTTGGGCTTCAGTTTCTTACTGCCAGTTCCCAAAGCATGGCCCAGGGCCCAGCATTAGCTCTGGCTGCAGATGGTTAAGCCCAAGTTATTTTTGGACAAAAACCTTCTGGCACTTCCCCTGGGATGCTGCTCCAGGGCAGACCCCAATGGTGACTTTTTCTTGTTGCTTATTGCATTGAATCAGTGCCTGAATAATGCTGAGATTAAGCAGCCAAATAAATAGCTGAGCTTGGACTGGTATCACTCCCAGAGAATCCTTTGGGATGCAACTGGGCCCAAACCGCAGCTGTCTGTCCCATCTCCGGTCCCTGCACGGGGGAAGCTGCATCCAAGCTCTCCGGCAGGGTTGGCACTGGAAACAGACAGCTTTTCCCTGCAAAGCAGAACACCCCCCATCAAAGCACTGTGGGGAGTGCTTTGGGAGAAGCTTTTAGGGTGAAGATAGGGCTGGGGAAGAAAAGACAATTTCCAAATGATTTTACTGGGATGTTTTGATCTGGAGAAGGATGTGGTTCCCAGCAAGGTGTGACACTGTTCACTTCAGACCAGAGAGGGAGAAGCAGAGACAGGAATAACCCCTCCCACAAACACTTCATACAGATAAAAGAGATTTCAGCCATCCCAACAGGCCCTGGTTTTGGACAGGCAAAACGCAAAGATCCCATCTAGGCTGCCACAGCCATTTTAAAGCCTCCCGAGCTGCTGGAGAGCAGAGCTGTCCTTGTCCCATTGCTCCAATCCATCCTTCCACATGCCCTGGCATCCCAGGTCTCCTCCTGCCCAAGAGAGAGCTGGAGGGAGTAAGAAGGGATGGGATGAACCCCCAGCTCCCTTTTCTCCAGAAATCTATCCCAGTGCTGAGGCTGCCTCTCCGGCCTCATCCCATACAGCTCCTGTTCTGCATCCAACAGGCACAAAGTAACAGAACAGCACCAAACAGGACCTGGCAAAAACAGCACTGACACTCCCCTACCTCTCTACCTGCATCCTCCATCCCACCAAAAACCAGCATAAACAAACCCAGATCCACTGAGAGGCTCTCAGAATTGCTGCACCCCAGGTGGGCAGCAGCACCTGGCTCACTGCCTGCAACTCCCTGGGCACCTTCTGCATCCCTTCTCTCCATAAAAATCCCAAACCTCGTACTTATCACCTCATCCTATGAATGTTGAGCAGCTGGTTATGGAGCATTCCTTCTTTAGTGGAGTCTGGGTGGGGGCACAAAGTCTCAAAGACCCTCTGGACAGACTGCTGCAGGCACTGCCCCTCCCAGGCATCCCACAGGCAAGAGGAGGAGGCAAGGCAGCACCACATGGCATCCAGATAATATTTAATAGCCCCGTTGGGCCGACGTGCTCTGGCTAAGTAAATTTTCTGGTGGGTTGAGGCTGGATAAGAGGACATCACCCCCCAAAGCATCTCCCCACCCCAACCCTGCTGAGATAAAGTGCTGTGGGGGCTGGTGGGGCTTCACCTGCCCCCATGTCCCTATCCCACATTTTATGTGGGGTCTCAAAGCGAGGACTCCTCTGGAAAAGCCACCAGGAGAAGGGCTTATAAGGCCAAGGGCATCCACCCGGCAGGACATCCCACCTAGGCGAGTCCTCACCCAGGAGCAGAGGGTCAGGACCTTCCTCTTGGCATTGGCTTAAATATGCTGCCCCCATACGCCTCCTGGATGTGGGGTTTTGGGGTTGCTGGTGGGTGCTGGGGGCTAGGACGAGGGACTGGGATGTTACAGTCCCCCAAAGGTGCTGGGAACATCAGACCCGTGTGCCCTGCTCCATCCCCACCACCCAGGAGCTGGGTAGGGGCTCGCCCCGGCTTGGGGGCTCGCTGGGCTCCAGCAGCTGGTCTGAGGACTCGCCAGTACTTTCCAGTTTGGCGTAGCCCACAAGGCTGACGTGGTCCAGCCGAGGCCAGCTCCGGTTCTTACGGTCCTTGATGGGGGCCACCAGCAGCACCCCTGGCCGGCCAAGGTCCAGGGATTTGGAATGTCCCGGGGTGTGGAGGTGCACATCGGAGCTGAGCCCCACCAGCGGCTTTGCACCAGGACAACTGTTATCCATGTTGATGACAACGTGGCCACCACCACCACCATCACCACCCTGGCTGCAGAGTGCAGGGCTGTCACCAATGGAAAGCGGAGCCCGGGAGAGCTGTGGTGTTTTGGGGGGATGCTCAGCAGAGCCCCTCTCTGCCCTGCCATCAGCCCCCCGTGCTGCCCCATCCAGCAAGCAGTTGTTGAGCTTGATTATGGGCAGCGTCAAGGCCCCCACAGCCGAGGACAGGAGGGACTCGGCTCCAGCGTGGCACGGGAGGCTCAGCTTGACCTCGGTGGAGCGGAGGCTGCCGAGAGAGGTCCCAGGGGAAGCTGCCGGGTGCTGCAGGAACTCGGCCATGGCCTGGAGCCGGTTGGGGCTGTAGCAGTCAGACCACTTGCTGCCAGGGCTGGGGCAGGGCTGACAGGACAGGTCCACCTGGTAACAGCCCTCCAAACACTCAGCATTGGCCTTGGGGAAGGGCTGGCTGTCCCCATGCTGGCAGTGCCCGTCCTCGGGGCTGGTCCCCTCAGGCAGGCCCACTGCCAGGCTGTAGAGCCCCTTCTGCATCAGCTGCCGGGTCTCCATGTCCCTGTTCTCGTACAGCATTGTGTTGGCGCAGATGAAGATGAAGAGCCCAATGCCCATGATGACAGGGCCGATCAGCTTCAGCTTCTCGCTGTGGGGCATGTGGCGCCCAGCTGCCACCTCCCTCCTCATGTCCCCCACCACACTGGTGTTCCCCGCGCTGGCCCCGCTGCCTCCATATCCCCGGTGAGGCCAGTAGCCCACCACGGCAATGGTCATGCCCACCAGGACCACCGAGATGCCCACCATAACGAAGGCCCCTGCGGGTGAGCGCATGCGGAGCTGCCCTTTCAGCGAGGGCTCTGTCGGGGGCTTGCGCCGCAGGCGGCGGCCCTGGCGCCGCGCTGGGACGAGGGGCACTGGCACCTTGGGCCCTCCATGCTCTGGTTCCCGCATAGGCACGTTGGATTCGGTGCTCTCCGCAGTCATGGTCTCTGGCTCAGCCGCAATTCCTGCACGATGGGAGGAGAAAAAGGTGAGCAGGCATCACTGGGGATCCTTGCGCCCAGGATGCTGGAGCATGGGCACCACAGGGACACTGAGAGCATGGGGATGCCGGAGCATAAGGACACCGAGCCCACAGGTTACACCAGGCAGGGACAAGCAGCTTTGCTCTGCCCAATTGCTCCCCTCTTTCCTCAAGTCACTTCTCTCTCCTCACCCAGGAGTGAAGGGCTAAGGCATCCCTTCCAACCACACTCCCAAAGCTCCCAAACTCATCCCTCTAAACCCCTGAGCTGCGCAGGAAGCGAGGACAGCTGGGACCCTGCTGTGCCACACCCAGCACAGAGCCTTTGCTGGCATTGCAGCCTAAGGACCTGTCCTGGGTCACCCCAGTCCTGCAACACCTGCAGAAGGTGCCACCCCCAGTCTGCCACAGCAGCAGTGAAGGAAGGGGTTATTTATTCATCTGCTGGGGAAACTGAGGCACCTGGAAACTCAAATGAAAGGTCTGACACAGCCACACCACCCAGAGCCCTATGAGTGATGATCCAAGCAGGACCTAAAAACCTAAACCAACATCAAGGCACTCATTAGACGGCAGGACCCACCAATCCATGGAGAATTTAAGCTAAAAGAGGTGTTTTCCCCAATCTTCTGCTGTCTCTTACTTCTTCTGACCTGCTCAGTGCATCCCCAGGATCCTACCCTCACACACACCAACATAAAACTCCACATCTAGGGATTTACAGGGATTTACACTGCATGGTGTGTCATTTTATCCAGAACTTTATTTCCTAGATGAGCAAAAAGGTGTTGAAGCTGCTGCCCAACACAGCGGGTGACCAGCTTGGCAGGAAGCATCAGCTGGGCAGGCACCATTGTGCCTGGGATAAGTGGAACCCTGGGAAGCTAAAACAGGCCTTGAACAAGTCCCAGACCAAAAACATCTTTAAAAACATATAAATAAGCTCATGCTGACAGGAATCCATGTCCTCGCAGAGTGGTGCTGCATGCCCAGCCACGGCTGGCAGTGGGGCTGGGGCGGGATGGGGTCTCCGTGAACTCTCCTGTGTCTCCCAGCACTGCCAGCATGGAAATGCTGCCCAGGCCGCTCCCAAAGGAACATCCCGAAGGGGATGTGAGCAGGGAGAGCTGCAGGGTGGTCCCCAGCCAAGGGATGCTGTGGGAGGGAGCTTGTTACCCCACTGCATGTTAAACTGTCAAGAAAAGCATTTGGACAACACAATCATGGATATTCAGCAAATCAAATCCAGAAACTAAACGCAAGGAGAGCCCTGCAGGAGGAGGGGGTGACCACTACAATTTCACTCCCCAAGATGAATTAAGTGCTGAGAGCCAGTGACCAGCATCCAAACAGCAGAAAAATACTACTTTTTGTCCCCAGTTAATCATCTTAAGGTGTTATTAGCATCAGAGGGAAGGAATTAAAGATACGAGATCCAGGATGACAGCTTGTTCCTGGCACAAGGCTGTCAAGCTGTGACAACTCGAGTAAGGGAGATTTAAAGGGGAAAAAAAATAAAGCCCCAAACAAACCAGACCAAACCCCAGGCCACTGCTGAGTGGGGTGTTAAGGCTTTCTGAAAAATAAATTGATAATCTCACATGGCAAAGGGAGAAACACAATAAACCCAAGGTAATGATCATCCTGAAAAATGAGGCTTTCAATATTTTGGTATTAAAGGGAAACCACTGAACACTTGAACACATCCCAAAGACTGTGGGCTTTTTGCTTCCAAATGCCCTGATTAAGGTTATGTCTCAATTTTCTCTAATTGCCATCTTAGCTTCAAACTCTCTCAATTTTTATAGCAAACCCTTTAAATGCCTTGCTGGCTACTTAGGGATTCAGAAGAGAATGACTCTCTACATTGCAAGAGAAAGCTCCTGGGCACTGACTGGGGGGAACAGGACCCCACAGCTCACAACCCCAAACTCACACTGAACACACACCAGGCACCTCCTGTTTTATTGCGGAGTCTCAGCCATGCCTCTTTAACCCCAGTTCCTCTAACCTCTCTAACCCCCGCTGTGGAATCAAGACCAGTGTCCACAGGGACCAGGAGCATCCCTGGTGTCCCACCTGTGCATCCCATGGGGAGAACAAGCTTCGCTGGGGTCCTGCCTGTGAGGACCGTGAGCACCTCCCAAATCCTGCCTGTGAGGACCACGCATCCTTTGGATCCCATCCAGGACAATGCTTTGGGTCTAGGTGATGTTCACCTGGGCTGCACCAGGCTGCTCTTGCCACACTTTTGCTCTGGATACAGTCTGAGATTCACCTCAGGCTGCTTGGGAATGGGTACAGGAGGATGAGAGGTGCCCACCCACCCCACATCCACAGGGTCCAGACCACACTGGGGCTGAAACAATCCTCTTCCCACCTCCTCTCCTCTTCCCTGGGCACAGGGACAGAGGTGCTGGCAGGAGGGACAGGCAGATGTCACCAATCTGGCTGCAGGTGGGGAATACCCTCTGTAGCTCTGGCCGCTATTCCTGCCCAGAGTGCCTGTCCCTTATGTGCCCGCTGCCGTGTTCTGAACTTGGAGCATTTCCTTGCTCACTGCTGAGGCTGGTTGTTCCCAGAGTTCAAAACCATTATTTTTATTAATAGAATCCCCAAGGTTATATAACCCTTTTAGAAAAAAATAAATTTCAAAAATACAAAACCCAGCGCCGTCATTCCCTCCTGCACCCTGCAGCCGCTGACGCTCCCGCGAATGGATGAATCCCAGGGTAGAGCAGCAGCATCAGACACAGCTCAGAGCACAGGAACGGAGCTCGGGGACAGCCCGGCCCCACGCTGGGGACAGGCAGTGGCTCAGCATTCCTGGCCACCTCCGTCCAGCCCGGAGGCATTTGTGGCTCACCAGGACCAGCTCTGAGGTTTCCATTCCCGGTGGGAAGGAATGACAGTATGGAACTGTAAATGTACTGGAGCCCGATGAGCACTGCTCTGCTGCCAGGTTAATCCCAATCCTCGCAATAAGCCTGACATTAAAATAAACCCAAATATTTCTCTAATCCCTCCCATCACAAAGGCACATTGCTGGCTCCACCCTCCCACCTCAATCCTCTCTGGCCGCCTTCGCAGATTGATTCTCCTAAAATTTGACACTAAATCCCAATGCATCTGACAGCAGCAGAGCTGGGTGGTCTGCTGAATTTGGGAAATTTGGGAAGGGTCCCTCCTGCAGGCAGATCCTCACATCCCCTGGGTGTCCCTGGGATGCTCTGCCCCTACCATGACTACACTGCCAGTTTGAATTTCCAACATCAAAGGCTATCAAAAAGCAGAAATGGCCTCCAAATCTCCCTCTGGCTGAGGGAAGAGAGGCTGTAATGGTGTCTGGGAGTGCCACTCCAGTCCTGGGCCACAGGAGGTGCCACCCAGCTCAGTGATGGGCTGGAGATGCAGAAATGCCATATGGAAAAGGGCCAAGTGCAGGCAACTCTGAGGGCCTTCCCCTCAAGGTTTATCCCTCTTGCCAGTTATCCTTCCAGAAGCTTTTTCTTTTCCTTGGCTCACACCTGGAAAGGGCTTCACTGCAGGACAGCATCCACCACACAGAAGGGAATCCAGCATCTCCCTAGGGAGAGTGTTCCCACTGCTGCCATGCCCAATCCCAGGCTGTGCTCCCCAACCGCGAGGCATGATCCCATTCTGCACTCAGGATCCCACCCTGGATGCAGGATTCTCTAGGTCCTGTGCAGGGCATCGCCCCGGGAGCTGGCACAGGAGCAGCCCTGGCTGTAATGAACACCCAAGAAATGCCCAACAAACAGAAGCCACCTCTGTTTTCCTTTTCTTTTCCTAAAGTACTGTGACTTTAAAGATGCTCTCCTCATTTTGGGAATAAACTGGTTTTGCAATTTGCTGCTGAATCAGCCAGCAAAGCCTGCAGTGTGTCTAAAGGCCACAGTGATGGCTGAGACCCCAAACCAGGGAGCACAGCCCAGCCCCCTCTGCCTCATCCAAGCCCTGGGGAGCCTATAACATCCAAGCCCGTGGTGGCTGAGCTCCCCCAAATTCCTCTCCACAAGGAAAGGGGATCCAGGCAGCCAAGACCTTCTGGGTATGAGGCTGTGTCGAGCTGCTGGAGCCCCCCCGGTTCTCCCACCCACAGGGAAGGTATGGAGAATGGCAATGACAGTCTGCAGTGAGATGTGTTGCTTAAAAATAACTCCTTTTCAGCCCAACCTCCAACGCCGCCCCCGGCACGGGGCAGGAGGCGACCACAGGAGCAGTACCCAGGCACCAGCTCCTTCCCCATCCCACTTCCCATCCTGGCTGCAGGAGACTGAAGCCAAGGCCAGCCAGGGAGCAGCAGTGATCCCAGTGCATGGTGTATCCCTCATGCTGGATACTCGTGGTGGTCTGAGCCCTCATATCCCCACCTGTGCAGTGCCTCCTCCTTCCCTAGTTCTCTGAGTTCACTTCAAGTTCCCTTCCTCGGCTACACATAAGGGTCTCCAGAGAGAGAGAACAGGAGAAAAATCTGCCAGACATTTCTGGGGGTTTCCCAGCAGGAGCAAACTGTCACCATCCCAGCATCCACTGGCAGCTCCCAGTCCAGAGCCTCCCCTGGGCTCATTCCCAAGGAATAAAACCTCCCTGTGTGAACCTGACACAAGTGTTCCCAATGTGGTGACAAAATCCATGGCTCCAGCTGGGGACACTCATTAATCAACCATAATTAATTCAGTTCCCTCACTGAAACTTCCACATAAACTCAGTAACGCTAATTACCACAGCATGGGAAGGATTATCCCCTTCCCAGCAGGAGTCACCTTCTGGTCTTGGACAGAGAGTCTCACTGGGGCTGTGACAGATTTTCACCTTTGCTGCCACACTGAAGACCCTGGGATTGACAACCCAAAGGTCAGAAGTGCCCCTGATTCCCCTCTCCGCAACACGAAGACCTTGGTTTTCCCAGGTGAAGGATGGGATGGAGGAGGGGTTAACACAAAACCACCTGCACCAAGCAACTATCAACAGGGGCATCACCCCCACACCTGGCCGGGCTGTGGAGAAGCACCGTGCCTGCCTCCCATCATCCGGTCACATGTCCCAGACGGTGGTCAGGAGCCACCAAGGCCACTACTGTCACTTGGAATATGATCCAGGGAAAGATGGTGCTGGGGTGATTTGGGGACACAGGGGTCTCTCCTTTTGCTTTCCACCCTGTGCTTGACCCCGAGGGTCCCGATGGGCAAGTGGGACGTGAGAAGTGAGAGGCATCAGTACCACCAGTAGCTCCACCTCCATTCACCTTGACTTCCCCTAACTCCTCCCTGCTCCTAAAAAATGGGGCCATGCTCTGAAAGCCTCTCTAACCCTCAGGCAAAAGAAAGTGTGGAAACATCCCACTGATTACTAATTATCAGAGCTTGCCTTACCCAGATTTGCTCTGCTAATTAGTCTAATCTCCATGGTTGGGAAATGAGCCGCAGTCATCCATGGTGAGGAGCTCACACAACTTGGATGTTGCTTAACTCTGACATGTCAGACCCCTGCGATGGGAGCGTGATTGTAATTCATGGCTGCTTCTGGCAGGCCATTGTTTAAGGACACAATGAAAATCCACAAATTTGGTGTTTCTCCCTCAAGTCAGTGCTGAAATCAGGACATCTGCATTGCTCAACTTTTTTGATAGGAACCAGATGCAAATAATTAATAACTCCAAATTCAAGATAATGCAGACTAAATTTAAATGGAGAGAGCTCTTTGCTCACTTGGAGGAGGGGGAGGAGTGAGGGGGATTTCCTGGGAGAATTCCTGCCTCTGGGAAGTGGTATGCGGTGGCAGGGCACCCAAGGATGCAGGCTGTGGCCAAGCACCCTGCAAATCCTCGCAGCCAAGAGAAAAGGAAGGAGAGTAAAAGAAAAATCCATAGGCTTAGATTTCCAGGGAATTAAGACCAAACTTCTTGAATTTGGCAGAAAATCTGCCTTCTGCTGCTTCTTTGAAAAATCCTTGCCAGCATGGAGGGAGGGGATGGGATGGAAGGATGGAGTCCAGAGGCTACCTCCCTGCTCCCAGGCACGGCCCAGGTTATCCAGGGGGTACAGACACAGATCCCATCCCCTGCTCCACAGGCCCACATCCCACTCGGCCTGCGAGCGATGAAGTTCCCAGCTGTATTCCCAGCTGGTATCACTCTTAACTCCCAGCTTTTTAACCCCCATCTCCCCTACTCTTTACCCTGCAAAAGACACATCTTGCTGATTTCATGAGCAAGGATCTAAACCGACCTAAAGGTGAGACAGAGCCGTGGGTCTGGGCTGCAGTCGCTGACCCCTCCATGCCATAAAGCTCAGCCCCTTGTGCACACAGGCCCTCTCGATCCCAAACTCCAGGACCCACTGGGATAATTTCCAGCTACTTCTCTCTGGAGTGTCTACATCAAACCCTGCGTGGGGATCAGCAGCGGGGCTACTCCTCACCCCAGTCCTCTGCCAGGAGCCTCGGGAATTGCAAAAAGTGCTGGCATTGGGCAGGTCTGCTCAGCTCCCGGGTTTTGGCTGTGTGAAGATGCGTGTGCCTCTGTGTGGGCTTGCACAAGAGTGTGCGTGCACATCTGTGCACAGCTGGGTGTGCATGTGAGTGTGTGCGCGTGTCTGGGTGTCCCTGTGCGTGCCTGGTGTCTGTGGGAGCAGATTTGTACATCGTGTCCGTGGGTGCCTGGTGCCCCTCAGCGCACAGTGCCTGTGGGTGCCCGGTGTCTGCCCACGGGGGTCCGGGGGTGCTCAGCGCCTGCCTGTGGGTGCCCGGTGTCTGCCCACGGGGGTCCGGGGGTGCTCAGCGCCTGCCTGTGGGTGCCCGGTGTCTGCCCACGGGGGTCCGGGGGTGCTCAGTGTCCGGCGCGCATCCCGCCCGGGTTGTGTGCCCGAGGTGGATGTGGATGTGCACGGCCGGTGCCGCGTGTCCGTGTCCGTGTCCCCCCGCCGTCCCCCCGTCCCCGCACTCACCGGCGGCCGCCGAGCCGTGCGCCTCCCGCCGGGGCCAGGGCCGGTGCCCTGGGGGCGGCGGGCGCTGGGCTCCGCCGCCGCGGCCGGGGCCATGGAGCGGCAGGAGGCAGCGGGGCGGTGGGATCCCGGCTCCCCGCTCGCCGCCGCCGGGACGTCTGGGCGCGGGCAGGGGGGGCGGCGGGTTCCGCCCGGCCCCGGGTCCCGCCCCGGCCCCGCGGGGGGCGGAGCGCGGCGGGGTCGGGCGGGGGGGACGCGGACGGGACGGGACGCCCCGGTGCCCCTCCCGGGGCGGGCTCCGGCGGGGCCGGCGGCCGCTTCCCGGCCGTGGGAAAGTTGCGATCGCGGCGCGGGATCGATGGGATTTGGGATTTTCCTGGCTCCGAGCGGGGCCGGCAGCGGCGGGGGATGGAAGGGGCCGGGCTGGGATCCTTCCTCCGCCCCGCTCCCGGCTCCCCTCGGCCAGCGGCGACCCCAGGCCCTCCCGCAGGATGGGCTCTGCCTCGCCGGGGATGCTCCAGTGGAAGGTGTCCCTGCCCACGCCAGGGGGAGGGATGAAACTGGATGGTCTTTAAGGACCCTTCCCAGACAGACTACTCCATGATTCTCTGATCCTATGAAATACTCAGAGCTCACAGACCCTTCTCCACCCCACCAGCAAAGGCCCCCAGGCTGCAGTGCACCAGAAGATCCCAGTTCTCCAAGACAGGCCAGCCTGCGCTGGGACTGGGGCTGCAGTGGACCCCCCCCCCCCGCCCCTTTCAGCACAGGGAATTCAGCAGTTGGGATGAAGCATTATCCCACGTCAATCCTGGCAGCTGGAGGCGTTTGCTGCAGCCCCCCCAGCCGGTGCTAATGCGGGTTCCAGAGGCACTTTCTCCTCCAGGCAGGCACAGTGCAAGGACCCTCTGCAAGGAGCTGCTCAGAGTGCAGGGCTTTGTTTCCCCTCCTCTGAACTTGCCAAAGACACAGCAGATCTCTCTGTCAGCCCCAGGGATTATGGCACAGCACCACCATTCCTGCCTCCTCATCCCTCATCTCCATCCCCACACGCTCATCCCCTCATCCCCATTTCCTCCTCCCCGTGCCCACGCCCCCATCCCCACAGGGGAATGAACAGAATCCCACATCTGTAACCAGGGGCACATCCTGACGCACCAAAACTGCCAATCCAAGCCTTCACCAGCATATTTCCACCCCAGCACCACCCCCCCCCCCCCCCACTCCAGTAAGTGCTGTGGGGACTCCATCTCACCCAGAGCCTCAGATGTTCTGCAGGCAGAGGCTCTTTCTCAGCCTTTAATTAAAAGTGTGCCCAGGTCATGTTCCCCAGATCCCTGCTCTCCCTAGGAAGCCACAAAACAACTCAGCAATGCCCTGTGTAACTTTGCCACTGACACCCCACAGTCCAGAAGTAGATACAGGATCCAGCTGAATGTCTCTATGGCAGGGAGCACTTCCTGGGAAAGGTTTTTAGGGATAAAGATTAAAAATGAGGTGCAGGACACCAGGTTCCTCACCTGTCTCTGGCAGGGAGCATCATCCAGAGGGCTGATGATGAGGGAAGTTAATCCCCGGTTCTGGGGAAATGTTGCACAGGGTCGATTCTTTGCCTCCTTGCCGAGCTCAATTAAAGCAACTTCTGTGAATCTTTGGAGTTTCTTCAGGGAAGGGATTATGGCTGTGGGTCCAAGGTGCCAGCTGCATTGCTGGAGTGTATCAATGCCTCACTCATCCAAGCCTTCCAGACAAGGAACACCACTGCCCAGGGAAGAATGGGATTTGACTTTAGTTTTTCATGCTGTTCAAGCAACACGTTCAAGCAACACATTCAATGTCTCCCTTTGCCCGCACTGGAACCCATCTGGGTACCCCATGATCCAGAAGAAATTAATGCTTTTGAGCAAAATTTGATTTCTATTCAGAGGCTGTACCTGTGCCAGGCAGTGCTGGCCGAAAAGCCAGAGCGGGAAGTGGTGGGAGCTCAGTGCTGGCAGCTTTTGGAGCAGGGCTTGGCGGTTTGGCCGCATGGGCAGGGCAGGGGGCTGGCAGCATGGGGCTGGCAGAGGCCACCGTGCTCCAGTAGTGCCCCTCCCTGCACAGGCTCTGTCTCCACAGTAGTTTTCCAGTCATCACAGGTCACCAGTGATGCACTGAGTGGGCTGGTTTCCCCCAGGGGTCAATGTGGGGAGAGATGCTGGAGGCAGGACTGGGGGAGAGGGAAGCTGCCTGTGCTTCCTTGGGGTTAAAGTTGGACTGTGCAGGGCAAGAAGAGCTCAGCCTGGATTTTCCACCCTTCCCAAGATGGAAACTGCTGGGATGGGGATGTGGGTTCCTCCTGTGTCCTTGCAGATAGTGGGACCACCTCTCTCCAAAGGAGCAGAGGGGTGAAGAGAAGAAAAGAACCCACTGGGAACAAAAGTGCCAGCAGGGAGAGAAGAGGGGGCTCAGGGAGGAGGCTTTGGAGAAGAGCCCACAGCAGGGCAGGAGATGTGCAGGACCAAAAGCTGAGAGCTTTTCCCCTATGCCCTGGGAGAGGGTGGAAGTGGTGGCTCTTACAGACACATCTGGGATGGGGAAGAACAACAAGAAACAATATGAAAAAGAACCAACATCACTGTCTCTCCTTAAAGAGAGAAAAATTAGATCTCATGATAACTGGCCACCTCCTCTTGATTTTAGGGGAGGGAGGGAACCTGAATCCTTGTTTGAAACTCTGGTAATCCTGGCAAAGCCTTCTCTGCTCTCTGCTGCTTCTGCTGGGGACTGAATCTGGGCAGGAGGGACCATGTGGATGGAGGAAGGAGGACCAGGCAGGGAGTGATCACAGCCAGGATCTGAGAGCAGAGAGAAGGAATGTTGTTATGGAGAGGCTGAAAGCTCGGGGTGGGGATGAGTCATGCTGGAGAACATACAGCTGTTGGAGCAGGATTTGGCACTGGCTCGCAGGGCTGAGGAGCCTCCCCCATTACCAGAGGGGAAAGAGGAGCCTCCACGATGGCTCTGACCTAGCAGAGGCAGCTGTTGACCTGTGCCGGAGGTGATGGGCAGAGAATGCTGCCTGCTAAAGCGGGCTCATGGCCTGGAGAGGTATTTTGGGCAGCAGAGAGTGCTCAGAAGTGAGATCCCCTCCGGCTGAGGGATGTGTATCCTGAGTGCCAGGGCTCCTCTAACTCTCCGTGACACTACCTTGGAGAAGGAGAGTCAGAGCAGTGAGGCTGGGATGGGGCTAGACAGGTCAGCTGTGAAGGACAAAGCATGAAGCAGACATCACCCCCTTACTTAGTGACAGGGGAACCAAGGCATAGAGCAGAGTATGCTCCCTGTGGGCTCCTTGGCCCATGGTCATGGCCTCCTCGTGCTGGAAGAGGTAGATGGGGCCTGGAAGTGATTTCTGCCTGAGGAGTCAGACCACCATCCCTCCTGTGCTGCTGGCAGCTGATAGTTGTAGGGCACCAGAGCTTCCATACAGCTTATATCCAGCTTCCATCCAACTTCCATCCAGCAGAAGATGCTGCAGCAGCTTCCCCAGAATTCCCAAGGCTGCCACAGGGCTGAGGAGGAAAAACAGTTTCCCATAACCACTGGAGCCGGGGCAGGCAGAGAAGGAGATTTGGGCAAGGCATTAGGAGCAGAAGGGTGAGCCAGCACCTTCCCAAAGTCACTTTCAAAGAGATGGTTTTTGTATGATGCCTGGAAATAACCACAGCACTAGATTCCTGGTGCCGTGGGCAAATAGCTCCATAGGCTGCTTCAGAGGTGGCCCCGTTACTGGGGTAAGTGAAACAACTGTAAATACAAACAGACTTGTAATTAATCATGCTCTGTAAATGTGAAGTCATTATCTGGAAAAGTAATTCTCTCCAGCTTTTCAATAAGAACTTGGAAAAGCCTAAAGAGTTGAGTTCTGGAAATGTCATCCATCTCCATGTAGAAGAAAAGCTGCATATTTTCACATATTAATGCAAGTTAATCGAATGTACAAACTAAGTGAGATTTAATACATCTCCAAAGCTGTAAGTTAAATGCCTCTTCTCTTCCCAGGGATTTATGAAAGTGTTTCGCAAACTTTGGACACAAACATTGGACGCAACCTGTGGTGCTGTGTTTAATTTTCTAGCCAGTGGACATAAGATGGGATCTGATTTACAGATCTGTCCTCCACTGCCATGTAAAGCAATCCTTCCTTGCCTGACTGGGCTCATGGGTGCACAGCTCCATGTAACGAATTCCTCTTTCCAAACAGCCAAACCCAAATGTTTTCCAGTTGAAAGGAACATCAAGTCGACCTCTTCAAGCCAAAGCACAGATCTGTGAAGTTTTATGCAACCGAAAGTCCACAGAAACACACACATGCTTGACCAAAAATATTTGGGAAAATGACATTGCCTGCTGCATTTTTTACATTCCTGATGCTCCAGCAGCCACCTGGGGAGAGGAAGAGCAAGAGGAGGAGGAGGAAAAGGAGGAGGAGGAGCAGGAAGCGAGAGGCTGCAGACCTGGGGCCAGCACTTGCCAGAAACTACTGGGCCATTGCATTTCCAGCTTGGGTGGTGCAGTGTTAGCACAGGCAGGGTAGGAGATCTGCACTAAAGTGGGTTTAATGTCACCCTATGTCTCTAACACACGCTGTGAGCAGAGAGCTGAAGGGAAGGTGCTCAATCTCGTGTACACACACCCAGCAATCAGTGGGTGGCTCAGGCTGGGGTTCATGCAGCCAGAATGAATTTTAAGCAGCCAGAAGCACTCAGGAGAGGGGCTTTTGCTCTGGAGTAGCTGCATCTGATCATCACTTGCTTTTCTTCGTCACATAAAGGATCAAGATCCACATCCTGATGGGAAGGGTGGACTGTCTCTAAAGATTATTCCAAAATGCTCCAAAAGGCTCATCCTTCTATCTCTTCACCAGTTTTCAGAGAGTTTCTTGCATCAAAGTGTTTTGGTTTGTCATTTCAGTTATATCCTAAATTACTAAGCATTAGTGCTTGCTAATGTTGAAGTAACAGAAATAAAAGCTGAAGTACTTCAGCTAAAGCTGGGATGAGATATTTTACAGAAATGCAATATTCTGAGATTGCCTTTTCATTTCAAAATGAGCCATAATATTTCCAGCTCCACATGCCTCTTGACGGGGGGAGGAAATTTGGATTTTCAACCCTTTCTTGCTTTGCCAGAGCAGGCAGGGAAAGATTTTAGACAGGCTGGGCTCTCACTGTCAGCAGCTGTGTGAAACCCTGGTGGCTTGGGGCAGAGGTTGAGGGATCTTCCTGATGTCTCATCCTACAGAAGAAATCCCATGGGAATCCAATGAACCCATCAGGGCCAAATTTGAACAGTCACTGAGAAAAATGCATTTTAGACCCTATTTAATCAAATTGCTGAACTTGTCACTGCAGGAGCTCAGGAACAAGTTCAGAAGGGGCAAACTGCAGTTGAGGGGAAAGAGTTTCATCGTCAGCTAACAAATATGGTCGATGGGATGACGGGATGACGTCTGCACTGCAGAAGCCCTCAAGGCATAGTTGCTCTGAAGGGATGGAGCACACTAGGGAAGCATCGTCCTCCATCCATCCCTGACCCATGCCAAGATCCACATCTGAAAACACCCCTGCTCCTTTTTCCCTCCCTCATTAAATCACATGCTCGTTAGCACCAGGCCTTCATTAGCAGCTTGCAGGGGGAAGGTGCTGTGCCCTGAAGGAAACGTGAAACCACAGGGTCTGGCAGTGTCTCTGCTCCTTGTTCCCACAGTGGTACATGGAGCCATCCTGTACCAAAAGCCCCTTCCCAAAACACTTCAATATCTGCTTTGGTGATGCAGGAGCTGAGCATTCCCAGGCCATCACACCAGGAAAACTGCACGACTTGGGTGCTTGGGCACCCATAAGACAAAAATGTCCCTTCGTCTGCCTTGATTCACAGGCTGAGGACACATCTTGGCTCAGAATATCAAATGGCTGTTATTGGCAATTCAGATACCTGAGCCCAGTGTTCCTAAAACACAGCAAATATCCTCACTGAAATGGTGTCTCTTGCTATGCCTGAGCACCAGGTCTTCCAGCAGCCCTAGAGAAGGCTCTGGTTCTGCTACCAAGCTGCTAAAGGATTAGTAAATAAAAAAAAAAAAAAATAATAATAATAAAAAAATCACCCAGTGCAATATCTACAGCCTTTCTTGTGCTTTAAAGTTGGCTACTGAGGTAGGAGCAGGAGGAGCCTGTGCAGTGCCTCAGCACTAACACATTTATCTGTTCCTCAGCCCATCCGCTGCATCTCAGCAATTCTGGAACATTACTGCATTTATCCATGTCCCTGTTTCAAATAACATCAGGGAGCTGAGACCTAAGGAGGGGAGAGGACTTGGGCGAGATCCTCTGGAAAGGGAGATGAGCCCAATCTCAGCCATAAAGCTTTCTTGTTTGGAATATTCTGTTTCATCCCAGGATACAAGCTTGTCCTCTGCTGCCCTTTCCTTGACAGATTTGGATCCCCTCACCCACATAACCTCACAGACATGGAGCCACTGCACACAAGAGCTTCTCCCACTTTCTGGAGGATGGGAGGATGCAGAATGCTCCCCCACACCTCACAGCAGGGCAGCCCCCAAGGCTTTAGGGGATCTCAGCCCTAGAACACCAGAACCTCAGCACGACCCTCACAAATCCTTCCTCCCCTGCTCCCCAGGGACACTAGCCTAGAAGCAGGGCTGGAGCTGTGCCCTGGTTGAGTTTAAGGTGATGTTGGCAAAATTAACCTGATGGGTTTGGAGCTGTGGGACCCAAAAGGCAGGAACACCCAGGCATTAAACAGCAACTTTCAGGGAACTCATTTCTCTCTGGTCAGCTCAGACATGGGGTTTGTCTTGGACAAATTATTTTCTCTCCTCTTGGAAGGTCCCGGAAACCCCTCGGCTGCTCAGTGATTGAGATGTGGCGACCTCATCAAAAGCCATGGGGTTTATATAGGGCTGGGATTCATCTAAAGGACACATTTCCACCCAAAGGGCACTTTCCTACCCAAAGCAAGCTGGAGCAGAGCCTGTTTGTCATATGGTGCAGCCAGGAGGAGCTGGGAGGAAGGCTGTGGAGAGCTTCCACAATTTCACCTTTGCAATTTCTTCTCTAAAGTGAGAAGATCAAGAGGAAGAAGAAACAGGGAGAGGAAAAAAAAGGGGAAAAGAAAAGAGGGGACATTTGCAGGTATCCTTCTCCTTCCCTGCTGGAAAGCTCAGATGTTGAGAATGGAAACGCACCACACCAGTGATTTCCAGGAAATTATTTGGGCTACAGCATCTCACTGTGCTTGACCTTCCCAGGTCACTGAGAGGCTCCACAGACAGAGTAAGAAGAGCTATTAACGCTAATGGGTGGGAAGTGGCCATGAATAAATCAGCAGCATCTTTCCAGCCATCAAAGCCTGAAACTCTGCATGTGGAGCGAAGAGCAGATGGGAGGAAGGGTGATGTTTTGTTTATGACAGGGGTGATCAGATGCTGTTACCTACCAACCCAAGAGACTTGGCCCCACAGATCCCCGCCCTGCTGCCGTGGGGGGATTTTGGACCTCACCCCCAGCCCTGAACAGAAATCCCCTCCCAAAGCCACAACTAAGCATTATAGAGTGAAGCCTTTCCCTTTGGAACAGCTCTGGGCTGGATCTGTGCAGAGGTTTCACACTTCCCTGCCCTTTCGATGCCACAGATGAGAGACAAGATGAGGAGAAGCACCACCAGCCCGATTCCTCCCTGTAACCAGACAAATCCTTCTACCTCCAGCCATCCAGCCTGGCCCCAGTAATCCCAAATCCAAGGCATTAGACACTTAATCTTACATTTTACCATGTCTCCTCTTACCAGAGGGTCTGAAATTAAAAGGGAATGAGGGAAGAGCTGAGCTCCTCTGAGTTTAATTGGTTCTGGCTGGTGGATAAGAAGGAAGGAGGGAAACACAGCAGTTTCTTCTGCTGGCTTTCCCTGGTGTTTTCTGAGCAGCTGTAACTATTCCAGAAGAGGGGAATAGATGCAGGATCAAGGAGGGAGGGGACAAATGCCCCCTCCTAGGAGAGAACAGGAGCTTGTGTTTGTGTCTCAGCTGGCCCTGGGCATGTGGAGCTGAGCCAGCAGCCTTGGCTGCACCCTGTGGACATCATTTTCCATGATGCAAACTGGGAGAAGGGGAGAGAGGCTTAGGCAGGGCACGAATGAGGCAGCAGTTTGGTGCCTTTGATGTCCTCTCCTGCCATGCAGAAAATCTGGTGGCATCTCCCCTGCCCCGGGCTGGTGCTGGGGAGGGTCCCACTCGGGCTGTGAGTGGATGCTGAGCACTGGGACCAGGAGTGGAATGGACTGGGGACAGAGCCAGAGGGGATGGAGAACAACGAGCTGGGGGCCAGGGATCTCCATTTCCAAGCACCAGGAGCTGACAGCAGACTGGATTTGGCTGTGGCTCCCAGAAGGTACATGGTGCAGGTCACACCTCCTTTTGCTAATGCCCTATGGGTTCTGGGATATAAAAATTCCAGTTTCCATTCCCTCCCCCCAGCCTGTAATACATCCTTGGGACATCTCAGTTTTTTTTATCCCAGAAGTCCCAGAGCAGGACATTGAACCACTAATGCAGGATACTGCAACATCTTGCTTGTTATCCCTGGGTCCCACTGATGCTAATCAAAAAGTGTGTTGCCCTGGTTAATAAAGCCACTTATTTAAATATTATTGGCAGAATAGATAATTTTTAATTGCACCCCTCCATCCCCCAGATGAAATGAGGGACTGTACTCTGATCTCAGTTGAAATAACTACAGGTATTTGTTATATATATATGTATATATACAAATATATATATATATCAGTACATTATTTTCTGGATGAAAATAGTCAGATCCACAGCTGACTGGAAATTAAAAAAAAAAAAAAAATCCCAAATGGTTAAGCTGTAGCCCCATTTTTCCTTACTTATCAGAAAAAAGCAGGATGTAGGAGTTCCAGCACCCCACACCAGTGACCTTTGGATGGGGAAGGTAACTGGGAACCGTGGGCTGGGATCCTGCAATATTTCCCCAATACCAGCCTGCAGGAACTACTGGGAGAAGATGAGGTTTGGAAAAGCCTCACATACTTAAAGAATAATGCAACCTGCCAGGCACTTAATGCAGCCAGATAAATGGAACTGCCAGCTTGAGCTCAGTCAGGAGAAACTGCCTGAGGCAGAGGCTCTGGGGACAGGGCAGGACAATTCTGGACCTGACACTGTGAGGTCTTTCCTTGTGTTGGTGTGCAGAGGCTTTGGAAAGAGGGCAAGATGGGGAGTTGGGATCTCCCTGCGGTGCTGGGCAGGATCCCCAGCCAGGCTGGGAGAGCTGAGGGTGTCCAGCCTGGAGAAGGAAAGGGTCCAGGAAGACTTGAGAGTCCCTTCCAGGGCCTAAAGGGGTTCCAGGAGAGCTGAAGAGTGATTTTGGACAAGGGCCTGGAGGCACAAGACAAGGGAGAATGACTTCCCACTGCCAGAGGGCAGGGATAGGTGGAACACTGGGAAGGAATCCTTCCCTCTGAGGGTAGTGAGACCCTCACACAGGTTGCCCAGAGAAGTTGTGGCTGCCCCATCCCTGGAAGGGTTCAAGGCCAGGCTGAATGAGGCTTGGTCTAGTGGAACTCCCTGCCCATAGCACAGGGGTAGAATGGGATGGGCTTTACAGTCTCTTCCAAGACAAATCATTCTGGGTATCTGTGATCTGGGGAGATGGCTTAAATTAGGGGAATCACAGAATTGCTCAGGTTGGAAAAACCCTCTGAGATCATCGAGTCCAACTGTTCCCCAGCACTGCCAAGGCTACCATTGACCATGTCCCCAAGTGATACATCTGCACATTTCATAAATCCTTCCAGGGATGGGGAATCCACCACTGCCCTGGGCAGCCTGTGCCAGGGCTGGATCACCCTTTCAGTGAAGAAATATTTTGTAATATCTATCCTGAGCCTCCCCTGGCCCAGCCTGAGGCCATTCCCTCTCCTCCTGTCCCTGTTCCCTGGGAGCAGAGCCCGACCCCCCCGGCTGTCCCCTCCTGTCAGGAGTTGTGCAGGGCCAGAAGGTCCTCCCTGAGCCTCCAGGCTGAGTCCCTTTCCCAGCTCCCTCAGTCATTCTTCATCACACTTGTGCTGTAAATACCCCACAAGATGCACAAGAGACATCCTGGTGTCCCCAGCACCACTCTGGGCACTGGGGATGGGGCACAAAACCAGCAGCGTCAGGAGGTTTCATTTCCCGACCGGCAACACCTCCAGTGTGTGAGCATGCCCCAGACGGCTACTCTGCAGGGAAAGGGGCTCCCAAAGAACATTCTGCAGCTTAAACTGATCCTGAGAACCAGGCTGTGCCCGCTGCCGGCCGAGCTTCCTCTGCGCCGTGCTCCATATGGCAGCTATTACCGCTGGCACACAGAGCGGTTTGCACCGTGAACAGACAGAGACACACAGAGACACACGGACACACGGACACACTGAGACACAGAGATACACTGAGACACAGAGACACACGGACACACTGAGACACAGAGACACACGGACACACTGAGACACACGGACACACGGAGATACAGAGAGACACACGGAGACACAGAGACACAGAGACACACGGACACACTGAGACACAGAGACACACGGAGACACAGAGACACAGAGACACACGGACACACAGAGACACACGGACACACGGAGATACAGAGAGACACACGGACACACTGAGACACACAGAGACACAGAGACACAGGGCCACATGGACACACTGAGACACAGAGACACACGGAGACACACAGAGACACATGGACACACTGAGACACACGGACACACGGAGACACAGAGACACACGGAGACACAGAGAGACACACGGACACACTGAGACACACAGAGACACACGGACACACAGAGACACAGAGACACACGGAGACACAGAGAGACACACGGACACACAGAGACACAGACACACACGGACACACTGAGACACAGAGACACACGGACACACTGAGACACACGGACACACAGACACACAGAGACACACGGACACACTGAGACACAGAGACACACGGACACACAGAGACACAGACACACAGAGAGACACACGGACACACAGAGACACAGAAACACACGGAGACACACAGAGACACACGGACACACAGAGACACAGACACACACGGACACACGGAGACACAGAGAGACACACGGACACACTGAGACACAGAGATACACTGAGACACAGAGACACACGGACACACTGAGACACACGGACACACTGAGACACAGAGACACACGGACACACTGAGACACAGAGACACACGGAGACACAGAGAGACACACGGACACACAGAGACAGACGGAGACAAAGAGACACACGGGGACACACAGAGACACACGGACACACTGAGACACAGAGAGACACACGGACACACTGAGACACAGAGACACACGGACACACTGAGACACACACGGAGACACACGGACACACAGACACACAGAGACACACGGACACACAGACACACACACAGCCCCCCCCAAAGCCCCCAGCTCCTCCTGGTGCTTAATCAACCCCACATTCTAACGAGATGCCGAGCGAAGCCAGCACGTCTTCCCCGCAGTGCTGCCTGTGTGGGCTTTGGGCCCAACTTGCTCAAAGGAGCCCGGCACAGACATAGGATGGCTCAGCCTTTCCCTGCCCCCCATCCTGGGCTTTGGCTCTTGGGGAGAAACATCCAAAATCTGCCACTCTAGACCCCGGAAGCAAGCGCTGTGAGCTCCTGCTGGCTCGGGACAGCTTTGGAGGGGGTGGCTGAGCACACAGGCATTTATGAGCAAAGCCAGTAATGCTGTTTGCAATTAAACAGCCCAGCCCATTCCAGAGCAACATTGCTTCTCACCCCTGAACCACAGCAGCCTTCAAAGCCCTTGGCCAGAGTTCCTTGGCACCGGGTGAGTTTTCACCCCTCCTGTCCAAGAGGTCTCCGGAAAGGACTTACTGATGGTATGGAACAGAGCTGAGGAGGCTGGATGCTGGATGGAATTCAGGAGGGGAAGCTACACCAGTTACCACTCAGAAGTTTCACCTTGGAAACACCAAGCCTCCTACAGCCCATCCCAATCCACGCTCTGCATCCATAATGGCAGCAAGCCGCTGCAGCCGGAGCCCCAGCGCCAGTCCCAGGACGGTCACGGCCGACCGGCCCCCGCTGCAGAGGCAGCAACAACCATGAAAAATGCATCCATAATCCCTCTGGGGAGGATTAAGCCATGCTGAATGCAGAAATGAAGACACTTTATGGCAACCTAAGGACTGAGAAAGAGACCAGACACCAGCAAAGGGACCCATGAGGGAATGAGTGGAAGTAACAGCAAACTGGAGTTTTTTTGGGACAAAAAGGGATAACTTTCATTTAGGGAACCTGACACTGTTTCTCCCAGTAAGTTTTCAATTACAGACTGGGAAAATCCTGTAATAATTATGTCCATGTTGTAGTATTATGGAAAATGCTGTAATGAGATTAGGGCTGCGCTAGGCTCCTCCAGAGAGCAGAGAGGCAACATGCACAACCTGCCCTATGTGTCCACTCCCCTCCATCCTCTCCTGCTCCCCGCAGAAACTCCAGGATTTGGGACGCCTTCTGATGTGCAAAACACCATCACGTGGTGGGGAAAGGCTGTGGGTTTCTCCCACTCTGAGTACAAGCTGGAGTGAGTTAGTGAAGGTCCCAAGACATGGTGGCTCTGGTCGAGGCTTTCCAGCCCTCTGATCCTCTTCAGCTTCATCATCTCCATCAGGTTTTTCCTGGAGGTATTTCTGGCTCTTTCTGTGTTGCTTTCCATGTCCCACTGAATATTGCATGTGCTATCGTTCCCCAAGGACTGTTAGTCTGAAGAAAACTGATTCTTTTCTAGAGCTGCTAAATGGCACCTCTCCCCTTCCCTGGCGTGATTAGATCTGTGCATTTACCACTGGTTATGTTTGCAGGCACTTTTGGGTGTGATTAGCAGCTGAAGACTGTCAAGGGGTCAAGCTCAGGCATTAGAGCCTCTCCGGGAGCTGCAGAGGAAACAAAAGCAGCATTTTTCCTTTCCACAGAGGCTCGTGGTTGAACTCAGCACAGATGGGTGTTGGCAGAGCGACCCTGAGAGCTCTGAGCAGCCCACAAGGGCCCAAGCCACCTACCCCATCTGTTCCCAGCCCTCGTGCCATGGGGTGTTTGGCTGTAGATCTTGACCCAGACAGAGCGAGAAAAAAGGAGTTGGAGCTAAAAACAGGGTAAAAAAGGGAAGAAACAGGGAGAGGAGGAGACATCCTCTAAAGGGAGGGGGGCGGAATCTGTGCCATGTGGCCCTCCAAAGCTCTATTCCTTACAGAAGTGCTTATAGAGATTATTGTACTTAATTTATGTAGATCTACTCTGACACTAGAAGAACTTAGAAACTAATTAAACAGGAACTGAAGAACAGCCCTGGCCTTGGATTTCATCCAGAGGGAAGCAATTCCTGGGAATCCTGAAACAAGAGGGAGCTCAGCTGTCAAAATGCTGCTTAATCTTCTTAGAGATGATATGAAATTTGGGGTGATTTTCTGGAGAAAAGGAAAACAAATCAGCTCACAAATCCTGGAGTTCTCCCAAGACAACAGTGCAACTCTTTTGGCATTAGTGGCCCAGGGGAAAGGGATCATCTGACGAGCAATGATTTTTGACACTATGTTAAGTAGAAGACTGGGATCCAGTCTCCAAGTGACTGTGTCTGGATGAAATCCAGGGAAAAAAAAAGAGGTGCCATTTGGGAGAACACTTTGCTATTCCTATTAACAGGGACTGGAGCAATTAGGCACATGGCTGTAATAGGCAAGAAAACAGTTAACACTCTGCCACAGCTCAAGTGGTGATTTTATGAGTCTTGATGAATTTGAGCTCCCGTAGGAATATCAGGGTGTGGTTTTTTCACTCTTTTGGGACTATTTCAGGATCTCACATACAACTACTGAATTTTTCCATCTATGGATTTAACTGAGCCGCCTGAGCAGCAGGGAATTATGTGACCCTCTTGTCTTGTGAGAACAGAGCCCCAGCACACCTCACCTCTACACCCCTTCAGCTGGGGATGCTTCCCAGTTGATGCTTTCCTAAAGTTATCCAGCATTTGCTGAACATTGCAAGGAGCTTTTCTAGGTTAATCGTGCTCAGAGCCTGGGAGACAGGCATGAGGAAAGAGAGAGGAGAAAAATCTTGCCATGTTATTATAATAAGACATGCAATAAATACTAAGGAAAGCATTCCATACATCCTGTCTGAGGGAATTCACCACGCCTGACCTCAGCCAGCTGAAAATCAGCCGTCCCCTGGGCTCTTCTGAGGGTTCAGGGAGAAAGTCAGCATTTCCACACATCTAATCCCAAAAGAGCTGTGTAAGGAGAAGGGGATTCCTTCATTTCATCAGATGATGATTCCTCCTGTGCCCAGCGCCGGAGCTGAGGTACCTCAGACAATGTGTTCAGCTTTGTGAAGGCTGATACCACTTGAAACGAAATCAGACTTTTGACAGTGCCCAGCACGTCTCTGGACCACACCAGATCCCATCAAAGCTGTCCTATCTCATTCCCAGCTCTCCTTTGCGTGCCAGGGAGAAGGGATGAGAGCCGGCAGCGCTCACGCGCAGCAGGAGCAGGCTCAGGCTGGAGCTCCTGTCCTCGTTTGCCCTCGTGCTGAGCAGCTGACACTCCTTGTGGTGGCTACTGCAGTCCCTTCACCGTCTGGGTGATGCTCCGCTCTCTCGGGCAACGGGACGGTCCCTCAGGGTCCAAAGCAAAGAGCAGCACAGTGGAGCAGGGCAAGGGAAGGTGAAAGCACCCGGTGCTCGCAGGGCGTCTCTGACAGAGCGAGCCTGACCCCATGGGATCAACAGAAGACTTTGTTTTCTTTATCCATTCCAATTAATCAATTTTACTGCTAAACAAAGCTGACTCTTTGAAGGGGAGGTCTCCTATTTTAAATCTTGTTTCAGGAGATGTTGTGGATGATCTTGACCAGACACATCTTCTTAAAGGGATGCAGATCCTACTGCTCTGGCTGAGCACCCTGGAAGGTCATGGAATCCCAAAATGTCCTGAGCTGGAAGGGACCCACAAGGATCACTGAGTCCAGCCCTGGCCCTGCCCAGACCCCCAACAATCCCACCCTGGGCATTCCTGCAGTGCTGTCCAAAGGCTCCTGGAGCTCTGGCAGGTTTGGGGCTGTGTCCATTCCCTGGGGAGCCTGGGCAGTGCCCAGCACCCTCTGGGGGAAGAACCTTTCCCTGAGCTCCAGCCTAAACCTCCTCTACCACAGGGAGCAGAGATCGGAGCTGCCCCTCGGGAGGAGCTGCAGACCCCAGGGAGGTCTGGGCTCAGTCTCCTCTGCTCCAGCTGAACACACCAAGTGCCCTCAGCCTCTCCTCTTGTGGTCCCTCCTGATCCTTCAGCAGTCTTGTAGCCTCTTTTGGATGCTTTCTGGGATATAAGATCAAACAGTACGTGGAGAATTCACTTTAATACCTCATATTCCTCTTCAAAGATTAGTTACCTGCTTTCTAACAGTCTTAAACATATATTTTAACATATATAAACAGGACTTAAACATATATTACCAGCTCTTCCCACTGGCAAAACTCATGCAGGAAGATCACATCCGTCTCACATGGTTGACAGAATGCTCCTGAGGAGGACCTGGGCTGCAGCACTGACCTCCATCACCTCACCACGAAGACGGTTAACCCCCCGATGTCTTTGATGCTGTTAAGCAACTCTCGAGTGTGGGTGAGAGCCAAAGCTCATGGCTGAGCCATGGCAAGTCTCCAGCTGGGCTGGATATTGATTTCTGGGGGACATTACCATATTATTCTCCTCCTGGTTATCACCACAAGCTCTTAGTGCTTCCAAGTGCACAGGGGCTATCTTGTCTGTGCTCATGTCCAGTCCTTCCCTTTGCAGCTTGCAGGGGCAAACCCTGTGTTTTTATTCTGCCTGCGAGAAAGTTCCTTGGCTCCACGATCAGAAGCTCCAATTCAAGTTTATAAAGGTTTTCCATTTGTAGTGGATACAGAGTTACTTGCAACATCCAGCTGGAAATACAGTGCTAACATACAATAGAGCCATCCACAGCATCACTCTTGGTTCTTAATGGAATTTGCTTGTAAACAGACATAAACAAGCACCAGCTTGAAGGCAAGAGAAAAGCTTTGGTGGCTCTGTCCTGGGAAAACCTTGTGCAATAGTAAAAAAAACCCCACAGTCTGCTTCTTGTACTGCTTACAGTGAGTCCTCATGCACATTTTATTAGAGAAACTGCCTGTGTATAAAAAGAAATGACTCACTGAAACTGGTAACACTGAACACAACTTGGTTTTGATCCAGAGCCAAAAATGCTTTATTTATTTGAAATGTAAACAGTTTCTTTATCAACTGCCTGTTTTAGGGGTTGTTTAGGGCAGTTTCCTTCCAAATAGGTTGCTCAGCCCAGAGTTTTGCAAAATCCTGGGAAACAGGGAAAGCAGCAAAGCAAGGAAGACACAGAAACCCTGCTGTCTGATTTATGGAGAGTGGGATAGGAGCCTCCCATCACTAGTGAAAGCATTCCCAGAGCTGCCTTTGCTGGAGACTTGTTGCTGCAACAAGATGAGCAGCGCAGCTCGTGCTGCAGCCCCAGCATCGCTCCTGCCCGCAGCACTCACAGCTCCAAGGCTCATTTCTGCTTCCAGCCCAGCCTGATCTCCAGCTGGGGAGCACCATGGGGGCACAGGGATCCCAACAGAATCCCGTGTCATCGCTGGAGCCTCTTCCCTCTGGGCTCCATGGGATTCCCACTCGCTTTGGGTCACCCTGGCCTGGCTCTGGCTGTGGTGGTGGGTACACAGACAGGGCTCCTGCCTCCAGCTGGGCTGGGTGGATCCAGTGCTGCTGCTCTGGTTTACCCTGGGCTTTCTGCCATGGCAAGGGTCTGCAGCCTGGCTTGGTGGGAGCAGGGGAGGCTGAGATGCTGCTGCTGCTGCCCAGGAGCATCTTCCTGCTGTTTTGTGACAGGATTTGGAGGAGCTGGAGGGAAATCCGTGGATCTGCCTTTACCCAACCAGGCCCACGCTCTGGTGCTCATCCCACCAGCCCTGGGATGACAGGGTTAGGGGCATTTGGGGAGGGGATGGTGTTGGGAAGGAGGGATGGTGGTAAAGAGAAGGGGATGCCCATGGGGTGACATGTGTGTGCAGCATTCATAAAAAGGAAGGGGACTGATGGTGGGATAGTGGCAGAATTAACTGATAGCATGAAGAATTGATTGGTAAGGAAGAAGCATCACAGGTCAGGGAAATCCCACAGGCACAGCCAGAGAGAAGGAAAAAAAAAAAAAAAAACCAAGGAGAAAAAGGGAGATGGTGCTACTGAGCTCTGAAGATTTAATCAGGTTAATTCTTTCAGCATGTGGTGTTCTGGCAAAGCACAAGGGGGAGGAAAATACCTGTTTGTGGGGAAAAAAACAAAAATCAACATTTCAACTGTTGTGGTTCTTCTGAAATGAAGAGAAAGACCTTCCCCAGCCATCAACCAGCAGCACAGACATGCTTGGGAATGGGGAAATTTACATCTGAGCCTCTTCTCTGGCCTTTTTCAATGCCACCCATGAGAGAGATGAGTTCAAGACACTGTGAAAACCATCTGGAGACTCATTGAATAGTTGTGTGGTCCCACTTTGAGCAGCAGAGACATAGCACAGCCTCCCCTGCTCCAGTCCTGCCAGGGATAACAAACCCCGGAGCCACGGGCTCCGGGCACCTGAGCCACGAGTGGAAAATCCCCTCTGGAGTTTTAGGAGGGTGCACACAGTGGAGGTGTTTTGGCAACCGTGACCCACAGAGCTGCTGGATTCCAGCACAGCCATGACCCCAGCCATGGAAACCACCTCAGTTTGGAGCAACCTTTTGGGAGCGTTTCTGAACACCCGGGGAATTTGAGTTGACTCAAGTGCTGAAAGGGACACGGACAATACTCCGGTTAAAAAAGCTCCTTCAACCAGCATTTGGGCCACTCTGTGGCCCAAAAAGACCCACTGCTGATGACATGTGAGGGCACCAGCTTGAATGATGGTGAAGCCATAACTTTTATTGAGAACAAAGCAAACAACTGAAGTCACCAGTGCCCTGGTCCAGGATGGGAGTGGGTGGGAAGCGGTTTCCTGGGGGAAAATCAGCATCTCTGGGGGCTCTGGCACTGATACCCTTCTGCAAAGGCCTTCAGCACATTTCTTGAAGAAACAGCTGGAAATGTTCCAGCAGCAAATGTATCTGACTCCAAAAAATATCTTGCTTACATTAGAAGTGTCTGGACAGTGAATAATGTAGAAAGTGTCATGGGGCAATTAATAAGCTGAGGCTGTACATGGTGGCAAGGAGAAGAAAATACTAGGGGAAGTGACAGGCAAAGTCAATAAATAGTGGAGTGGTATTTGGGAAAGGTCTGGCACTTCTGCAGCTGGCTAGGCAGAGCACAAGAGCTCTCTTGAACACTCCAACACTCCATTTTTTCTCTAATGCCACCGCTCTCTTTTTACTCCTGAAGCTGGAATTTGCCCGTCAGCTGCAGAGTGCAGGATGGAGACAGCAGGTTCCCTCTCCATCCATCCCCACATCCTTCTTCCCACTGGGTTGGCCTGTCAGGGGAGTGCAGTGGTTTGTCTTTACAGTTCCTGCTCCTGAGAAAGTTGTAGGATTTGAGACTTTTAGGTTGTCAGGTGAGCTTTGTTGTGGAAACCAGAGTGGTGCAGGATCCAGACAGTGTGAGAAGGTGAGAGTTGGGGTCTGTACCCCTCTCCTTGGACACCCACAGCTAACAGCAGGTCACCCAATAAAATGAGAGACCCCTCCAGTCCCTCCAGGGGGTTTGCAAACCCCACTGAGCAGCGTGTGATAGGTCTTGGCACAAGGGAAAACCAGTCCCACAGAGCAT